>NC_083429.1:54298997-54645663 GCF_020745735.1 Hemiscyllium ocellatum
GGGCGTTAACATTTTATTGGGGGGAGCAGGCAGTCACACCGTCTCGGGGGGAGGTGGGAGCGGGCAATAATGTGTTTTGGGCGCAGGGGGAGTAGATGGTAATGTCATAACCGGGAGGTGAGGGGTGTCGGGTGGTAACGCTGCATCAAGTAGGGGGTGCATGGACGGTAACATTGTATTGGGGGAGGGGGCTGGGTTTAACGGTGTGGTGTTTGGCCTGTGGGGTCTCCCCATGGGAATGGCTCTCCTCTGAACGCATTTCCCTCAATCCCCTCACCCTCCCTATCTGCTGATCCTATTCCCTCCCCAGTTGCCTTTTCCCCATTCCCTTTGACTCTCCTCGTTCCCTTCACCATGCCCCCTCCTCACGCTCACTTCCCGCTTCCACCGTCTCCCCCCACCCCTGTCCTCCTTCCTTTCCTTTGTCACTGGGTCCAATGTGTGGAAAATTGCTTCGATGTAGTGAGTGGTTAGGAACTCAGATGCGCTGCTTTGAGATTCTGCTCGATTCTTGACCAGGTTTCCAAAGAGATTTGGATAAGTATGTGTCCAAAAATATCCAGTGTTCTGGAGGTAAGGATGAGTTGTGTTTGCAGAGAATCCAATTGACATGAATGGCTGAATGGCCTCTGTTGTAACTATTCGATGCTTCTAATTTGCATGCAGCAAGATTTCACAAATATTAATGTCATGATGAGTAGAAATGTATTTTTATGGCACCAACTGGGGAGAGATGCTGAGAGGATACAGTGATTTCTTTTGCATCCAACTGAGGCAGGGTCTTGGTTTAACATTTCACCTGAATGCCCTGCTGTGTATTTGAGAGTGTGGGTTTCTGTCAGTTGTGTTAACTGTGTTAAATTCTGAGCTCAAATACTTGAACCCATGACTCTTGACTTTCCAAGCACAGAACGCTGAGGAATATATCCTCGAGCGATCAGGAATAAGTTGTTAACTTGGGATTTATCAGCTTGAGAATTTGAGAGACTTTGGGAGGGGGGATCTCATTGAGAATTGAAAGGGAGAAAGTATATAACTCTGTGATACATCAGCGTGAAGGGCCGAAGTTGGCTTTAGCTTTTGAAACAGCACCAGCCTGCATCTGATTTTAACAGTAATAACCTGGGAGGGACAATACCTGCAATGCCCATCACACCACAGGCTGAGCTGCCTTGGTACAGCTGGCCCTCACTGATACCCTGCTGGATTGGTTCTTAGACGTTGAACTTGGGATCGAGCCCACAACAGTCTGACTCAAGCCTGGATAATACCAAAGTGTAATATTAAGGTATGCGTGGGTGTATGTAAACCAGAAACAAGAATGCATGAGCAATGAATTGGTCAACGTCTTGCTGTAAGAGATACTGCTCCAGCATGGAGCTCTCTCAGGAATATTGCAATCGGTGCAGCTCTGAGCGGGCAGAGTGATGGCAAGTGCAGTTCTGTGTTGGGAAGTGTGAAACCGTTCACTGAGGTCTGGGAGAGATGATCAGGAATATCTTCTAAAGAGCAAGAGACATGGAGGGTGAAGAAGTTTGTACGTTCAGGTAAACACATCATTAAAAACCAGGGGACAGGTAGAAAAGGAAAGTGAAAAGGCTAATGGCATGTTGCACTTGGAAACCATTGAGGTAAAGACCAAGCTTTAGAGGATATGCTGCTGCAGCATTGGAATCCTGGATACATTCAGTGACCAAATAAATTCCAGCTGACACCGCAGCGATTCACAGGAGGCTCCACAGCACCCAGGGTGTCACAGAGAAAGGGGACAAAATGTCTGCAAACTAAACCCACAACAACTATGACCACATTCGGTTCTGGGGGTCACCCCTCAGGAAAGAGATTTTGATTTGGGAGGAAGTAGATTAAATTAGATTAGATTACTTACAGTGTGGAAACAGGCCCTTCGGCCCAACAAGTCCACACTGACCCGCCGTAGCGCAACCCACCCATACCCCCACATTTACCCCTTACATTTGGCCCATTGAGACTGTCCCATGAATCAATATGATCAGATTGATCTTGAGCTTCAAACGGGCTCCTCCGCCCGTTTCCATATCCTTGATTCCCCGAGGCCAGCCTTAAATATTCTTGATGACAGAGTATCCCCATCCCTCTGACTGAAGACCCTCCTTGCCCCTTGTCCCTATATGACTGGCCCCGTGTGGGGAGACTGTGCCTGGGTTTTAGGTTCCCCAGCCAGGCAGGAGCAATCTCTTTGTATTTACCCAGTCAGGTGCCCTCACAATCTTGTCTGTTTCAATGAGATCTCCCCTCAATTTTCTAAACTCCAGAGAATGTTGGTCCAATTTACTCAGCTTCTCTTCAAAGGACATCTCCCATCATCCCAGGGATTAATCAAGTGAAACATTACTGTCCCACCTCCAATACAAATCTGTCCTTCCTTCAGTTTGGAGACCAGAACTGTCCATGCTATTCTGGATGTGGTCTCACTAATGTAAGCTGGCCACTTTCTGTTCCTGTGATCCACATTAACAGATGTTTTTTTCCTCAATGTACCTTGAAACGTACATTCTTTGACACAAGTCAACCTTCCTGTAGTAGGTGTAGTGCTGTGTTGGGAGTAGTCAGTGACTGATGTCACTCCCTGGATCAGGTTTGGTGCTGTGCTGGGAGTAGTCAGTGACTGATGTCACTCCCTGGATCAGGTTTGGTGCTGTGCTGGGAGTAGTCAGTGACTGATGTCACTCCCTGGATCAGTGTGTCGGAGTTGGTCATGAGCTGATAAGGTTCCATCACAGGTTTGACATCCCATCAGGCACCAGGGTTTCCATGTGTATTCTCACAAATAAATGGGATTGTTATCCTCAATGCCTTTTGTATTCTTCTCCAGCTCTGCGACCCTCCTGAGATCTCAGTGCTCCTCCAGTGCTGGCGTCTTTGCTGGCTCATTTCAGTCGCTGCAACGTTGGTGACTGTGCCTTCTACTGCCCGTGTCCTAATTTCTGCAATTTCCTTCCTAGACCCCTTTACTTTTCTCTCTTCATTTTAGACCACTTTTCTTGTCTTAATAGCTCCATGGTGTCAAACTTCATGTGATAACATTCCTGTACAGTGCATCAAGACAAACTTATTAATGTGAAATTATTATAGAGAGACTCTACTAACCAGAATATCTGACTGGAAACAGCCTCAGCCAGTGAGACAGTGCTTGACTGAGACTCACTGATCAATGCAAACAGCATGAGCATTCTTACAGTAACTGACTGTCTGTAAAGATGATACATGGTTTTGATAATTGAGATGTAATTAGTAGACAGTGGTTGGGGTAGAATTCTGCATGTACTCAGTCCTATGCTTGCACTTCCTTTCTGATTAAAGACACCAGAATTAGACTTTGTCCATCCTGTTTCTCCAACATGTTGTACTCGCTACCCTGTATTGTCTCCCGGTCCAGAAATGTTTTGATTTTCAACGTTTACATCCTGGTTTTCAAATCTGTCAGTGGTGTCAGCCTCATGTCTCTGTGACCTCCTCCTTGAGTCCTCTTGCTGTAAAGGCCAACATACCATTTGTTTTCTTCACTGCCTGCTGCACCTGCACACTGACACTCAATGACTGATGTGCAAGGTCACTTTGCAAACTGTACTCCCTCTTTCTCAATATATCATGATTCACATAATATTCTGCCTTCCTGTTTTTGCTACCTCACATTTATACACATCATGCTGCATCTGCCATACATCTGTCCACTCACTCAACTTGTCCAAATCTTACTTAAGCATGTCTGCGTCCTCCTCATAGTTCATCCTCCCAACCCAGTTTTGTGTTGCCTGCAAATTTGGAAATATTATCTTTTAGTTTCTACATCTAAATTAGCTTTGTAATGTCTCCGGTCTGATTACTAATCCCTGCACTGCCCCACTGGTCACTGGCTGCCACTCAAAATTAATCCAACTGTGTGTTTCCTGTCTGCCAACCAGTTCTCTATCTGTGTCGGTATACTTCCTCCAATCACACGTGCTTTAATTTCACACACTAATCTCTTATGTGGGGCCTTCTGAAAGTCCAAATAAACCACAGCCACTGGCTCCACCTTATCAATTCCACTTGTAACATTCTTGAAAAATTCCAGTAGATTTATCAAGCATGATTTCCCTTTCATCCATGTTGACTCTGCCCAATCCTACCAGGTGCTGTTATTAAGTGTTTTATATTAGACTTTAGCATTTTCTCCATTACTGATTTTAGGCTAATCGGGTTATAAATTCTCGCTACCACTTTCTTTAAAATAGTGGGGTTACATTAACTACCCTCCCCCCAGAGGAATTGTTTCAGCATCTATAGAATGTTGAAAGATGTCCACTATTGTTTCTATGGTTACTTCCTTAAGTACTCTAGGACATAGATCACTGAGCCTTGGGGATTTATCAGCCTTTAATCTCATCAATTTCTCCAATACCACTTCCCTACTGATACAAATTTCCTTCAGTTACTCCCTCTCACGAAGCCTTGTATTCCCCAACGTTGTCAGAACATGATTAGGATCCGCCTGGGTGAAGGCAGAAGCGAAGTATGTAATTAGTTGGTATTCCTCCTAGTTCCTCTTTATAACTCCTCCTGTTTCTAATTATAAGAGACAAAGAGTCTGCAGAGGAATATGGACAGGTTAAGTGAGTGGGCGAAAAGTTGGCAGATGGAATATAATGTGGGAAAATGAGAGGTTTTGCACATTGGCAGGAAGAATAGAGGAGCTGAATATTATTTAGATTGGGAAGAGCTGTAGAAAGCCTGCAGCACGCAGAAACCTGGCGATTCTTGTACGTGAATCACAAAAAGCTAGCATCCAGGTTCAGCAGTTCACAACAAAGGCAGATGTAATGCTGCCCTTTATTTCAAAAGGAATTGAATATAAAAATAGGGGTCTTGTTAAAACTGGTGAGACCACATCTCAGATAGTTATGGTGACTTTATGTAATATGTCCCTGTATTGAGGGAACTGCAGCATCAAAAACTGAATAAGGACACAAAAGCCTGGAGATTGTTTACACTGTAAGGCCACACTGGTTAATATTGCCACCTCCTATTGGTTGGGTGGAGGAGAGGGTGGGGGGAGGCTTGTATAATGCCACTTAAAGAACCGGCTTTGGTCCTGTAGACTCAAACCATGTCACCCACTGGGGTGTACCATGGAGCCATTCGCCCAAGATCTCAAAAACCATCCAAATTACAGGGAGACAGCCCACAATTCCAACAGTTTACATTTACGTCTCACTTCTACCCTTGTCAAAGGCTTCAAGGCACTTTGCAGTTGTATCGAACAAAAGCTGACACAAAGACACATACAGCAATTCATGTTGACACGGCACATTTCTCACAACAAAACATTCTCAAAGCATTTGACAGGAACACCGTGCAAGTAAAATAAGAAGGAATTTTTAGCAACTGGTGATCAAAAGCTGGTTTCCCAACCTTAGGACTCAGGAAACAGAAGATCTAATCAATGATGAACTGAGTAAAACTAAGGATGAGCTGGATCAGAGAAGTATAGATTGGTGTGACCACTGCTGGAATATTACACATTAGGGTCTCCTTATCTCAGGAGAGATGCTCTGGCTGTGGAAGGAGTGCAGTGAACATTTGCCAGATTGATTCCTGAGATGGCAGAATTGATGTACTAAGTGAGTCTGGATCAGTTAGGACTGTATTCACTGGGGTTTAGAAGAATGAGGGGGCAATCTCACAGAAGTCTATAAATTTCTGATGGAACGAGACAGGGTGAACACAGAAAGGATGTTCCCAATGGCAGGGAGTCCAGAACTAAGGATCATGGTCTAAGGATTACAGGGTAGGCAATTTAAAACTGAGATGAGAAGTTTCCATACCCAGAGCAGGGGAGCCTGTGGAATTCTCTGCCACAGAATGTGGTTGAGGCTGAAACATTGAATGTTTTCAAGAAGGAGTTAGACATAGTTCTGAGGTTGAAAGGGGTCAAAGGGTATGAGGGAGAACATGGGAACTGAGGACTGGATGATCATATGAAATGGCAGGAAGGATGAATTGGCTACACATACTTGTTTCTGTGTCTCTGTTGTATCACCCCATCCACTTGTTTTCTCAACTATTTTTATGTCATCTGCAAACTTGGTTTTGGTACACTCACTTCCAACATCCAAGTCATTTATCTAAACTGTAAAACCATGAGACCCCCAGCACCAATCCCTGTGGTATGTCATTTATTAAATCATGCCAATCAGCAACACACACATTTCCTGTTACTTTGCTAGTCTTCAAGCATGCCAGTATGTTAATCGTCACACCCTGAGCCTTTGTTTCCTGCAATGCTGTTTGATGTGGCACCTTATCAAGTGCTTTCTGGCAATCCAAGTACAGTATAGCTACCAGTTTGCATTAATCCATAGTAAGTTACAGCCTCAAAGAACTCCAATAAATTGGTTAAACAAGATATCCCTTTCACAAAACCATGTTGACTCTGCCTGATTGTCCTGCTATAAGATCATTAATAATAAATTTTAAAGTTTTCTTCTGATGGGTAATAACTGACCTGCAGATTGCTACTATTCTATCTCCTTCCCTTTTTGAATAAAAGCATTACATGCATGAATTTCCATACAGTGGAACTTCTCAGAATCTGGGGAATCTTGGAAAATTGAAACCAATGTGTGAATGGCGGCACGGTGGCGCAGTGGTTAGCACTGCTGCCTCACAGCGCCTGAGACCCGGGTTCAATTCCCGCCTCAGGCGACTGACTGTGTGGAGTTTGCACGTTCTCCCCGTGTCTGTGTGGGTTTCCTCCGGGTGCTCCGGTTTCCTCCCACAGTCCAAAGATGTGCGGGTCAGGTGAATTGGCCATGCTAAATTGCCCGCAGTGTTAGGTAAGGGGTAAATGTAGGGGTATGGGTGGGTTGCGCTTCGGCGGGTCGGTGTGGACTTGTTGGGCCGAAGGGCCTGTTTCCACACTGTAAGTAATCTAATCTAATCTAATCTAATTCACCAGCCACTCCTTTGAAGACCCTAAGGTTAGGTCCGTCGGGACCCTGGGATTTTTTAGTCTGCTACTCCAACAATTTATTTGCTCAATTTTTGAATTTTCTTTTGGTTTGTTTTTCTCTCCCATTTCCAAATTGACAGCTATGTGAGGAATGTTACTTGTATATTCTTTGTGAGGAATGTTACCTGTATATTCTTTGTGAGGGATGTTACCTGTATATTCTTTGTGAGGGATGTTACCTGTATATTCTTTGTGAGGAATGTTACTTGTATATTCTTTGTGAGGAATGTTACTTGTATATTCTTTGTGAGGAATGTTACCTGTATATTCTTTGTGAGGGATGTTACCTGTATCTTCTTTGTGAGGGATGTTACCTGTATATTCTTTGTGAGGAATGTTACCTGTATATTCTTTGTGAGGAATGTTACCTGTATATTCTTTGTGAGGGATGTTACCTGTATATTCTTTTCAGTGAAGCCCAATGCAAAATACCTTATCAATTCATCTATTTCTTCACTTTTCTATTATTATTAATTCCCCAAGCTCTCTCTTTATAGAATCAACTCTTTACTAACTTTTTATATTTCTAATTAGCTTTCTTTCATAAAAACTGAAAGAACTACAGCTGCTGTAAATCAGAAACAAAACAGAAATTGCTGGAAAAGCTTGAAAGGTGGAGTTGCAGGTAGTTAGGATAGTGAGGAAGGCATTTGGTTTGCCTTTATTGGTCAGTGCATTGAGTATTGGAGTTCCTGATGGAGGGCTTTTACCCGAAGCGTCGATTTTCCTGCTCCTCTGATGCTGCCTGACCTGCTGTGCTTTTCCAGCACCACTCTGATCTAAACTCTGGTTTCTAGCATCTGCAGTCCTCACTTTTGCCTGTAGAAGTTGGGAGGTCATGTTGTGGCTGTACAAGACATTGGTTAGGCCAGATTTGCATTCCATTCTTTTCTCTCTGTCACAGGAAAGATGTTGTGAAACTTGGGTTCAGAAAAGACTTGGGTAAAAACAAGGACTGCAGATGCTGGAAACCTGAGTCTAGATTAGAGTGGTGCTGGAAAAGCACAGCAGGTCAGGCAGCATCCGAGGAGCAGGAAAATCAACGTTTCGGGCAAAAGCCCTTCATCAGGAATAGAGACAGGGTGCCTTCAGAAAAGACTTACCAGGATATTGCTAGGATTGGAGGATTTGAGCCATAGGGAGAGACAGAATAGACTGAGGGGCGACCTTTATAGATGTTTATCCATGTGCCTCATGATTTTATAGAGTAAATAGACAAGGTCTTTTCCCTGGAATGAGGGGGTGTCCAAAACTAGAGGGCATGGGTTTAAGGTGAGATAGGAAAGTTATAAAAGGGACGTTAGGGGCAACTATTTCCATGCAGAGGGTGGTGTGTGTATGGAATGAGCTGCCAGAGGAAGTGGTGGAATCTGGTATAATTACAACATTTAAAAGGCATCTGGATGTATACATGAATAGGGAAGGGTTTAGAGGGATACGGGTCAAGTGTTAGCAAATGAGACTAAATTTATTTAGAATATCTGGTCGGCATGGACGAGTTGGACCGAAGGGTCTGTTTCAGTGCTGATCATCTCTATGACTCAGCAGACCTGTGGCGAGAAATCAGAGTTAGCGTTTCAGGTCGCGTGACAGAGCTTTGAGGAAGGGTTACTCGACCCAAGATGTTAACTCTGCTTTCTCTCCACAGATGCTGCTGGACCTGATGAGCTTTCCAAGCAATTTCAGTTTTCTTTCTTACTGTTTTTCCTGTTTAATAATCTTTTAGCCAATCTTTCCTGCTTTTATACAGTATTCTGTCCACAATCATCTGACCCATCTTTGGGAAGGCAGTTTGAGGTGATAATGCCACTGAGCTAGTAACTCAGAGTCTAGGTTAATGTTCTGGGGGAAAGCATTCAAATCCTAAGCATTGAAAATTGAATTCAATTTAAAAAATCTAGAATTAAAAATTTCTACCTAAAGGTTATGTAGACTAATAGACTGATGATTGTATTAAAAACCTACTGGAAGGGATTTTGCAGCCCTTACCTGGTCAGGCCTACATCTGATTCCAGACCCACAGCAATGTGCTGAAAATGTGTTGCTGGAAAAGCGCAGCAGGTCAGGCAGCATCCAAGGAGCAGGAGATTCGACGTTTTGGGCATAAGCCCTTCTGATCTCCAGCATCTGCAGACCTCACTTTCTCCACATTAGTGTGGTTGGCTTTTAATTGCCCTCTGAAATGGTCTCCAACCCACTCCGTTCAATCAGGGAGGCAATAAATGCTGGTCTATCCAGAGAAAATCATACCCATCAACAAACAGAAAAAGTTATATCCTTTTTCTTTGTTTGGTACTCTGTTTAATCTTTGTGGTTTACTATGAATGGTGGATTCTCCCCTCAAAATGGATCTATTTTCTGTCCTGAAATATCCCTCAAATGTCTGCCCCAACATTTCCTGACCTCCCCTTTGGCCTAATTTCCCTGTCTACTTCATTGAGCTCTACTTTGATGCTATTGTAATGGTCCCCATTTACATTTGAAATACTAGTCTTGGACCAACTCCCCTCTCCCTAAAGCTGAATGTAAAATTCAGTCATACCCTGAGCATTGTTACCTAGAGGTGCCTTCACAATGAGATCATTAAATAATTCTACCTCATTGCACAATACCAGATTTAGTGTAGCCTGTTCCCTGACTCATTTCAGAATGTGCTGTTTCTAAGACACTATTCCTAATGCATTCTATGAACTCTTTCGTTTCGGTAACCTTTGCCCGTTTTTTCACTCTTACTGATAACATTGATGTTCATATGGGCTGCAACATCGACACGCGGGCCACAACAGGGCAGATTTACTGTTTAACTTCATCCTTAATAGACTTTTTTATTTTGATGGGATAATGTAGGTCGTGTTAGACTAACCTGTGAGACTATGTTAGGGGGGGCCTCTGTTTTCTCTGTCTCAGTGCCAATTTGTTCATCTTTGCATGTGTTTCTGTTTGTGCTTTTCTGTGTATCCGTGGGTCCCTGTGTGTTTTAGTTGACTTAGTGACACGTAGGCAGAGTGTTTTTCTACATCTGTCTCTGTCTTGCTTTATTTTTCTCCGTGTCTTCCCCATCGCATCCTGATTCCACCCCCCAACCATGTAAGTATGGGCCTGCAGGACAGAATCAGCATTCAGTGGATTCCTGGTGAGAGGGTGGGGTAAGGGAGCTGTTTGACCTTTGCAAGCTTTTGGCACAGGGATAAAGTTACCACAGACTTGAGTCAGCATAAAACATTCAATTTGTGAGAGTGAGGAAACATTGAGCGAGTGAATACTTCCAAGTTCTCAATTCATTTTCCAGATTGTAGACCTTATAATTTTCAGGAGTTCTGCGTTTGTGTGACATTCTCATTGAAGATTCTTTCCCAGGTTTTTTTTTCCCCCTCTTCTTTCCTGCACCCTTGCTGGGGTTTGCTCCAATTGGCTGGGAGAGAGCCTAGGGTGTGACTATCAGTGGGCTATTTAACTGTGGAGGCTTCACCTCTCCCTTGCTATTCTCTTCACTGCAGGGGTTAGCAGAGTTCCATTGTCTGAGGGGAGTGAGGGCCCACTGATTCCTCCCAGGAGAGGTGGTAGTTAGTAAGAGCCTGATTTTGATCAAGTAATGTATATTTGTAATCAGAACTGAAATGTGGGGTTAAGGGAAGATGGTGGATGTTGTTTACCTGATCCAGTTGTAGACAGAAGAAGATAGCAACAAGCACTTTGTTCTATTTCTTGCACATTTTTGTGAAAATGTCTGAATGAAGCATGTAACTAACACCAGGTTATAGTCTAACAGGTTTGTTTGGAAGCACAAAGCTAGTACTTCCAAATAAACCAATTGGACTATAACTTGGTGTTGTGTGATGTTTGTCTACCCCAAGCCAACACCAACTCCTCCACATCATGAATGAAGCATGAAAGTAGTTGACCGTGGAGCTGAGGGAGTCTGTCTGTGTACTTGGTGGGGGGAGGGGGAAGCTGCGGTGAGAGAGAACCTTTTTTTGGCTGAGACTTCACCCTGGTTTCCAGCCTCCTGTGTTCCCAGAAGACCACCTTCCCCCAGGATAGGACAGGCAGCCAGAGAAAAACAACTCCTCTGGTGCTAGAAGTTCAGTTGCTTGGAATCCCTTTACCGAGGTCATAAAAGGAGAATTTCCTGTGCAAGGAAATCGTTGGGAGGGAGGGGGATAGAGAGAGAGAGAGAGAGAGAGGCTCCAAGCTTAGGACTGGGGACAACATCTGTTGTAACTTCAACTGTGACAAGGAGCAAGATTCATGGAGTTGGGTTCCATGTAGGATTATTACTTCCTGTTGTGTGCCCAGTGGTTTCCCATTGCTTTTATAAAAATCAGAGATAGGGACTCCTGGGCTGTTACTCCCTTTTAGATATTGCAGTCAATTCTGAGGAAGATTATCACAAAATATGAGATGTTAACAAACTTACAGGGTGGGTGTGCAAGTGGCAAATTAATTTAGGTGTCATTGAGTGGAAAGAAGAATATTCTGTGTAGTTGTACAGAACATGGGATGTAAATAGCCTTTCCCTTCTGAATGTGGCAGTAGTGGGTCATGGTCTTGTGACCCCTGACCACCTGGGTTTGGAGTCACAGTCACCCCTGATTCTAAATATGGCTGTTGTCAGTGTATCTCTGGTTGGGGGTGCTGGTGGTGGAGAGGATTTGGTTTAATGGACACTGACCTTGATATGTAGTTTCTCTCAACCTCTAGAGCCTGGTGGGGACAATCAGGGGAACACAAAGTGATGAGCTGCTCACCAGTCACCAACTATCACAGACCAAACAGTGCAGAATTGTGTTGAATTGTGGTTGTTTTTCAGATTGGCAGATCATGGACAAAGGTCTTCACTGGGTGGAGTTTTAGGATTGCAGTTCTTTTTTGATCATGTAGGAATAACAGTTTGAATAACAATAACAAACTCTCAACAATGGGGGCAGATGGTTACAGACTTCAGGAAGACATAGACAGGACAATGAAATGAGCAGATATAGAGGCACAAGGAAAAGGAGATATTTTCATCGAAAGAACCTGGAGGGACAGTATTAACAAAATGGTAATTTTAAGTGAGGCGAAGTGTTAGGAATGGAGTGGGATGTGGACATGTACAAGTCTGTGAAGATGGCAGAAGTAGTTGAGAAGTCTTTTTTTTAAAAAAAAGACTAGCTTCTTGGTTTTCTTAATAGAGGAATAGAGATCAAAGACAAGGAAAGTATGTGAAAACTTTGCAAAACACTGGTTAGGCCTGAGGTATCTTGGTCACTTTGGGTTTTGTGGTTTTTGGAAGGGTGTTGAGGTCTTGAACATGTTGCAGAGTAGACTGACTGGGATGGAGCTTTGTTGAATGTGGAGAGAACAGAGAACAGAGGTTATCCTAGAGCAGAGAAGGCTGAGGAAATTTAAGAATTATTCAAAGTGTGCATGGAACAGAGTTACTCTGCCTAAAAGGAGAAGTGGAGCAGATTCATCCCTAAGTTTCAGAAGGATATGAGATAAATACTCAACAGTGAAACTGTTTGGAGACTTGAGAAAAAGCAGATTAGAAAGTTCTGTTGAAGTGTTAGTACAGGCATGATGGATAGAATGGCCTCTATATGCTGTATCATTCTATGATGCATCTTTTAGAAGCTTCACTGATTTCTTTACAAGAACCTTTGACCCTGATCAAACAGAGGGAGATGAATTCAAATCATATTTGTGTCTCTGTCATAGTTTCAGAGTAAAATGTAGATTAAGCTTGAACATTTTTAATATTTTATTTTAAAATTATAGAAGTCTCTGATGTAAATATTTCTTTCTGGGGTTGCCCAGAACAAGGGACCTTAAAGCCAGAGCCGGGCTGTCAGAGTGAAATCTGCACACACGTGGAATTGGAAAGCTGGAACTGTCACCCCACGTGGATGTTGGAATTAGAAATGTTGTAAATTAGTTCATTAGATTTGTGTTAGCTGAGAGGTGTAAGAGTTATGTGGTAAAGATTTATTCTTCAAGAACCTTCAGATTATGATTCTGGAAAAATAACAGAGGATCCAAAAGTTGCCAATGTAACATTCGCATTGGAAAAAGGAAAGAGGCAAAAAACTGGTAAGAATAGGCCAGAGAGATTCACTGTCCCTCCAGGTTCTTTGTATGAAAATATCTCTTTCCTTGTGCTAGATTTAGCTCTATCTCTGCTCATTTCATTGTCCCTGTCTATGTCTTCCTGAATTCTGTTACCATCTGCCTCCATTTGTTACAGTTAAGAGTTTGGGTCATCAACCACATCAGAGGCCAGAGAAAATGTCAGGGTCTACTATTGAGGGATGTAATAGAGTGTTTGGGAAATTCATAATAATGTCAGGCAGAGTCAACATGGCTTCAGGATGACAAGCAGGAGAGATAAGGGATGTGCAAAAGGTGTTTGGGAAGGTACTGTAGATAAGGCTTCTTAAGGAGCCATAGTATTTGGTGTAGTGTATTAGTATGGATAGAGGATTGTCTAATAGACAGTTGGGATAAAGGAGGTTATTTTTAGGATGGTAACCTGTAACTAGTGGACTGCCACAGGGATCAGTACTGTGGCCCCAATCGCTTATTATGTTACATGTTTCCAAAAATTTACAGATTCCAGAATGTCTCTACAGATTGGGAAGGTGCTAAATGTCACCCGAGTTATTAAGAGAGCGAGAGAGAAAATGGAACTACAGACTTGTTAGATTTACATCAGTATTTGGGGGAAATGTTAGGATTGACTTTAAATCAGCACCCGGTTGATTGTGATCTGATTGGGCATAGCCACAACATGTGGCAAATAGTGTTTGACAAACATTTTGCAATTCTTTGAAGATATTGCTAACAAAATGGACAAAGAGGTGGTGATGCACATGTTGTACTTAGATTTTCAGAAGGCTTTTGATAAAGATACCCACGGGAGGCTGGTTTGGAAGATTTAAAACATACAGTGTAGGAGGTAATGTATTGGCTTGGATTACTGATTGGCTAATGGATAGAAAATATTAGGAATAAGAGGGTCACAGTCACATTGTTAGGCTGTGACTAGTGGAGTACCACAAGGATCAGTACTTGGTGGGCCCCAGCTGATCTCAATATAGATAGTGATTTTGAGGTGGAGACCAAATGTCATATTTCCAAATAATACAAAACTAAGACCATAAGACAGAGGAGAAGAAATTAGGCCATTCAGCCCATCGAGTCTCCTCTGTCATTCAATCATGGCTGATAAGTTCCTCAACCCCATTCTCCCGCTTTCTCCCTGTAACCCTGGTCATTATGGGAGTCTTTAACTTCCCCAACATTGACTGGAAATGCTATAACTCTAGTATGTCGGATGGATTGTTTTTTTTGTCCAATGTGTACAGGAGGGTTTCCTGACACAGTATGTCAAAGGGCCAACAACAGGGGAGGCCACACTGGGTCTGGTGCTTGATAATGAACCAGGCCAGGTGTTTGATTTAGTTGTGGGTGAGCACTTTGGAGAGAGTTACATTTAGTTTAGCGATGGAAAGGGATAGGTATGTGCCACAGGTCAAGAGTTATCGACGGGGCAAGGGCAATTATAATGCGATTTAGACAAGAATTAGGATGCATAGAATGGGGTAACAAAATGGAAATGTGGAGCTGGTTTAAGGAACAGATATTACATGTCCTTGATAGGTACGTCCCTGTCAGGCAGGGAGGAAGTGATAAGGTAAGGGAACCGTGGTTTACTACAGAAATTGCATCTCTTGTTAAGCAGAAGTAGGAGGCTTATGTGTTGATGAGGCAAGATGGTTCAGATGAGGCGTTGGAGAGTTACAGATCAGCTAGGAAGGATTTAAAGAGAGAGTTAAGAAGAGCAAAGAGAGGACACGAGCAGTCTTTAGCAAATAGAATTAAGGAGAACACTAAAGCTTTCTATAGGTATGTGAGGAATAAAAGGATGATTAGGGTAGGAAGAGGTCCAGTCAAAGACAGAGTGGGAAGTTGAGTGTGGATCCTGTGGAGATCGGAGAGGAGCTAAACGAACATTTCTCATTGGCTTTCACTCAGGAAAAGGAGAATATTGTAGAGAAGAAGAATGAGGTACGCGATATTAGACTAGAAAGGATGGAGATTAGTTACGAAGAGGTGCTATCAATTCTAGAAGGAGTGAAAGTAGACAAGTCCCCTGGGCCGGATGGGATTTATCTGAGGATTCTCTGGGAAGCTAGGGAGGAGATAGCAGAGTCTTTGGCTTTGATATTTGAGTTGTCATTGACTACAGGTTTAGTACCAGAGGACTGAAGGATTGCCAATGTTATGCCCTTGTTCAAGAAGGTCAGTAGAGATGACACAGATAATTATAGACCAGTGAGCCTTACTTCTGTTGTAGGAAAGGTTTTGGAAAGGATTCTAAGAGATAGGATTTACAATAATCTAGCAAGCAACAATTTGATTTTGGATAGTCAACGTGGTTCCAGATGAAGGACTTTTGCCTGAAACGTCGATTTTACTGCTCCTCGGATGCTGCCTGAACTGCTGTGCTCTTCCAGCACCACTGATCCAGAATGTGGTTTCATCAAGGGCAGGTCGTGTCTCACAAACCTCATTGAGCATTTTGAGGTGACCAAGCATGTAGATGAGGGTAGGACAGTTGATGTGGTGTACATGGACTTCAGTAAAGCCTTTGATAAGGTACCACATGGTAGGCTGTTGGAGAAAATGCAGAGGCATGGATTGAAGGTGATTTAGCAGTTTAGATTAGAAACTGGCTTTCTGAAAGAAGGCAGAGAGTAGTGATTGATGGAGATGTTCAGAGTCCGGTTACTAGTGGTGTGCCACAAGGATCGGTTTTGGGACTATTGCTGTTTGTCATTTTTATAAATGACCTAGATGCCTGCATAGGTGGATGGGTTAGTAAATTTGCAGATGACACTAAAGTTGGTAGAGCAGTAGAGATTTTGGAAAAATATTACAGGTTGCAGGGGGACTTGGATAAACTGCAGAATTGGGCTGAGATGTGGCAAATGGAATTCATAGCAGCCAAATGTGAGGTGATTCACCTTGAAGAATAACAGGAAGGCAGAATACTGGATCAATGGAAGGTTTCTGGGTAGTGTGGATGTGCAGAGGGATCTTGGAGTCCATGTACAAAGATCCCTGAAAGTTGCCACCCAGGTTGATATTGCTGTTAAGAAGGCACACAGTGTGTTAGGTTTCATTGGTAGAGGGATTGAGTTCTGGAGCCACAATTGCTACAACTATACAAAATGCTGGTGCGGCCGCACTTGGAATATTGTGTACAGTTCTGGTCACTCCATTACAGGAAGGATGTGGAAGCATTGGAAAAGGTGCAGAGGAGATTTACCAGGATGTTGCCTGGTCTGGAGGGAAGATCTTATGAGGAAAGGCTGAGAGACTTGGGTCTGTTCTCATTGGAAAGAAGAAGGCTAAGAGGGGATTTGATAGAGACATACAAGATGATCAGAGGATTGGATAGGGTAGACAGAGAATGTCTTTTTCCTAGGATGACGACATCAGCCTGTACAAGGAGACATTGGTACAGATTAAGGGGTGATAGACTTAAGACAGATGTCAGAGGCAGGTTCTTTACTCAGAGAGTGGTAAGGGCGTGGAATGCCCTACCTGCCAATGTAGTTAACTCAGCCACATTGGGGAGATTTAAACAATCCTTGGATAAGCACATGGATGATGATGGGATAGTATAGGGGGATGAGCTTAGAATAGTTCACAGGTCGGCACAACATTGAGGGCTGAAGGGCCTGTTCTGCGCTGTATTGTTCTATGTTCTAGCCCCTGATCCGTTTGACAATCAAGAACCTACCTATCTCGAGCTTAAATATACTCACTGACCTGGCCTCCCCAGCCTTCTGTGGCGCTGTGGTGATGAATTCCACAGATTCCCCGCTCTCTGACTGAAGACGTTTCTCCATCTCTCCATCCAAAAGGCCTTCCCTTTACTATAAGCTGTGCCCTTGGGTCCTGATCTCTCCTTCCAATGGAATCATCTTCCCAACATCTGCTCTGTCCAGGCTATTCTGTATTCTGAATGTTTCAATTAGATCTCCCCTCATCCTTCTCAACTCCATCGAGTAAGTGTGAATGTGTGTTATGAGGAAGATGTACAGCAACTTCAGGAGAATTTGGACAGACCTGGTAAATGGGCAAGAAAATGGCAGATGGGATATAATATAGAAAAATGTGAGTTATCCATTTGGTAGAAAAAACGATGTGTAGAGTATTTCTTAAACAGCGAGGGGTTGGAAAGTGTAAATGTTGGAGGGACGTAGGTAACGTTGTCAATAAGTCACTGAAGGCCAGTGTCTAGCTGCAGCCAGCTACTAGGAAAGTTGATGGAATGTTATCCTTTATCACAAGAGGATCGGAGTCCAGCTGTAGTAAAGGCTTCCTTCAGTTGTACGGGAGCTTGGTTCAACCGCACCACAGCACTGTGTGCAGTTTTGATCTCCTTCCATGAGAGAGATCATTGTCATGGAGGGAGTGTAATGAAAGTTCACCAGATTGTCCCTGGGATGGTGAGACTGTCTTAGGAAGAGAGACTGAGGGAAACTGGGCCTGTATTCACCAGAACTTGGAAGAGTGAGAGGTGATCTCATTAAAACCTACAAAGTACTTAAAGGGATAGACAGAGTAGATGCAGGTGAGATGTTTCCCCTGGTTGGGGAGTCCAGAACCAGGGGCACTGTTTGAAAATAGGGGGGGTGCGACTTTGATCCAAAATGAGAAATTATTTTGCTCAGAGGATTGTGAACCCCTGGGCTGAGGAGCTTAGTCTCTGAGATTGATAGATTTCTGATTATCATTAGTTAAGGGGTTGAGATGAGTAAAAGGTATTGAAAATGTTTGATCAGCCGTGATTGTAGTAAATGGTGGGGCAGGCTCAATGGGCTGAATGGCCTACTCCTGTTCCTCTGTAGCTATGATCTGAAACGTGATGCCTGAAAAGGTGGTTGAAGGAGTTTTAATCACATTTCCAAAATTAGATAAATATGTGAAGAGGGAAAACCTTTCAAAGGCAGTGGGGAAAATATCAGGGAGTGGGACTAATTGGTTTCTCTTTCAAAGAAACATGAACAGCTGTAATGGGTCGAATGGCCTCCTATGTTGGACTATTGTAAGATAGTGTTTACTTTCCAGCAGTGTGGGAGTTAAGGTCTCTCGGTGTCTGCTACCCACCATGGAGAAGGTGCTTCCTTTCCTCAGTTATTGGCTTCCTTTTAATATCGAGCATCCTGGAATCTGGGCAGGGACTGACGTGTTCAGCTGCAAAAACTGACACGTCACCTCAGGAGCAATGAGTGTTTCAATAGACATTAACCAGTGCTGAGTCACTTTGCATTAATGCTCTGAGAACCACAAAAAAAATTGATTGTGGAACTAGATTCAAGCTGTTCTGCCCACTTTGTCCTAAGTTGGGAGAGACTGACTTGTTGATGAGTATGGCCCACCCCTTTCTCCAGTTTTGCTGTTTGGACGACATTGCAGAGTAAGCCATCATCAGATACGCAGAGGGTATAAACGGTCAAATATGTCGATTGTAACTGCCATTGTATGTAAGCTAGGACCTCAACAAAGCAATTGGCTCCATATTTTATCTGATAGTGGACAGCATCATGATCCTGGTAACAGTCAGATTTATTGAATTCAGTTTAGAAACTTCCATGGCCCTGGCTCCCTCTTCTGAAGATGTTGGGTCCCTTCCTGTGGTGAAGATGTTGGGTCCCTTCCTGTGGTGAAGATGTTGGGTCTCTTCTTGTGGTGAAGATGTTGGGTCTCTTCTTGTGGTGAAGATTTTGGGTCCCTTCCTGTGGTGAAGATTTTGGGTCCCTTCCTGTGGTGAAGATGTTGGGTTCCTTCCTGTGGTGAAGATGTTGACTGCGCTCCATGTATTGTCTATGAGTGAGGCTAACCATGGCACGGTGATGGGGGCTGGCTTCTTTTGAGTGTCTGATGCTGTCCATTTGCTGATATCAGATTGCGTCAGTCCATCCACACAGCTGAAAGTTATTGGTTAAGATTGGGAGGAACAAAGTGTTGTGATTTTGTTTCTGACCTCCTTATGTGAGGGGAACAAAGCTAGTGTGCCGATTGTGTTAGGAAGTGGTTTAACGCTCACGTTTGCCCTGACCTGGATACGAGGCCTCAGTGTAGATACTGCCACCATTGAAAACAGCTGCTTCAGACATCAAACTGCCAGCAGCCTCTGCTACATTGGAGGGGGAGGGGGGGTGTGGTGAATGGAGGTCCTCCTGCCTGAGCAGTGGGGGTGAGGAGGGGATCCTCCTGCCTGAGCAGTGGGGGTGAGGAGGGGGTCCTCCTGCCTGAGCAGTGGGGGTGAGGAAGGGTCTTCCTGCCAGAGCAGTGGGGGTGAGGAGGGGGTCCTCCTGCCTGAGCAGTGGGGGTGAGGAGGGGGT
Organism: Hemiscyllium ocellatum; assembly: GCF_020745735.1. Taxonomy (NCBI): domain Eukaryota; kingdom Metazoa; phylum Chordata; class Chondrichthyes; order Orectolobiformes; family Hemiscylliidae; genus Hemiscyllium; species Hemiscyllium ocellatum. Next base: position 54,318,432 of record NC_083429.1, read on the forward strand.
CCTCCTGCCTGAGCAGTGGGGGTGAGGAGGGGTCTTCCTGCCAGAGCAGTGGGGGTGAGGAGGGGGTCCTCCTGCCTGAGCAGTGGGGGTGAGGAGGGGGCTTCCTGCCAGAGCAGTGGCGGTGAGGAGGGGGGCTTCCTGCCAGAGCAGTGGGGGTGACGAGGGGGCTTCCTGCCATGGAATGAGGACAGTTTTCACTCTCGGTTCCCCCCCTCACAGAGTGAGGGGTTTGAGCTGTGCCCCGAGTGGGTCCCTAGGGTCTGTGGGGAGCTCACTCGCAGTTTGACTACTGGCTGTTTACACTCTGGCTTCAGATGGCTGAGTGTTTGTTATTTTTTTATGAGCTGCGAAAGCTGGAATCTCTTGGCTCTGCCAGAAGCAACACTCCGGAATTTCCTCTGCTGTGTGCCAGCTCTCGCTGTTTGGATCCGCTGTTCCTGCTATTGGCAGCATGCCGTGGTGCTGTGCTGTGTCTCCAACAGTCCACCCCTGGTTAACAATTTAATCTGCACTGGCTCAAACTGTTCAGGCTGCAGGGACCAGGAGAGGGAGGGAGTTTAATCTTTGTCATACCAGTTTTCCACACTGGCTGCATTGCTACTTTCTGGGTGTGGGTTTCAGGTTTTGGTCCCATCTCAGTGCCTTGGCCTGAACAACACCGTGTGTGTAGTTTCTGTGAGCTGTTTGACCATGAGTGTCATCATTCACCTCTGTCCCCACTGTTTTGTGTGACTCTTCACGCCCTCCCCCAACCCATCTCTCTATTTCTTTCTCTGTCTGTCGCTATCTCTCTCTCTCTCTCTCTCTCTCTCTCTCTCTCTCACACTCACACACACACACACACACACACCCACCCACAATCTCGCGCTCTCTCTCACGCTCGCTCTCTCTTGCTGTCTCTCACGCTCGCTCTCTCCCACACTTGCTGTCTCTTGCTCTCTCTCTCACGCGCACGCGCTCTCTCTCTCTCTCTCTCTCTCACTCACACACACACACTCTCACTCTCTCTCTCTCTCTTTCTCTCTCTCTCTCTCTCTCTCTCTATGTTTGCCTCCCTCTCTCTTTGTCACTGAGCGAAGAGGCCTGGGTTAATGCTGTGGGGATGTGGGGTCAGATGTCACCATGATCCAGGATTCAATTGAAATTTAATCAGAGTATCTGGAGTGAGTGATTGGCCTAATGATAATTGTGTAACCGTCACTGATTGTCATGAAAACCCATCTGGTTCACTAGTGTTCTTTTAGGGAAGGAAATCTGTCATCCTCACCTGGTCTGGTCTCCATGCGACTCCAGAGCCACAGTAATGTGGGTTGACTCTTTGCCCCTGAAGTTGCCTGTGGAGCCATTCTGTTCAGGGGTGTGGGATGTTAATGGACACACAGACAAGTGTGACAATGACCTTGCTCCCATTCTGGCTGGAGGCAGTGGGTAACAATCGGGAATTGGTAGAGACACTGGATTTACAGAGTTACTGAGGCCAGCTTTGGTTCATTGGCTTTGTTACAAAGGGAATTGTGGCCTGGTGTGTGGGGGTGGGGAGGAGGCCATGTTTGGGGTGGGGTGGGGGTCTTTGTTGGGGGTGGGGAGAAGGTGTCCTCCAGAGGTCAAGTGTATGAGAAAGGAAGGCTGGTGTTGGGGGTGGGGCTGAGGGCTGTCTGGCGCTGGTGTGTTGGAGCATCTGGGTCTGGTATGTGTGTGAGGGGAGGGGGCTGTCTGTGTATGAGGGGAGGGGCACTGTGTGTGTGTGTGGGGAGGAGGCTTAGTGTGTGAGGGGAGGGGGCTGTGTGTGTGTGTGAGGGGAGGGGGTTGTGTGTGTGTGTGAGGGGAGGGGGCTGTCTGTGTATGAGGGGAGGGGCACTGTGTGTGTGTGTGTGGGGAGGAGGCTTAGTGTGTGAGGGGAGGGGGCTGTGTGTGTGTGTGAGGGGAGGGAACTGTGTGTGTGTGTGAGGGGAGGGAACTGTGTGTGTGTGAGGGGAGGGGGCTGTGTGTGTGTGTGAGGGGAGGGGGCTGTGTGTGTGAGGGGAGGGGCCTGTGCTGGGGCAGAGGTCATGCTAACCTTAGTCAGCCTGTAGGTTAGTAACTGTGTTAGTAAATGACACAATTCTCAAGTGCTCCCAATCTGTGTGTTTTGAGCTTCTTTAATAGAGGCATTGAACACTCTGACATGTTTTGATCAGGTAATAAAAGAGAAACCGTTTTCACTGGCAGAAGGTTCAGTATCCAGGGCACACAGACTGAAGATCACGAGCAATCGAAGCAGCAGCAACAGGAGGAGAGTGTTTTTTACACAGTGAGATGTCAAGATCTGGAATGTGTTGCTTGAAATGATGATGGGAATGGAATCAATCATAATTTTCAAGAAGTTATTAGATAAATATTTGAAGATGAAATTTACAACATCATGGCCAGAGAACAGTCAGAGAGCTAGTACAGGCACCATAGCACAAATGGCCTCCTTCAGTGGTTAAAAATATGACTTTGTACTGAAGCATGTTGATGTGTCTGATAATGGTTACTTTGGCAGATTGAATTTAACGAGGCTTAATTGTTATAACTGGGAGAGGTGAAGTTATCGTTTCTTAAAAATAATATTTCAAACTAAACTGAGAGTTTCTGGACAATTCTGCCATTCCTATCTCATATTTATCGATCCAGCTAGAACCTCCATGTTTTTAATCAACCTGATCAGATATGTTATCTCTGAAATCTGAACCCAGACCTTTTTGACCCAGAGGTATGGACATTACCACTGTGTGGCAAACATTAAAATCCCATCATCTACCACTGTGACATTCAAAGCCATGTCCACAGAACATTAGCCTTAGGTCTGGGTTTGCTAGTCCAGTCACATGACCACGTTGCCACACCTCCTCAGTTTGTGCTTGTTTAGTTTGGTCGATGGGTCTGTCTGTGATCCTTAAAGACGCCTCAAAATCAACCTGATCAGAGGTGTCTTATACAGCAGCTCCCAAGCAGCTGGGACTTGGACCGTAGTCTCCTGGCTCAGGTGTTGGGACACTACCAATGCACCACAAGAGTCCTTTTAATAAAACACAGCCTTCTTAGACAGATTGGCCATACTAAATTGCCCATAATGTTCAGGGATTTGCAGGCCAGGAGGATTGGGCCTTAGCAAATGTGCAGTTACTGGGAAAAGGTAGGGACTGGATCCGGGTGAAATGCTCTTCAGAGGGTCAGTATAGACTCAATGGGCCGAAGAGCTCTTTTCCACACTGAATAGAACAGAAATGTATTGTCTTGTACTTCGACATGAAAAATACAGTGAAAAGTTTTATAAATTGCCCTATTTTGGCACCTATATTAATGACAGAGGTCATACATAATGATTAAGAAAAGGAAAATTAAGATAAAGTTCATCACAGTTCAATGAAGGGCTTCTGGGCTGGGGTAAAGCCGATTAAGGAATGGTAGGATACCCTGAAGATGCAGCCAGGATGAGAGAACCATGTTAATGCTGGGCCAGAAACCTCTGAAGAAAATCGGCACCTTGTGGCTGGGCGAGGGGAAGCCTACTATTCCCCATCTGTATCCTCCACATTGTTGGAATTCAATGGCTGTGGGTCATTATGGTCTGCGCCCTGCCCACCCCCCCCACCCCAACGCTTTCTCAAGGGGCAGTTAAGGATAAGAAATGAATATTGGCTCAGCCATAGATGCTCATGCTCTAGGAATGAAATATGTCACTCAATTTGTAAACCATTTGGTTCTGATTGAGGTGCTCCTGGGGGAGAGGGGGCGCTGGGAACCATTTGCCTTTAATGCCCTCATCCTGGCAAACCACATGAGAATGTTATCCCTCCATTCACGGCCTGGTTAACCCACTCAGTCCTCACCTCAGTGCTGACTGAGTGGGAGATGTGGCCTTTTGTTTTGCTTTTGATGGGGGTGGAGTTGAGAGGGAGGGGGCTCACAAGGGTAAAATGCACCTTGTTTAATAAACCAGACATGAGGAGACAGTGATGTCTGCAGATGCTGGAGATCAGAGTCGAGTGTGTGTTGCTGGAAAAGCATGACTGGTCAGGCATCCGAGGAGCAGGAAAATCGACATTTTGGGCATAAGTCCTTCATCAGGAATGCGCTGTTCATTGTCGAGGTTCCCAATGCTGCATCAATAAGCTTGGCACAGGATTAACTTGCAATCGTCAAAACCAGTGAAAGATTTTCAAACCAGCTGCTGGCAGGGTAAGGGGCATCAGTGTTTGTGGAGAAATTCACGAGGCTGGAGAGTGGTTGCAGTGTCAGTCACCAGAGAACTTCAAGATTTATCGTCAATGTCAGAAGAGTGAGAGGAAACATGAGCGTTTCTTTTTCAAAGCAAGTTGTTGTGATGGGGAAAGGGCAGGGAGAGCAGGTTCAGTTGCAGCTTTCAGAAGGTGGTGGGATGAACATTTGAAGAGTAGAAATTTCCCAGTGACAGAGAGTGAGTGAGCGAGCAGGGGACGAGGGGCTAATTGGATAGGTTATTTCAAATGCCAGCAAGACCCAATGGCCTCTTGTGAGGTAAGTTTTTTTTATATCAGCAAGGTAATCATTATAAAAGCAATAATTTAAAATTAAATGGGAACGGATTGCGTGATTTGATGCACAATGAAGGATCTGTACCTCAGTAGTCAGTCAGTCACCAGGAACAGGTTTAGAATCTGCTTTCTGCTGGTTAGAGTCACACTGTCCCCCAGCTGTTGCTATGTCCAGAGGCAGGCTCAGCAGGGAAGTGTCTGAGGCATATCAAACTCCGACCAGATTGGAGTCAGCCATCCGTACTGTCACCTGTCCCTGCCCCTCTAAGCTAACTGCTGCTGAAACTCCTGTCCATCTTCCTGTTACCTCTACGCGCAATAATCCAGTGCCATCTCTCAATCTGAGTAAATTGGTGTTAATCTAAAACTGCACAACATGGAGTCTCACTGGGGTATGGCTGCATACACACACACCGACTCTCTCTGGGGTATGGGGTGCCACACAGACTGACATGACTGGATAGAGATCTGACAGTTTACTGAAATGTCTGTTTTTCATTTCACTCCATAAACAGAATATTAGTGGGGTATTTAATCATCAGTGGATTCAGTACTGAGCTGATTCTTATTGTATCGAGTGTCCAATATGCTCAATCCCTAACTGCATATTCACCTGGAGTTCCTGGTCAGGATCGGTGCATGTCATTTTCTTCCTGGCCAATGGCCAGTTTAAAGGCGGTGATCTACTAGGTCTCTGATCTACTGCACTGAGCCCAGGTAGGAGCAGGGAAATGAGGAGCTACCCTCAGACATTGGGAGGGGTACAGATAGAGAGAGAGAGACTGTCCCAATGTAAGTCACTGCAATCTGGAGGAGAGTGTTTGTAATGCAGACAACTCCAAATGTTTCTCAGGAGAATTCATACACACAATGCAGCTTTTGAGCTGACTGCTGTGCAATCTCAGTGATCTGAGGTGTCACTGAGTCTGAGAAAGTGGGAATGAGACAATTGCCCCTCCAGGGCATTACAGAGAGCAGTGGTCTTGGGGATAGTGGGAAATAATGGAATATTTGCTTCTCCACTGTTAACGTTCAGACTCATCGGAGTGTAGTGTCTCAGATGATGATCTGTACTGAGCGTTTTGCTTCACAGTTTAACAGGAAGTAGATAATAGCGACCCAAACAGGAAATGGTTGGAGGTTTTTATTTGTACAAGTGTTGATGCTGAATGCTGAACAAGAGGAGTCTGGGGATTGGGAATGACGGTGCTATTAACCCAGTCCCTTCACATCTGGGGCCAGATGGTTCATGAAGTCTGTGCTGGTTCCTCAGCGAGCCAGCTGTGTGAAAACAGAGGCACTCGTACCATGAGAAGGTGAGGCACAGAGGGAAAGCTCGCCTGGATCTGGAATCTGAAACCGGTCACACACACACACACACACACACACACAACCATTCGAAATCATTGATCATTGCTGTGTTTCCTATCTCTCAACAGTCTAAACAACAAGCAGCATGTTCCCAAATATGAGGTAATGAGCAGATAATATATCAATGATGTCAGTTGAGAGATAAATATTGGCTAAGAACTGGGAAAACATTTCTGCTTTTCTTTGAAATTGCGTCATTGGCTATTTTACACTCAACTGAGGACAGCAGAGCTTTGGTTTAATCTCTCATTATGGCAGTTCTGACAATCTGACGCTCTCTCTGCGCTGACCCTCCGACAGTGCGGCACTCCCTCTGCGCTGACCCTGATAGTGCGGCACTCCCTCTGCGCTGACCCTCTGACAATGCGGCGCTCCCTCTGCGCTGACCCTCCGACAGTACGGTGCTCCCTCTGCGCTGACACTGACAGTGCGGCACTCCCTCTGCGCTGACCCTGATAGTGCGGCACTCCCTCTGCGCTGACCCTGATAGTGCGGCACTCCCTCTGCGCTGACCCTGACAGTGCGGCACTCCCTCTGCGCTGACCCTCCGACAGTGCGGCACTCCCTCTGCGCTGACCCTCCGACAGTACGGCACTCCCTCTGCGCTGACCCTCTGACAGTGCGGCGCTCCCTCTGCGCTGACCCTCTGACAGTGCGGCGCTCCCTCTGCGCTGACCCTCCGACAGTGCGGCGCTCCCTCTGCGCTGACCCTCTGGCAATGCGGCGCTCCCTCTGCGCTGACCCTCCGACAGTACGGTGCTCCCTCTGCGCTGACACTGACAGTGCGGCACTCCCTCTGCGCTGACCCTGATAGTGCGGCACTCCCTCTGCGCTGACCCTAACAGTGCGGCACTCCCTCTGCGCTGACCCTCCGACAGTGCGGCACTCCCTCTGCGCTGACCCTCCGACAGTGCGGCACTCCCTCTGCGCTGACCCTAACAGTGCGGCACTCCCTCTGCGCTGACCCTCCGACAGTGCGGCACTCCCTCTGCGCTGACCCTCCGACAGTGCGGCACTCCTTCTGCGCTGACCCTAACAGTGCGGCACTCCCTCTGCGCTGACCCTCCGACAGTGCGGCACTCCCTCTGCGCTGACCCTCCGACAGTGCGGCGCTCCCTCTGCGCTGACCCTCTGACAATGCGGCGCTCCCTCTGTGCTGACCCTCCGACAGTACGGTGCTCCCTCTGCGCTGACACTGACAGTGCGGCACTCCCTCTGCGCTGACCCTGATAGTGCGGCACTCCCTCTGCGCTGACCCTCCGACAGTGCGGCACTCCCTCTGCGCTGACCCTCCGACAGTACGGCACTCCCTCTGCGCTGACCCTCCGACAGTACGGCGCTCCCTCTGCGCTGACCCTCCGACAGTGCGGCGCTCCCTCTGCGCTGACCCTCTGACAATGCGGCGCTCCCTCTGCGCTGACCCTCCGACAGTACGGTGCTCCCTCTGCGCTGACACTGACAGTGCGGCACTCCCTCTGCGCTGACCCTGATAGTGCGGCACTCCCTCTGCGCTGACCCTCCGACAGTGCGGCGCTCCCTCTGCGCTGACCCTCCGACAGTGCGGCGCTCCCTCTGCGCTGACCCTCTGACAATGCGGCGCTCCCTCTGCGCTGACCCTCCGACAGTACGGTGCTCCCTCTGCGCTGACACTGACAGTGCGGCACTCCCTCTGCGCTGACCCTGATAGTGCGGCACTCCCTCTGCGCTGACCCTCCGACAGTGCGGCACTCCCTCTGCGCTGACCCTCCGACAGTACGGCACTCCCTCTGCGCTGACCCTCTGACAATGCGGCGCTCCCTCTGCGCTGACCCTCCGACAGTACGGTGCTCCCTCTGCGCTGACACTGACAGTGCGGCACTCCCTCTGCGCTGACCCTGATAGTGCGGCACTCCCTCTGCGCTGACCCTCCGACAGTGCGGCACTCCCTCTGCGCTGACCCTCCGACAGTGCGGCACTCCCTCTGCGCTGACCCTCCGACAGTGCGGCACTCCCTCCGACAGTGCGGCACTCCCTCTGCGCTGACCCTCCGACAGTGGGCACTCCCTCTGCGCTGACTCTACAACAGTGCAGTGCTCCCTCAGTACTGACCCTCTGACAGCATAACATTCACTCTGTGCTGAACCTCCAACAGCGCAGCGCTCCCTCAGCGCTGACCCTCTGCCAGCGCGGCCCTCTGTCTGCGCTGACCCTCTGCCAGCGCGGCCCTCTGTCTGCGCTGACCCTCTGCCAGCGCGGCCCTCTGTCTGCGCTGACCCTCTGCCAGCGCGGCCCTCTGTCTGCGCTGACCCTCTGCCAGCGCGGCCCTCTGTCTGCGCTGACCCTCTGCCAGCACGGCCCTCTGACAGCGCAGCGCTCCCTCAGTGTGGATTTCTATTGCGTGTTCTATCATTGTTTTGTGTTGAAGTCTCTGGAATGGGACATGACCTTCTGATTCTGAGTTTGCAGAAGTTGGTCTGACACTTAGCAAACTCTTGACATGTGCAGCATTGTCCCTGCAGTGAGCGGGATTGTCCGGAATGTCTCTCCAGGCTGGGAATTGGAATGGATCCTGAGGTGGTTGGGAGCCGGACCATCAGGTAGCTGTTGGGAAGGGTTTGTTTGGTTAGAGTCACAGGACAGTGGGATGTGCAGAACTTGCACTGTGTTCTGCTGATGTGTCTTTCTGCCTCTCAAACCGTGGTCCAACTTGAATATGTTTGTTGTGAGCCTCTGGAATTGTTTCTTTTTTTGGTCAGAGTATTGAGTATAAGAGTTGGAAGGTCATGTTGCGGCTCTACAGGACATTGTTCGGTCACTGTTGGAATCAATGCATGCAATTCTGGTGTCCTTCCTATCGGAAAGATGTTGTGAAACTTGAAAGCGTTCAGAAAAGGATGTTGCCAGGGTTGGAAGGTTTGAGCTATAGTGAGAGGCTGAACAGGCTGGGGCTGTTTTCCCTGGAGCGTCGGAGGCTGAGGGGTGACCTTATAGAGGTTTATAAAATCATGAGGGGCATGGATAGGGTAAATAGACAAAGTCTTTTCCCTGGGGTCTGCAAGTCCAGAACTAGAGGGCATAGGTTTAGGATGAGAGCGGGAAGATATTAAAGAGACCTAAGGGCAATGTTTTCTCACAGAGGGTGGTACGTGTATGAAATGAGCTGCCAGAGGAAGTGGTGGAGGCTGGTACAATTGCAACATTTAAGGGGTATCTGGATGGGTATATGAGTGGGGCGGGGAGCGTTTGGAGGGATTAGATTGGGTTGGGATGTCTAGTCAGTATGGACGGATTGGACTGAAGGGTCTGTCTCCATGCTGTACACCTCGATGAGAGCTACTTCCTCAACCTCTTTTATTTCTTGTTAGTCTGACACGGTGACTGTTAGGTTGTCTGTCAATCAGCACAATGTTATTCATTACTGGCTCTGCCCATCACACCAACCTGCTGTATACATGTGAATATTGTTGTGGTTCTGTTCACTGAGCTGGGAGTTTTTGTTGCAAACGTTTCGTCCCCTGTCTAGGTGACATCCTCAGGGCTTGGGGGCCTCCTGTGAAGCACTTCTGTGATGTTTCCTCCGGCATTTATAGTGGCTTGTCTCTGCCGCTTCCGGTTGTCAGTTGCTGTCCGCTGCAGTGGCCGGTATATTGGGTCCAGGTCGATGTGTTTGTTGATAGAATCAGTGGATGAGTGCCATATACATAATGGAAGCAGAAGTAGGCCATTCAGCCCTTTTGAGTCTGCTAAACCATTCACTAAGATCACAGCTGATCCAGAGCTGCCCTTGGTAAAATACTACTGAGTGAACAATGCAGAAACAAGCCATTTGGCCCATCAGGTTGGTGTTTGTATTTATGCTCCACGTGAGCCTCTTCCCACTGGTCTTGAGGAAGGTTTAGACAGGCTCAGTTTCTTGGAGTTTAGAAGAGCAGAGAGGCAATTTGATTCAAACTTAAGATCCTGACGGATCCTGTCAGTTGGATATGGGAAAGGATGTTTTCTCTGGTGTGAGAGGCGAGAACCAAGTGTTACTGTTTTTTAATTAGTTTCCCATTGAAGACAGGATAAGGAGAGTCCTGATTCTCACAGAATGTTGGGATTGTTTGGAACTCTCTTCCTCATGTTAATCCAAATTTCCCTATAACGTAGCAATCTCTAAACATATTTCTACCAATATCCTATTAAAGCCTTTCATAATTTGTCAGGTCACCCCTCAGCCTTGTTTTTGTTTTGTTTGGAGGAAAGAGCTTTAGTCTCTAACTTTCTTAATTGCTTTTCCAGACCTCAGCCTAGTAACAGCCTCAGAATCCTAATTTGCATTGTTCTTCTGAGCCTTGTCTTGTGGAAGCAGAAGGGGTGTGGTTGTACCCTGTTAGGGAGGAGAGAGTCGAGCTGCATCCCACAGACACATGGATGGGAAGAAGAGAATGGTAGATGCCCTGAATAAGGAGCAGCCTTAAGGGCTGTGTTGGACAGCGATACTGAAGGCCTTGGTCCACTTTTCATCCTTGAATTTTATCCGGATCCCTGACCCTAGCAACTGGAGGCACCTGGATCCCTAGCATCTGGCAGCCAGATCCCTGACCCCAGGATTCAGTTGATCCCTGACCTGAGATTTGGCATACCCTCACCCTTGACCCTGGAAACCAGCAGTGACGGGATTGTGTATAGTGTCCCTTAGGTCTATAAGCTAAGGTCCATGAATGGCAGGGAGGTCTGGATTGTATCTATTGGGAAAACTTGTTGATGGGATTATAAACCTTAGAGAATTTGGAGTCGTTGCTGCATTGTTTAGTCATTATGTCATTCTCATTTTTCAATATGAAAAGCACAACAAATTGGGAGCTAAGTGTCTTGTGTACAAATGTGTCTCTAGTATAATCTTTCCAAGATTGTACGTATTTCATGACATAAAAGGAGAAATTGCTGGAAATGCTCAGCGGATCAGGCAGTGTCTGTGAAGATGGAAACAAAGTGATAACGTTGACCTGACCACCCTCTGTGCTGTCTTTCCAGGAATTTTAAGTTTATTTCAGATTTGTAGCTTTCCTGAGTTTTGGTTCCAATTATAAACCAGGCAGGGTGCAATTATGTAGCAGAGTCAGGATTTAGTGGTGGTGTTGAAACCCTGCTGCCTTTTGTACATCCAGAAGTGAACAGCTTCCTAGCCGATGTGCATCTCTCAGGGTCGGCCTGCGTCACCCACCTACCTCTGCACACAAGTGCAGTGATAGTTCCGAAACTCTGGCAGAGCCACAGACTGTGTGTATGTGGACTCTGAGCGAGCACAGGACTGTCTGCTCCACAATCTGGAGCTGGTGACAAGCATGTGTCAGCACAGGCAGTTGGAGTAGAATGGACGATGGCAGCCTGCAGTTATTTTGGGAGACTGTGCGAGCTATGGAATGTGCTGCTGATGTCATTTACTACAGCAAGCATGGAGCAGATGGTGTGGGCTGAAGACCAATCCAGCTGGGACTGAGCAGGGACTTTTACATTGACATTAACCCTTTTGAACCAGCTGTCCTTCAGATGATGCCAGGCAGTGATAGCTGGTGTTTGTTTGATCTGTTCCCCACAAGGTGCCATGTTCAATTCAGTTCAAATGGGCAAGGCTATTGATCCCACAAACTTTACAAACCACAGTCCCTCATTCCCCTCCCCCTTCCCTACCCCAGTCATGGCACACTGCTGTCTCAATACATCAAGTTTCACTCCAGCTTCTAAACACCTGAGCCCCATTGCTCCGTTCACCACCTTTCATCCCATTCACAAAGACTTGAGCACGTAATCCAAATCAACAATCTCCATGCAGTGCTGAGGGAGTGCCACACTGTCACAGGGTCAGTGCTGAGGGAGTGCCGCACTGTCACAGGGTCAGTGCTGAGGGAGTGCCGCACTGTCAGAGGTTCAGTGCTGAGGGAGTGCTGCACTGTCGGAGGTTCAGTGCTGAGGGAGTGCTGCACTGTCGGAGGGTCAGTGCTGAGGGAGTGCTGCACTGTCACAGGGTCAGTGCTGAGGGAGTGCTGCACTGTCGGAGGTTCAGTGCTGAGGGAGTGCCGCACTGTCAGAGGGTCAGTGCTGAGGGAGTGCTGCACTGTCAGAGGGTCAGTACTGAGGGAGTGCTGCACTGTCAGAGGGTCAGTGCTGAGGGAGTGCCACACTGTCAGAGGGTCAGTGCTGAGGGAGTGCTGCACTGTCAGAGGGTCTCTGCTGAGGGAGTGCTGCACTGTTAGAGGGTCAGTGCTGAGGGAGCACCGCACTGTTGGAGGGTCAGTGCTGAGGGAGTGCCACACTCAAGACAGATTCTTTAGCGATGATTTGGTCAAAGCTATTTAGAATTATAATGCCGTCTCTTTTTCATTTTCTCATATCTATGGATGGGCCTCTGACACTAAATTGCCTTTCAACAGTATGAATTTGGTCAAAATTTCTGGTTTGGTTTGAAATAAGTATTTCCCATCTGCCTTTACTTTTCTTCACCCTCATGACACGTGCTGTGCCTGAATACTGACCGTTACCTCTGTCCTGCTCTCGTCTTTTCACTCGCCAACAACTTCCTTCACTATTCAGTCTATCAAGCATTGATATAATCTTTCTTTCATGACCGTATTTTAAATTGAAATATATTTTTCCATTTCCTATTAAGATATACCCTGCTGAGAATCTTTGACTTTGCCTGAATACATTCAAAGAAGTGATTTGTTTGTTTGTTCGACACAGCTTATTATTTGTTACATTTTCTATCCAGCTGAACCTTTTCAGTTTCCTCAACCCACATTATGAAGCTCTATAGCGAGCTGCTGTCCTCCCTCTGAGGTCTAACCCTCCTGCTGCTACACAAGAGGACTCCAAATCGAGTTCTTTACAAGATGTTTTTTGGCTAAACTTTATCCTTCAACAGAGCACCTCTTGAGTCCCTCCTACGTTTGCTGCATTTCAAGGTTGAAAAGCCCATGTTCCTGCAGCCCCTGCCCACTGGCCCAGGCTTTGTGTGTGGCTCACTCTGTGCCGGAGTCAGATTGATGACCAGAGATTTTTACAGAGGAATTTATCACAACAGGTTACGGAAACCAGGCTTTTAAACCCAAGCTGTGATCCGATCAAGGTGTTTTGAGATGTTGAAAGGAATCAATGGGGTATTTATGGAGAGCTGTCTCTGTATCTGTGTTAAATGGAGAAAACACGGCAGCAGTTGCTCACAGCAGGTTCCTGTAACATCAGTGAGATGAATGATCCAGTCAGTTGTAATTATGGTGCTGGTTGAAGGTTAACTATTGATTGGAACATAGGCGTGAATTCACCTGCTCCAGCCCTAATTCAGCAGTGACCAGTGACTTTGGTTTCATATGCTTGGCACTTCTCAAAACAAACCACAGTGGCTCAGTGGTCAGCACTGCTGCCTCACAGCACCAGGGTCCCAGGTCCACTTCCAGTCTCGGGCAATGGTCTGTGTGGACTTTGCATGTTCTTCCTGTGTCTGCATAAGTTTCCTCTGAGTGCTGTAGTTTCCTCCCACAATCCAAAGCCATGCAGGTCGTGGGAAATGCATGGTAGGAGATGGGTCTGGTGGGATACTCTTCACAGGGTTGGTGTGAACACAATAGGCCAAATGGCCTGTGTCCAGACGATAGGGATTCTATGATTAGAATCTAGAAGTTAGAAGCTAAGATTGCTGTTAAATCATTTTTGCCCATTGGCGTGAATCCTCAATTTGAAACTTGCTGCTGAGTCTGTGATAGTTACATATCAGCAGCTTGTGTACCGAGAGGGAACAAGACAAGTGAATGTGAGATTAAACAGTGTCAGAGTGGGGCTGCTGATGAATTGCTAAAAGCGGGTAGCCCTCTCCAGGTTCTCACTCTCACACTCTACTCACTGAGAGTGGAGAAAACACTCACCACTTCCATCAGGGAAACACCAAACTAATGAGCTGGTGTTTGCAAACTGAGGATCTTGGTAATTGCAATTTAGCACCTCCTGTGTGGTACTGCCTCACTCAGAACACTGCAGCTCTCTCTCCCTCTGAGCAAACCCTCGTCTCATTATGTCCTCGTGTGAATTTAAACCCCGACAGTGAAAGAGATTTACCTGGGTTGAGGGCTGATTTATATATCACAGGTGCATCTCCTATTGGTTCTTACACTTGGCTTCATTTTGGAATACAGAGAAGTCGGTTATGTGTGTCAGGCAACAATTATTGGTTAATCACTGAGTTACTGGTTAATTTCCTTGACCATATGGCTTGAGGGAGAAGTGTAAAACACTACAAGGATTCTTCGAGTATTGGTGTGGGAATTTCAAGATGCACAGAAGTCACCAGAACAGGTGGATAGAGTTTCGGTTTAAAGTCTCATTGCAAGACAGTGCCTTTGACAGTGCAGCCCACTCCTGGGACAGCATTGGGTATGTTGGCTTGGATGATGGGGTTGTCTTGATTGAAACTTGAGTTCTTGACATCGTGGAATTAGCTTAGCTCACTGTGTAGCACTCTTATGCTGAGATGGGGGATTGCTGCACTTTCAGTGAGACCCCCTTTGGAATCTGATGTTAAACCAAAGACCTGAAATATGCTTTAGATAAAGTGTAAAATATCCCATTATACTTGAAAGAAAAGAGAATAACTTGCATTTATCAGCTGCCTTTAATGACCTTTCCATCATCCCAAAGTACTTTTTGCCAATAAATTACTTCTGAAATGTAGTCATTGTCACAATATAAGAAACACCGACAAATGAGCACAGTCCCACAAACAGCAATGTGATAATGACCAAATAATCTGTTCGAGCATTGATGATTGGGAGATAATTATTGGTGAGAAGCCCCTTCACCAAAGACTTCTTTCATATTCCACTTGACAGGGCTGATGTGACATTGGTCCAACACATTCTGTGAAGGATCTCCTGTGAAGGACTTCCTGGGAGGAGTGCAGCACTCCCTCAGCACTGCAGTGAAAGTCCACCTGCATTTTTAAGTTCTGATCTTTGGGTTGGAACTTGAACCCACCACCTTGTGATTTTTGAGGCAAGAGCTGTCACTGGTGAGCCGTGGCTCCCAGTCTGTTTGAAGAACAGTAGCTGAGTATCTCCCTGATATCTTGGATGATACTTATTTCTCACACCACGAACACAGGCAGCCTGCTCATTGATGCTCCTCTATAGAATGTACAGCTCTTCAGTGGAAACATTCTGCTCCTCTGATAGAATTAACACCCATCAAACTTCAGACTCTCCCAGGTCTCGCCGAAAATGTATCATTTGTTTTTAGAAGCAATTTGAGAACATTTTCAAAAAGGGGACTGTCAAATGTTATAGGAGGTGCGGAGGTACTGAAAGGTGCTTTATAAATGCCAGTCTTTTACTCCAGTACCTGTTTGCCAAGTGCACACAGTAACTGCAGAAATTCACAGCTTATAAAACGCTGAATCAGGCGTGTGGGACATGATGTTCCAGCAAGGAACTGTGGGGCAGGCAGGAAGTCCAATGTTAGAAGATATTCTCGGCCTGGTAGGGGACTAATTCCGTCCCGGTGTTATAGCAGACAGTGTGTTAACCTTGTCTCACTGTGGTACATGCCCCTGACTGCTTCCTGTGCTGTAAGACAATCTGAGGTCGAGGGACAGTCAGTTTACATTGCAATGCAATCGTCTCTCCCACTGAGTGAGTTCTGAGAGTTCATGCTTCTTGCTCGGGTTGGAGCACTGCTGTGGTTTATTGGAACTGAATCTGCCTTTCAATGTGCGGCTTCTGTGCGGAACCAGTGACTCTGGGCACAGCACGAGGCACCGACAGCCCTATAGTCCAAAGCTTTTCACTATCAACAGTTATCCCCCCCCCCACACACACACAGTCTCTCTCTCTCTCTCTCTCTCACACGCGCACACACACTGACTCTCACTGGGGTATGGCGTCCCACATACACACGCTGACTCTCACTGGAATTTATTTTAGGGAAGGTGTCTTGGCCAGGTTTGCCCTGGCTGTTCTAATCACCTTTGTACTCAAGCCAGTGATCTCCAGCAGTTTACAATGTGACCATTAGATAAAGGAGCGGAATTAGGCCCTTCAGCCCATCATGTCTGCTCTGCCATTTGATCATGGCTGACATGTTTAACAACCCCATGACTCTTGACCCCCTTTCTAATCAAAAACCTATCTATCTCTGTCTTAATACACTCAATGACTTGTCTTCCACAGCCTTCTGTGGCAATGAGCTCCATGGATTCCCCACCCTGTGGCTAAAGAAATCCCTCCTCATCTCAGTTGTCCCTTCACTCCGAGGCTAGTCCTAGTTTTCTCTACTGATGGAAACATCTCCTCCATGTCCACGCTGTGTGACACGCTGCATTGCTGCTGCATCATTGCCTCTCGTCTCTCGTGCAGCATTTCAATTTCTACAAGTTCAGTGTGGAACAAGAAGAGATTTTTCCTTAACCTCTGATGATCCCTGATTATACTGAACTGCTGCTGGGTGTTCCCCCAACTGCAGTGGCAAGAATGGATTGTGTAGAGGGTTGGAGTGAACCCCTCGATTTACATGAGAACAGAAAGTCAGGCAGCAGCTGTGGAGAGAGAGATAGAGAGAGAGAGCAAGCTAACATTTCAAATGCAGCATCTGCAGTAATTTTCATATCTGAGTGTGGGGTTGTATCATGGTGGAAATGTTGATGACAGGTTTGGAGAGTCATCCCTATCTCACAAGGAACTGGGCTGAGGGGATGAGTGTAGGGAAATGGGGATTCGTTCTCCTCGGATTTGCCTTTGAACCTTTTGTGCTGCCTTGCGCGATCTCATGTGACACGCAGTTCGATTCTGTGCCTCTGGTGTCCTGTTTCTGGCTCACTATTTAATAAAAGCCTGTTTTGTCTTTGGACTGTTAACAGCTTTTAAAGAGTGGTACCAGATACCAAGAACTGAGAAAGCTGGACTTGCCCTGATTCGGTTTATTTTGATTCTTTGGAATGTGTGACTGGGTTTGGACCTTTGGGGCCCGTTTTGAAAGAGTCATTATTGAGATAATGTGGGAAATGCAGCAGCCAGTCTGCGCATAGTAAACTCGCAAAAAGCAGCAATGAGATGGCAGACCAGGGTCTTTTACTTTAAAGTGATGTTATTACCAAGGAGGATAGATGTCATCCCCCGAACCTGAACAAAATCTCATCTCATCGTAAAAGATGGCCCCTCCAACAGTGCGGCACTTCCTCTAACTGGCAAAGTTGGAAACGTTGGGCCTAAATTATAGGAGGAAGTGGGTACTGTGGATGCTGGAGATTAGAGTCTAGATTAAAGTAGTGCTGGAAAAGCACAGCAGGTCAGGTAGCAGGAAAATCAAAGTTACAGGCAAAAACCCTTCATCAGGAAATTCCAGATGAAAGGCTTTTGCTTGAAACATTGATTTTCCTGCTCCTCGGATGCTACCTGACCTGCTGTGCTTTTTCAGCACCACTCTAATCTTGACCCTGGATTATAGGAGCTGAGTTTCTGTCGAGGGGGTTTTGAGTAAGATTGAGTGGGCTGCCTTCAAATACTGTCTTTTCCCCAAGAATTAATTTGTTCCAGAGCTGACCTGACCTTTTATCCATCAGTCTTTGTAAGAGGTTAATATGGGGCATTGGGCTTCACAAGTCAAGTCAAAGAGGAACTTATGCTAAACCCACATTGTGTTTAGCTCCACAGTTTTGGAGGGATAAACAGGATTTCACTGGAAAGGTTCCAGGGATGTGAAATGATCGTGACATGGAGAGTCAGGAGAAACAGATGTTTTCCTTAGAGCAGCGAAGGTTAAGAAGAGTTGATAGAGATGTTTCAAATCATGAGGGGGCTTATAATAGAGTGAGAACAGAGGAACTGTTTTCACAGTGAGTGGACCGAGGTATTGATAGTCTAAGTAAATGAACAAAAAGTTGGCAAATGGAGTGTAGTGTAACATGGGAAAATGTGAAGTTGTTCATTTCAGAAGGAAGGACAGAAGAACAATATTATTAAAGTGGAGAAGAATTGCAGAAAGCTGCAACACAAAAGGACTTGGGGAGACTTGTGCATGAAATCCAGAAAGCTAGCACACAGGAACAGCAGGTAATCAGGAAGGGCTAATGGAATGTTGGCCCTTACTTCAATGAGGTTGGAGTATAAAGAAGTGAAATCTTACTGCAACTGTACAAGGTGCTGGGGAGAACACACCTGGAGCACTGAGAGCTGTTCTAGCCCCTTATTTAAGGAACAATATTATTTTACTGGAGGCAGTTCAGAGAAGGTTCACCAGCATGATCCCTGGTATTGAGGGATTGTCTTATGAGCGAAGTTAACCAGGTTGGACTCCACTCACTGGCGTTGAGAAGAATAGGAGGTAATCTCATTGAAACATATTTGACTCTTAAGGGGCCTGACAGGGTCAATGCTGAGAGGATGTTTCCACTCAGGGAGAGTCTATGACCAGGGGGCTCACTCTAGTGGTAAAGGGGCATCAATTTAAGACTGAGATGAGGAGGAATTTCTTCTCTGAGGGTTGAGTCTTTGGAATTCCTTGCCACAGAGAGCTGTTGGGCCAGAGTCTTTCTGTTTATTAAGGCTGAGACAGATTCTTGATCAGCTGGGAATCAAGGGTTACAGGGAAAGGGCAGGGAAGTGGGTGTGAGGAATGTCAGATCAGTCATGATCCTGTTGAATGGCGAAGTAGGCTTAAGGGACTGAAGGGCCTACTCCTGTTCCTACTTCCCGTGGATACTGGAGAGCACAGGGATGTGGTAGAAGGAACCAAAGATATTGTGAGGAAAAAATGGTGTTTTTTAAATGCAGGACCCAGTTTGGATGTGGAACATGCTGCCTGAAAGAATGGTTAGGATGGATTCAAAAATCACTTTCAAAAGGTAATTGGGGAAATATTTAAGAAAACATATGGGTAATAGAATTGAATGAACTGAAGTGGTCTTTTATAAGACCTGATGCAGACTTGACAGACCAGACTAGCTGCTGATGCTGTGCTGTAATGTTGTGTGTCTTGAACATTGTACGATGTTACTGAAGGCACGCTATAGTCTTATATTCATGGGAACCTTTGATGATAACCCAGAACTCAAACATGCCCAATGGTAAACTGACAGTTTCTCATCAACCTGCTCGGAGATGTTCAAAGATGTGCAGGTCAGGTGAATTGGCCATGTTAAATTGCCCACCGTGTTAGGCGCATTAATGAGAGGGAAATGGGACTGGGTGGTTTACTCTTCGGAGAGTCAGTGTGGAACTGTTGGGCCGAAGGGCCTGTTTCCACACTGTAGGGAATCTAATCTAAAAAACATCTCGGGGGTAGCTGGGATGTGACCTCCAGCCTTCTGACTGTGAGGTAGGGACACTGTCATTGTACCACAGGAGTCCTCTTGCTCAAATAACCCATAATAACCAGCAACGAACTGTCACATTCTGTACGAGGCTGAGAGGGAAGACTGATCTTAAACAGCACCTTTCACCACCTCCACAGGGCCAGGCACAAGACCCTGCAGCCAGTGTCTTAAGACCATCAGATATTGCAGCTGAATTAGACCATTTGGCCCATCAAATCTGCTCCACTATTTGATCATGGCTGATACGTTTCACTACTGCATTCTCCTGGTAGGTTAGATGGGCTTCAGATTGGTTTCACAGGTCGGCACAACATCGATGGTCGAAGGGCCTATACAGCGCTGTAATGTCAATGTTTTTTCTCCCTCTCCCCCCCCCCCCCCCCCCCCCACTCTCTCTCTTCCCCCACCCCCTCTCTCCCTCCCCCTCCCTAATGTAACCCTTGATCCCCTTACTAATCACAAACCTATCTGTCTCTGTTTTAAATACTTGGTCTCCATAGCCCTCTGCGGAAATGAGTTCCACAAGTACTCCACTCTCTGACTGAAGAAATTCCTCCTCATCTCAGTTCTAGGATCTGAGGCTGTGTCCTCGGGTTCTAGACCCTCCTACTCATGGAAACATCCTCACCACGTCCACTGTATCCAGGTCTCTTATTATTCTGTAAGTTTCAGTGAGATTCCTCCTCATCCTTCCAACCAGCACTGAGTCCTTGACTGCTCCTTATAATGGCAGGCCCTTCATCCTGGGATCATTCTTGTAAACCTCCTGTGGCACCCTCCAACACCACCCTACCAAAGGCCAGCACATCCTTCCTTAGATACGTGGAGCTGAAAATGTGTTGCTGGAAAAGCGCAGCAAGTCAGGCAGCATCCAAGGAGCAGGAGAGTCAATGTTTCGGGCATGAGCCCTTCCTCAGGAATCATTCCTGAAGAAGGGCTTATGCCCGAAACATCGATTCTCCTGTTCCTTGGATGCTGCCTGACCTGCTGCGCTTTTCCAGCAACACATTTTCAGCTTAGACATGTGGACCAAAGCACCATACAGCATTCCAAATGCAGATAATGATCTGCATATCTGATTTTTGCCATATTGGTTGAGGGATTTTTCAAAAGTGGTTCTTAGGGATTGTTGGTGAGGCCAGTGTTTATTACCCACTCCTAATTTCTCTCGAGCTGGAGTGGTGTGCTGTGTCATTTCATTGGGGAGCAGAGAGATATCCATTGCTGTGGCCTGGAGTCTCATCTCAGCCAAGTGGTTGATTTGGTGATTTAGGTGTTTTTTTATTCAGTAGTTCCATGTTTACTGTTAATGAGACTGGCATTTTATTTCTGAGTTTGAATTCCCAGTTGCTGCAGTGGGATTTGAACATGTCTTCGAAGCGAGTCTAGCTCTTGAGACTCCATTCCCTGTAATGTTAAGCCTATACCTCTGTGTTCTTCCAGGACATCAGGGATTAATACTGCTCCTCATCTCAGCACTGTCACGGGATCTTTTAAAGTGATCACAGACAGCTGCTGTGCTGGAGAAATTTGGAGACTGAGGAAGGTTAAAGGTGAGGGAAGGTCATCTATCAAAAAGCTTTGTCATGTATGGAGTCCAGGAGTGTGAAAGAAAAAAAATTCAAAAGGGTGTTGCAGTTAACTGATTCAGACACCCAGTGTGTGGAGGTTGTTTTGCAGTGTATTGTTACTCTGCACTAATACACCAAGTACCACATACACTTAAAGTGGCTGCAGAGAATTACTTCAAATCAGAGTGCACTGCTCACCTGGAATATGCTTGTCCCCAGAACCTTAGCCCTACATTAGGATCACAAATTCCATTTACATTAATACTGGGCCACTGCCTAATGATTTCTCTCTGTTCAGAGGAATGAGCTCAGCTTATTTCCTGATGGCTATAACCACACAGTTCTGCTGTTATTGTGAATCTTTCTGCTTTCCAATGTTGATTTATCCTTTTTGTCAGACTGCGATCCAAACCATGTACTGCCTGTCAACAGTGACTTAGCCAAGGTTCTATATAAGTTTAATTCATTTGTGCTTTTCTATTTTATTTATCTGGACTTGAATATTGGAGCATTTATTGTATTATTTTCTGGCCTTTACTTGAGTGATTTGTGAATTGGGCTGCCTTTAGTCACTCTCACTGCATACTTGCCCATGGCAGTTCACAGTGAGAGATTCTGGCACTGTGTTCCTCTGGTATAACTCAGTACCAGCTGCTGTACGTCATCCGTGCGCAATGTGTGGTTAGTGTGTGTACTCTGAGAGATAGCAGCTTGCGGTGACGTGTGTGGGAAGCAGCCTCTGCAGAGGGGCTCGCAGGTAGTTGATAGCCCCACATTATTCCTGGATTACGTGGGATATTGAAAGCAGTCAGAGATGATTCCAGTAGTAAAACCGATAATCACTCATTGCCACAGAATAAATAATTCAGATAGACTAAGGACAACATTAAATAGTACAAACCGGGATGCTTTCTTTTATTGAGTACAGGAGTTGGGAGGTCATGCTGCGGCTGTACAGGACGTTGGTTAGGCCACTGTTGGAATATTGGGTGCAATTCTGGTCTCCTTCCTATCGGAAAGATGTTGTGAAACCTGAAAGAGTTCAGAAAAGATTTACAAAGATGTTGCCAGGATTGGAGGATTTGAGTTATAGGGAGAGGCTGAACAGGCTGGGGCTGTTTTCCCTGGAGTGTCGGAGGCTGAGGGGTGACATTATAGAGATTTACAATTATGAGGGGCATGGATAGGATAAATAGAGAAGGTCTTTTCCCTGGGATCGGGGAGTCCAGAACTAGAGGGCCTAGGTTGAGGGTGGGAGGGGAAAGATATAAAAGAGACCTAAGGGGCAACTTTTTCACGAGAGGGTGGTACGTGTATGGGATGAGCTGCCAGAGGCAGTGGTGGAGGCTGGGACAATTGCAACATTTAAAAGGCATTTGGATGGGTATATGAATAGGAAGGGTTTGGAGGGATATGGGCTGGGTGCTGGCAGGTGGGACTAGATTGGGTTGGGATATCTGGTCAGCATGGACGGGTTGGACCGAAGGGTCTGTTTCCATGCTGTATAGCTCTGTGACTCTCTGACTCTATGAGAAGTCGGTCATTTGGCCTGTTTCCCCCATTCAATAAGAACATGTCTGATTTTATTAACCTCAAATCCATATTTCTGCCAATAACCTTTTCAAACTTTTCTTAACAAGAATCTATTTACCTCTGCTTTAAAAATGTTCAAGTTTTCTCCCACCCCCTTTTCAGAAAGACACTCAACTCTCTGCAACAGAAAATAAATTCACCTCATCTCTGCTTTAAATGGGTGATATTAACTCTCGATTGTCCTGTAAGAAGGAATATTCTCTCCACATCCCCTCTGTCTAATCACGTTGCCTCTTACTTTAAACTCAGTGGATAAGGACCCAGCCTGTCCAAACATTTCCTCATAAAACATTTGTACAATTAAGCATTACCTTCCTACTTCTGTATCCAAATGTCTTTGTAATAAATGACAATGTTCTATTAGTTTTCCTAAGCTGTACCTGCAGAATAACCTTTGGTGATTCATGCACTAGGACTCCATGATCCCCCCGCGTCTCGGAGCCCAACAGCGCCTCTCCGTTGAGATAAATATTTCCATTTCATTCCTCCTGCCAAAATGGACAAGTTCACTTCTGCCACATCACACTTCATTTGCGAATTCTTTGTCTGCTCACTTAGTTTAATATTTTCCCTGTTCTGTATGTGACCTGTACCCCAGTAAGAGTATCTTCAGGAGAGGAGGATGTGGAGTGTGGGAAATGTTTTGTTTGAGATAATTGTAGCTGCATTTAAGTAGCTATATTAAGGACAAAAGGGTAACTAGGGAGAGAATAGGGCCCCTCAAAAGATCAGCAAGGCGGCCTTTGTGTTGAGCTGCAGAAAATGGGGAAGATACTAAATGAGGATTTTGCATTGGTATTTATTGTGGAAAAGGATATGGAAGATATAGAAAGTAGCAAAATAAATGGTGACACCTTGCAAAATGTCCAGATTACAGAGGAGGAAGTGCTGGATGTCTTGAAATGCATAAAGGTAGATAAATCCCCAGGACCTGATCAGGTGTACCCTAGAACTCTGGGAAGCTAGGGAAGTGATTGCTGGGCCACTTGCTGAGATATTTGTATCATTGATAGTCACAGGTGAGGTGCCGGAAGACTGGAGGTTGGCTAACGTTTTTGAAAAGTGGTAAGGACAAGCCAGGGAATTATAGACCAGTGAGCCTGACGTCGGTGGTGGGCACGTTGTTGGAGGGAATCCTGAGGGACAGAATGTACATGTATTTGGAAAGGCAAGGACTGATTAGGGATAGTCAACATGGCTTTGTGCATGGGAAATCATGTTTCTCAAACTTGATTGAGGTTTTTGAAGAAGTAACAAAGAGGATTGATGAGGGCAGAGCAGTAGATGAGATCTATATGGACTTTAATAAGACATTTGACAAGGTTCCCCTTGGGAGACTGGTTAGCAAGGTTAGATGTCATGGAATACAGGGAGAACTAGCCATTTTGGTACCAAACTGGCTCAAAGATAGAAGATAGAGAGTGGTGGTGCAGGGTTGTTTTTCAGACTGGAGGCCTGTGACCAGTGGAGTGCCACAAGGAGCGGTGCTGGGTCCTCTACTTTTTGTCATTTACATAAATGATTTGGATGCGAGCATTAGAGGTACAATTAGTAAGTTTGCAGGTGACACCAAAATTGGAGGTGTAGTGGACAGCGAAGAGGGTTACCTCAGATTACAACAGGATCTGGACCAGATGGGCTAATGGGCTGACAAGTGGCAGATGGAGTTTAATTCAGATAAATGGGACGTGCTGCATTTTGGGAAAGCAAATCTTAGCAGGACTTATACACTTAATGGTAAGGTCCTTTGTGTTGCTGAACAAAGAGACCTTGGAGTGCATGTTCATAGCTCCTTGAAAGTGGAGTCACAGGTAGATAGGATAGTGAAGAAGGTGTTTGGTATGCTTTCTTTTATTGGTCAGAGTATTGAGCACAGGAGTTGGGAGGTCATGTTGCGGCTGTACAGGACATTGGTTAGGCCACTGTTGGAATATTGCGTGCAATTCTGGTCTCCTTCCTATCGGGATAATGTTGTGAAACTTGAAAGGGTTCAGAAAAGATTTACAAGGATGTCGCCAGCGTTGGAGGATTTGAGCTACAGGGAGAGGCTGTACAGGCTGGGGTTGTTTTCCCTGGAGCATCGGAGGCTGAGGGGTGACCTTATAAAGGTTTAAAAAATTATGAGGGGCATGGATAGGATAAATAGACAAAGTCTTTTCCCTGGAGTCTGCAAATCCAAAACTAGAGGGCATATGTTTAGGGTGAGAGGGGAAAGATATAAAGAGACCTAAGAGGCAACTTTTTCATGCGTGTATGGGATGAGCTGCCAGGGGAAGTGGTGGAGGTTGGTACAATTGTAACATTTAAGAGGCATTTAGATGGGTATATGAACGGGGGGTGGGGACGGGAGCTGTTTGGAAGGATATGGGCCGGGTGCTGGCAGGTGGGGCTAGATTGGGTTGGGATATCTGGTTGGCATGGACGGGTTGGACCGAAGAGTCTGTTTCCTTTCAGTAAATCTCTATGACTCCATGAGATGTCCTCACTGTAAGATGGACCATTGTTCATTGTTGTCCCTCAGTAATATGTGCTGGCTTTTGAAATCAAATGACGTTTTAAGGTTATAATTTTATGCTTTCTCTGCACAGAGGCTCCCTCTTCTCTCGGGGACTTGCAGCGATCACATTACACTCTGCATTTCCTCCAGAACATCACGTGGTGGCACTGGGCAGCTATTTATAGCAACCGCTGAGAAATCTGCAGAATTAACCAAAAGCAGCATCACATCCACCGTTATAGTGCCAGCCCCCTGCTGAGGAGCTGGGACCCCCCTCCCCGCCCCCACAGGTCTGTCAGACTGACCTGCCACCCTCCCCCCATGTCTGTCAGACTGACCTGTCCCCAGCAGGAGCCCCCACCCCAGCTGTGTCAGACCAACCTCCCCACTCCCTCCCCCAAAGCTCTGTCAGACCGACCTGCCTCCAGTAGGGTTCCCCTGAGGGCTGCCTCCAACTTCATGTCATTAATAAATGTTTGTGTTCCGGGGACAAGGAGGAAGTGATGGAGGCTGCTGCAATCCTGTGCTGGGAGGGGGTGGGGGAAGTTGGGAAAGGGGTGGGGGGGGGGGGGGGGGGAGGAGGGATGGGGGGGGGGTGAGGGAGGAGGGGAGGGGTGGGGGGGGGTGGGGGGTGAAAGGGGCAATTCTCAATAGGGGCCTGGCAGCATTGAAGACAGAGTGACACTCGCTGATCTCCGTGTCTCTGTGTATGTTTGTGAGGGTGGGGGAAGGAGATTTGTGGCTGTGTGTCTGCCTGTCTGTTGGGGGGAGTGGGGGAGGATGTGTGTCTGCCTGTCTGTGGGGGGAAGTGTGTGTCTGCGAGATTGTCTGGGGCTGGGGGGGGAGGGTGGCAGTGTCAGGGGGCAGCTGTAAATTACAGATGGCTGGATGACCCCAGAGGGAATATGTCTGACCACTCAGTCAGGGTTGTGAGCTGTTGCTGTGAGCTGGAGTCTCAGTGAATCTCTGTGAAGCTGCGCAGTGTGCCCCGTGTTGCTGAGCAAATGTTCAGCTGGTGAGCAGAGGCAGTTGTCATCTGTGTGCAGTAACCTGTGATTCATTAACCTGTCTGCAGACTCACCTTTAGTTAGTGACAGGCACTCAGTGTTGGTATCCTCCAGCTCGAGTCTTGGTGTTTTTCTCAATGTGCCAGGCAGGGAGCTTCCTGTGTGTTTGTAAACAATCATTCATCATCCCAGTGGAAGCAATTAACCTCCTCACTTCTCAACTCCTCTAGGGGATTCAAAACGTCACATCTGTCTGTTCCAGAAGGTGCTGCATTCAGCTCTTGCCTGGCTCCCCACTCCATGAGCTGGCGTTGGTTTCGGGGTGACAGTGGTACAGGCTGTCACTGGACAGAACAAAGGTTCAGTGTGACCCCGTACTCGTCATGAATAACCTTTGATCCATCCCAAAGCAGTGTGCAGTAAATGTAAGAGGGAATGTTGGCTATTGATGGAATCTGACCAGGTGATGATTGCCTCTGTATGGGTGCACACTGGCTGGTGATCTACAGAGTAATAACTCCCTCTGTGACTGATCACACAGGAACATTCCCTCCTCAACCTTCCTGACCTGTGTGTAGCCTTTGACCCGGTGATGTCACAACCTATTCTTGAAAAGGTGCTGATAGTCCGGCCTCACTACTCCTGAGATTGTCAGTAAGGTTCACAATGTCATCAAATTGCTCAGGACCCCCAGTTTTCCTATCTGATCTGAAATCAGGCTGATAGAACAATCACAGAAGAGTTACACTGTATTTGAAAAGGCAAGGTGTGATTAGGGATAGCCAACATTGCTTTATGCGTGGGAAATTGTGTCTCATTAACTTGAGTTTTTTTTGAAGAAGTAACAAAGAGAATTGATGAAGGCAGAGTGGTGGACATGATCCATACGGACTTCAGTAAGTTTGGCAAGGTTCCACATGATAATCTGGTTAAAGGTTAGATCACATGGAATACAGGGAGAACTAGCCATTTGGGGAAGTGGTGGCCTAGTGGTGTTATCGCTGCACTGTTAATCCAGAGAACCAGATAACGTTCTAGGGACCTGGGTTCAAATCCTGACACGGCAGATAATGGGATTTGATTTCAATAAAAATCTGAAATTAAGAATCTTACGATGACCATGAGTCCATTATCGATTGTTGGAAAAATCCGTCTGGATGACTAATGTTCAGGGAAGGAAACTGCCATCCTTACCTGGTCTGGCCTACATGTGACTCCAGACCCACAGCAATGTGGTTGAATTTTAATTGGGGATGGGTAATAAATGCTGCCTAGCCAGCGGCCCTAATTCCGTGAATGAATAAAGAAAAAAAATTTGGATACAGACCCGAACTAGTGCACCGGATTCAATGAGGTGTTCTTTAGCCATGTCCTTCTGACTTCTAATTTCCTCCTTCACCCTCAGTACCCTCAGTCCTCCCTGGAGACATGAGGTGATTGGCGCACACATTGTTCAGCCTCTCTACAGTGATGTGTTTCACACACCGGCCTATCAGGGCTGTTCTGCTGAGCACTCCTGACCTAAACAACTGGTCCTTTTTGCAAAACTAATAAACAGGCCGTATCTAGGCAAAGCTGCCCCCTTGGTGGATGAAGCCAACAATCTACCCTAACTTTCCAGGAGCCAGTGTGTGAAAAAGACAGCAGCAGAAATCCTCCAGACTCTTAAAAAGACAGTATCCTCTCGCTCTCCCTCTTGTGTGGTCTGTCTCTCTGTTTCTCCTCTCTGTCTCTCTCTCTCTCTCTCTGTCTCTCTCTCTCTCTCTCTCTCTCTCTCTGTCTGTCTCTCTCTCTCTCTCTCTCTCTCTGTCTACCCGCTCTCCCCCTTTTCTCTCTGTCTCTGTCTCTTGCTCTCTCTCCCCTTGCTGAGTAGTGCTCTCACTCTCACTCTCTCCCTGATGAGCGGTTATCTCACTCCTTGCCTATAAACTGCTGCCTCTAACCAATGACTGAGAAACTGAACACTGTCTTCAATGCTGTTGTGATCTGGGCCGTGCTGCCTGAAAGCAGGGTGGAAGCAGATTTATTTGTAACTTTCAAAGGGGAATTAGATAAATATATAAGAGAAGAAATGATAGGGTTAGACTTTAAGAGCTGGTACAGAATGATGGGCTGAATGGCCACTTGCCGTGCTGATGAATCTGTGATTAAAGGCAAGTGGTAAGGAGCTGGTAATTGGCTGGTTGGTAATGACAAGAGGTGGAGCACCTACTGCATATGCGTTACAGCCGGTTCCATAATTTTAAATCTTTGTTCAGGGACAGCAAATGCGTTTTCAGAACAAGGCCGCGTGATATTTGCTTCATGGTTACACGGTTTAATGTCACAGCAGTGCCAAGCTCCCAAAGCTCAAGGTGGTGGGAAGGATCTCTCAAACGACAGTTCTGAAATCCAGCTCTGTCAACAGGTCCCACGGAGCCATTGCATCAGTGCACACAATCAGCTCAAACAGATACAGTGTGTACTGTTGAAGGAAGTAGATAATGCTGCAATAGGTGAAACACTGCAATGCATCATCAGCGTCTGGCTACAAAAACAGTCTTGATTGTTGGGTACATTAAAACATTGTATCAGGAGGAGGCCATTCAGCCCCTTGAGCCTGTTTTGTCATTCAGTAAGATTGTGGCTGATCTATGCTTTATTCTATATCCCTCCTTTTGCCCATATCCCTTATGACCTTTGCTTCACAAATAACTATCTCAGATTTAAAGTTAACAGCTGATGCAACATCCACTGCGGTTTGTAGGAATGAGTTCTAAACTTTGTGAGAAGATTTGTAGCTCGGGTGCTCGTTGTTGTGGTTCTGTTCGCCGAGCTGGGAGTTTTTGTTGCAAACGTTTCGTCCCCTTTCTAAAGTTCTAAACATTTACCACCCTTTGTGTGTAGAGCAGTCTGGCCCTAATTCCCAGATTTTGTCCCCGTCTAGAATTCGCCTAATCTTTATCCACCTTAGTGAAGAAGCAATTCAGCTCCTTGAATCAATTCCACAAATCATTTTGGTTCTGCCTGATCAGTAGTTCAGCTCCATTGACCCAATTCAATTCTAAATCCCTCATCAAACTTGATTTTAAAAAGTCAGATTTGAGTTTTGAATGTTTTAGTTGAACCCAGTCTTTTGTGGGTAAGAGTTCCAGTTTCCTAGTGCCCTGTTTGTGAGGTAATTCATCCTGATTTCACTCTTTTTTTTTGAAAGATCCAGCTCAGGTTTAAGATACTGTCTCGTCCTGGCCTCTCGCACTGGCAGAACTTTCTCTTTGTTCATTTTGAACACTTTGATCTGATCACTCCAGTCTTCTGTGCTCAAGGAAATACAAACCAAGTGATTGTAAGCTGTCCCTGTGATATAACCTTTTATTCTTGTATCGTTCTGATATAATTGTCCTGCGGCTTCTCCAAGACCAGGCATCTCCTTCAAGGGGTGTAAAGCCCAGAACTGAGCCGAACATTCCTGACCGAGTGTGACAAAGGCTCACCTCCCTCTGCTTTGTATTCTCAAGCCTCTTCACACAAAGATCCGTGATTCCATTCGCTTTTAGTCATTTGTACACTCGGGTTCCCAAACCCACATGTGCTCCTCCAACCTTTCTGATCCCTCACCATTTAGAAAATGCTCCAATTTATGTTTCTTGAATCCCAAACTGTTTGACCTCACACTTAGCCGCACTGAGCTCAAGTTGCCACTTAATTGATCTATTGATATCCCGTTCTAACTCCTGCTCACACCTACAAACTTGGATGTGCAAATCTCTATTCCTTCATCCAAGTCCTTGATAAATAAGCTGAAGAACTGAAGCACCTGTACATATTCCTGGGGGACACCATAGTTCCATCCCACCAGTCAGAGTGTGTACCCCTTTATTGAAATTCTCTGCTTCCTACCTCCCATAAGCTTCCAGCCCATGCTCCAAGGTGGCTTCCAATTCTGTCTGTTTTTGTGAGTGCTGATAAATTCTGACAAATTCAGACAATCACCATCTAGAGAAGCCTTTCCCAACCGCTATTTATTGCCCAGAGGACAATTAAGAATCAACCCTTTTGCTGTGGGTCTGGAGACACGTGTAGGCCAGACCAGGTAAAGATGGTAGATTTCCTTCTCTAAAAGACATTAATGAACCAGATGAGTTTGTGACAGTGGTTATATGGCTTCCTCCATTAGACTAGGTTTTTATTCCAGATTTTTCTTTGGTCAATTTAAATTTGACCATCTGCCATGGTGAGATTTGAACCCATGTCCTCAGAACATTAACCTGGGGTTCTGGATTATTCGTCCTGTGGCATTATCGCTATACTACTGCCTCCTCTGGAAACATATACAAACTCTGAAATGTGAAAGGTGTAACAGGATTTAAACAAACACAGAGGTTTGTGGTAGGGTGGAAGGTGTGAGTGATTAAGTGATAAAAGGTTTAATGGTTCAACATGAAGGAGGGTGGGAGTGGGGGTAAAGATGTAAAAGCTGTGTTGAGAGGAAATGCAGGTAGAAGTAGTAGAATTACCAGTGTCTGAAAAATGGACCAAAGATAATCCAATGTGAAACTAATGCAGTCAATGCTGAGTCTGAAAAGCTGGGGAAGTGCATGGACAGGGGTAACTATGACACAGGAATAGAGACTACGAGACATGCTGCTGCTTTGTGGGGTGTGGAGATGCTGCAGCTGTACCCTGCTCTTTCCCTCCCCCTTCCTCTCTGTCTCTTCCCACTCTCTAATTCTCTCTCTGTCTGTTGTGTTCTCTCTCTCCCTTTCGGTGTGTGCTAGAACTTTCCCTCGCTTGTTTCCATTTTATTGACATTCCATTGATCTTGAATGGTTTAAGCTCAGGCCAGAGTTTTTATTGGGGTGTCGGCAGAGTGGGGGGAAAGGAAACAAGCAGTGGGACAGAGGGAGGGTCATGGGAAGTAAAGAGGGAGATGGTGAAACGGGGCTAGGAAGAGAGAGAGTGAGGAGTTTGTGAGCAGAGCATATGAATGAGGGAAAGAGTGCAGTGTGTGTGTGTCGCCAGGTAACCCAAGCTTAAAGCTGTGTCCCGCCCTGTTGTGTCATGTTGTCCCAAGTGACTCACAACTGTCTTGTACAGAAACTGCTGCAAAAACTTCATTCGAAAGCAACTGGCACCTGACTGAGAGGAAGGGGCTGTTTCACTGGAATGCGAGGTCACTGTCCAACCACCGGAATAGCACATGGAAAAGAATTCCTTTGTTGGGAGTAACCGGCCTCTGGTATAGTTGACACTTGTGTGTGTGGGGGGGGGTGTGTGAAGGAGACAGAGAGGCAGAGAGTGAAGGAAAGAGGGAGGAAGAGAAACTTGCGTTACAGGTTTGGGAGTCAGTTGAGAACAGCAGGAATTCATGACTGTGTCTTTGGGTGTGTTGTGCTTTCAGCTCAATGTTTTATAGATGTTTGTAGATAAGGTACTGGCTGGCTCACTGTGTTGTTTCTCAGTCTTGCCCACTTAAGAAAGGATAGAATTAATTTGAATCTGAAATGGTGCCCAGAGGGAAGAGGAAGCATTTTAATGGACACTTGCTGTTTCTAGAATAAGATCCGTTGTCACAAAGGCTGGCAGTTGGGAGCAATTATCTCTTTGGCTTCAGCATAATTGAATGTGTAGTTTAATGTATAGTATAATTTAATGTATAGTTTTCAGACTGCTGTGGCACCTTCTCTGAAACTTGTTGCTACAGCAACGCACCACATTGTTCTGGGTTGGAAGCAGCGGGACCTTTGCCTGCCTCCCCTCCCCAGGTTTTAGGCGGAGGTTGGTGGGGGTGCTTGAGGGGGGTGCCTGTTTCCCCTCCTTCTGGGGGGATTTCAGGAGCTAACCTCACACACGGCAGGCATTTTCCATCAGAGTCGAGAACGTGGTGCTGGAAAAGCACAGCAGGTCAGGCAGCATCTGAGGAGCAGGAGAATCGATGTTTCGGGCAAAAGCCCTTTCCCAGCACCACACTCTCGACTCTAATCTCCAGAATCTGCAGACCTCACTTTCGCTAATTGATTTTCCATCATGAATGCCAGGTCACTCCAACCTGCTCTTGGGCACCTCCTGATGGTGGCTGATTGAATAGTGTTATTATCTTCTGGAGACTGAGGGACTGAAGGTTTTCAAAACTATCACAAACTCTCTACTGTACACTCCTGGCTGTGAAAGCTCCAAACATGCAGGATCATTCTATAGATTGTTGCAGTAAACTTAGTTTGTGTCTGAAGAGTACTTTGCCTGTGGGTACAGATGTGATGCGGGAGTCCATTTGACCCATGTGTCTGCGCTGTGCTGTCTCTGTTTTCCCGTGAGGTACAGGTCTTTCACTGTATAATGGTACAGTACTGGTGGGAAATCACTGGCTGCTGTTTGAACTCACATGTGTTTAACCCACTTTGTCAGAGCAGGTGTTTCCGGGATGTGGACATTCTGAATGAGGGCACTAGGAAAAGGGAGCAGTCTTTATCAGAGTGGAAGTGTTGACCTGACCCCAGGTGCCATATGTTGACCTTTGTGACCCTATGTCGTCATTCCCCTGGGATCGAATGGGAGCCCTCTGTGGCTCAATGCCATGGTTGGACATCAAGAAGACCGTGACTCCTAGGATTCCTGATGAAGGGCTTATCCCCGAAACATTGATTCTCCCGCTCCTTGGATGATACCTGACCTGCTGTGCTTTTCCAGCACCACACTCTCAACTCTGATCTCCAGCAGCTGCAAGTCCTCACTTTCTCCTCCTAGGATTTCAAACTGAGCTGAGAGACAGAATACTGTTTCCTGTGGAGTCTGACAGCGGACACACCACACCATCAGTGTAACATCACCAGCTTGAGTCCACAGGGAACAATCAGAGGTGAATACTATCATAAGTTGAAAGGGGAAACCTGGATAACAGATGAGGGATAAAGGAATAGAGAGATTTGCTGGTGGGATGTGACAGAGTGGGTTCAGGAAGAGCCTTGTGCAGCAGAGATATCAGCCCAGACCAGTCCTGCTGAAAGGTCTGTTTCTGTACTGGGTTCAGTAAAATGTGAACAATTCCTGACTGATTCCTCACAAAGCAGTTAAGGAGAGCTGGTGGTAGAGAGCTGATCAGAGTCAGTACACAGAACATGCTCGATTCAGACCAGGATTGAATTTGAAGGTGGACCAGACGTCAGGGAGCAGTTTCTGATCTTCCTCAGCAGCACAGTGCAGTGTGCCGTAGTAGTGGTGAAGCCACAGACACTGTATCTCACTGACACAAGGAAGCAGCAAGAAGGATTTAGACTGTGTGAACAACAGATTAATAGCACTGAAACAGAAATGTGAAGTTATCCACATTAATGGGATGAATTGTCTTAGAGTTGTATGGACCTACAGCACAGAGAAAGGCCTTTTGGCCTCTCTAGTTTGTGCTGTTTTAAAAAAAAGCATCTAACTATTCTTATCCAATAGCCTTGAATGTCTCGACTTCTGGAAAAGCACAGCTGTTCGGGCAGTATCCAAGAAGTAGGAGAGTCGATGTTTCGTGCATAAGCTAGTCAACGCATTCCTGATGAAGAGCTTATGCCTGAAACGTTGACTCACTCTCCTGCTCCTCGGATGCTGTCTGAACAGCTGTACTTTTCAAGCGCCACATGTTTTGACTCTGATCGTCAGAATCTGCAGTCCTCACTTTCTCCCATTGCAATACTTCTGAAATGTTGTGAGGGTTTCTGCCTCTACTGTCCCCTCCTCCACCCCGAGACAGAGTTCCAGATTCCCATCACCCTCTGGATGGGGGAAAAAATCTTTCTCATATCTCGTCTAAACCTCATGCCCCTTCCCTTAATCCTGCGTATGTATCTATTTGGTGAAGCAAAAGCTTAGATGCATTTAAGGGAAAGCAACTAAGTGACCAAGGGAGAAGGGGATAGAGGATACATGGTGATGGAGTTAAAGTAGGAAAGCTGGGAAAACGTTTGAGTGGACAAACACCAGCATGTACTTATTGGGCCAAATGGCCTATTTCAGACACTATATCTCAAGTAATTTTTAATAAAATTAGGATTAATTGGAAGAGTTTGATGCTTAAAGGGACTTAAATGTCATTATACATAAATCACATGAAGTTAACATGCAAGCAGTTCAGAAAGCTGACAGAATGATAAAGGGCTTATGCCCGAAACATCGAATTTCCTGTTCCTTGGATGCTGCCTGACCTGCTGCGCTTTAACCAGCACCACATTTTCAGCTCTGATCTCCAGCATCTGCAGACCTCACTTTCTCCTCCCTGACAGAATGATGGCCTTGTTACAAAGGTTTTGGAGAATTACAGATCACAAAGGTTTTGATGCAGTTCTATAGAGCCAGGGTGAGACCGCATCAGATGCACTTGAAGAAGGATGGACTTTAATTAAGTTTTTACTGGGACTGATTCCTCTGATGAAAGAGTTTGTTCGCTGGGTCTCTATTCCCAAAGTTTGCAAATAAAAGGCAATCTCATTTGAAGCATAAAAAATTCAACAATTTGACAGGGTAGTTGTCCGTGGTGTTCGTATGGACGGTGACAGATAATTACTTACGGCCCCTCTTTCTAGCAAACTCTCTGCTGGACTCACACGGCAATTTGATCCTTGGCTCATCAGCATACCCAGGACACAGCTCTTGAAGCAACAATACAACATCCCCCTTTTTTTTACCCAGGATAGAATGACATGCACAAAGAGTGAAGATACATTCATAGTAGAGTACCAAAGAACTATTTGTGCAGAAACAAATTGAAATGTTTGCGTTTGAGTGAGTGTGTAGGACATTTAAACAATTTGACAATCCTCTTGGATCTTATGATGGTACAGCATTACAAAGATGTAAACTTCATCTCTGATGTCCTCACCTTTGTAGGTGTCTTGGAGATTTACGTGTTATGAATGTGTCGATTGTTGTCATGAAAGTTTCCACACCGTCATTATCCGAATGTATCTTTGTGTTTGTTTTCTATACACAGTTGGAGTATTGTATTGGCTTCTGTTTCTTTTCAATGTTGCTCATTTTGATTGTGTAACTTTCACAGGTTTAAGGTGAGAGGGGAAAGATTTAAAAGGGACCTGAAAGGCAGTTTTTTTCACTCAGAGGTTGGTGTGTGTATGGAATGAGCTGCCGGACAAAGTGGTCGAGGCAGGTACAATAACAACATTTAAAAGCCATCAGGACAGTACATGGATAGGAAAGGTTTAGAGCGATATGAGCCAAATGGAACGAGTTCAGTTAAGGAAACCTGGTCAGCATGAACAAGTTGGGCTGAAGGGCCTGTTTCTGTGGCTGTATGACTCTGACTCAACTCAGAGAGGTAACCTGGTTCCTTGGCTAGGACACATGACCCTGACCTTCTCCCTTACAGATAAATTAGGAGGTTCCACAGCTGCAAGACAGTCAGGTTCCAGCTTTAATTCTCCTTTGTTTTACGAGAATTTGTCCTGTGTTTCTGAGACCTTGGCCAGGTGATGGTTTGGCAGGATTAGCCTCACCTGCCACTTCCGTGTGAATCCAGCTGGTGAAGATTTGTACAGAAGTTGTAACCCTGTACTTTTACAAGAAGTCATGGTGATTGAGGTGGGGCATTTGTGAGGCATTTGCCTCAGATAATTTCCAGTGGTTTGTGAATTGCTTACTGTACAAAATATATGGAATTTTCTGACTCTTAATGCTGGAGTGAGTACTTCAAGCTTGATGTCAGAATAATGAAGTCTCTGAATTGTTACAGTGCAGGAGGCCATTCAGCCCATTGTGTCTGCACTGGCTCTGAGTCTTTTGACTTCATGCCAACTTCAGGCACCTTGCTTCAGTTTAAATAATCCTCCATGATCCTCTTTATTGAGATTTAGATTTGATTGAGTATTTCCATTGAACCTGCTTCCACCATACTTCCAGGCAGTACATTTCAGACCCTAACTATTTGCTGTATGGAAAAGGTTTATTTCTCTTTGCATTTGGTTCTTTTGCAACATGTTAAAACTCGTTAAAACTGTATGCTCTTGTTCTAAATACTTTCATGGGTGGGGACGGTTTCTCACTGTTTACTTAGTCCAGACTCCTTGTGATTTTGAAAGCCTCTGTCAGATCGTCCGACAGCATTTTCCTCTTCGAGGGAAATATTCCCAACTTCTCCAGTCCTTCCTCAGAACATGGTCTGTTTCATCCCTACAGCTATTCTCTTAAATCTGTTCTCCACTGAGAAATTCTTTCCCGTGTGATGCGGAGAATTGTAGACCAGACTCCAGCTGAGGTCTAACCCGTGATTTATAAAAGTTCACGAAATTCCTTGCTCCTGTACTTTATGCCATGGTTAATGAAACTGAGAAGAGAGTCTAAGAACCATACAGCACACGAAAGGCCCTTCAGCCCATTGAGTGTGCACTCACATATCTACATTAAATCTACTATCCAGCATTTGGCCCACAGCTTTGAATATTATGACATTTCAGATGTTTGTCCACATGGATTTTGAATTGAATTTATTGTCACGTGTACTGAGGCACAGTGAAAAGCTTTGTCTTGTGAGCAACACAGGCAGATCATAAGAGTTAAGTAGCAAAGGTAAGTAAATAATAGGTAAACAGTGGCAAAACAAAAACACCGATACAGGCGAATGCTAAGAGTTTGATTCCATTCAGTATTCTAACAACAGTAGGTGGAAACTGTTAAGAAATCGGCTGATGTGTGTGTTCAGGTTTCTGTACCTTCTCCCTGATGTAAGAGGTTGTAGAAAAGCATTGCCAGGGTGGGCTGGATCTTTGAGAATGCTGGTGGCCTTTCCTTGACAGTGGGCCTGGTAGATGGATCTTAAAGGTTATGGTTTCTTGCCTCTACTGTCCTTCCAGGCAGTGCATTCCAGATTCCTACCGCCCTCTAAATGGAAATCCTTTTCCTCAAATTCCATCCAAACCTCTCTTCACTTTAAAATATCAGAAAGAAAGCAGAGCTAATGTTGCAGGTCCTTTGACCCTCCTTCAGAATCATTTTTGCTCCAATGTAACCTCCCTGCTCTTATTATCTGCCCCACAGTTGAGAAAAATAAATATCCTGTATGCTTCCTTAACAACCTGCCCTACCACCTTCAGGGATCTGTGGACAAACATTCCATATTCCCGCTTTTCCTCTGAGCTTCCGAGTCTCCTACCATTTATTGAGTACTACTTCGTCAGGTTACTTCTTCCAAATTGCATTCCCGGTCTCTTTTTTTCAGGATTAAATTCCACCTTCCAGTGATCTGCTCATCTGACCAATTTATATCTTCCTGTAACCGTAGACCTCCTTCCTCGATCCTAATCACCCTTCCACTGTTCGTGTCACCTGCAAACCTACTTATCTGCCTCCCCCCCCCCCCCCCCCCCCCCCCCAACCACTCCACATTTTCATCCATGTTGTTTATACATATCACGAGCAGTAAGGGACCCAACACCAATCCCGGTGGTACATCGCTGGACACTGGCCCCTAGACACAAAAGCTGTTTTCTCCCACCACCCTCTGCCTCCTGTCACTAAGTCAGTTATTGATCCAACTTGCTAAGTTATCCTGGATCCTGGAGCTTTTACCTCCTTCATCATTTGGGACCTTGTCATAGAGTTTGCTGAAATCCATATAAACTACATCCGCTGCACTACCTTCATCGATACACCTGACTACCAGCTGCTAGGTGCTTTATTGCTTTTATTAACAGCCCTCTCTACTTGTCCTGTCATCCTTAATGACTCATTTACATATGCTCCTAGGTTCCTCTGCTGCAGCAGACCCTTTCGAACAGTACCTTTTTAGTTTATACCATCTGTCCATGCTCTCTCTCCTAATGTGTATCACCTCACACATCTTCACATTGAACTTCATCTGCCACCAATCTGCCCATTCTTATCAATGTTCCTTTTGATGTTCTACACTATTGTTGTCCCAGTTTGCAATTTTCCCAAGTTTTGTGTCATCTGCAACTTTGAATATGCCCCCTGCATAGCAAAGATTAAATAATGACTATATATCACAAAAAGCACAGGTCCTAATTACTGACCCCTGGAAAGCACACATACCTTCCCCCCGCCGTCTCCCCCCAACCTCCCCCCACCCCACCATGTCAAGGTAAGAAATATCCATTAACCATTACTCCCAGTTTTCATGGCCACTTTTGTAACCATGTTGTTACTGACCTTTTATTCCCTGAATTATCACTTTCCTCACAAGTCCATGTGTTTCAAATACCTTTTGGAAGGCCATGTACACCACTTCAAGAGCATTACCCTTATCAAAAACTCTAGGAAATTAATTAGACCTGATTTTCTAGAAACAAATCTGTACTGATTCTTCCACAGTAACTCAATGTTTCCATGTGACTATTATTCTATCCTGAATAATTATCTCTCTAAATATCCTCATCAGTAACAGTAAAATTACTGTCTGAAATTGCTTTATCACTTGTTTGCTTTGAGCAAAGGATTAATGTTTGCAATTTTCCAGTTCTTTGGTACCACTCTGAGTGTAGGGGAGACTGAAAGATTATGATCAGTGCCTCCGTAGTGTCCAATCTCACTCCCATTTGTATTACAGTTGCAATAGACTTTTGAATCCAAATGTAACTGGTTTGTCAACTTGCAGGATGCACACTCTAGCTGTTTCTGAGACATACCAACTCCCACCATCATGGTCTTTGGTGGGCTGTGGTACTGTAGTTTATAAGTTTCTGTTGATGCTTATTTGAGTGACTGAAACATATGTTGATGGTCCTCTTACTGTTCCAATGGAGTATTTTACCTTAAGTGTTTTCTTTGTGATGATGCTTTGTCACAAATGTTTGGTATATTTGCT
The DNA here is from genome assembly GCF_020745735.1 of Hemiscyllium ocellatum. Taxonomy (NCBI): domain Eukaryota; kingdom Metazoa; phylum Chordata; class Chondrichthyes; order Orectolobiformes; family Hemiscylliidae; genus Hemiscyllium; species Hemiscyllium ocellatum. Next base: position 54,357,117 of record NC_083429.1, read on the forward strand.
GAAGGAAGTTAAAGTGTCCAAGATATTTCTGCAGATTTTGTTTGACCTTGGGGGTAGGGGCGTAGTTGTTACACAGCTCCATGATTGCCGGGGTTGGGATGGTTCTCCTTAACCTGAACAGATAGAGACAAAAACTGCTATTCACACACACCTGCATGAGAAGACATGCCATCAGTGAATGGAGATTTCAGTCATGCTGTACTTTTGGTATTGCTCATCCCTGTAATATCAACAGCAATACAGACACTTTTTCAGGAATACTGTCTGTAATTCTGTCCACATGCTACTGGGACACATCCTCACTGACTGTGACAGCCTTGTATTTTCTGAAAGCCAACATCTTCCACACAATGTTTTGAAAGTTGTAATTTATTGAGCTTTCCTACATCACGTGAAACAACTAATGTCCGTGCTTGGCATCCACCTCGATAACAAGTTGAGCTGCTGTAAAATTGGGATTCACTTCTTTTAATGTTGGAATTTTGTACGCCATCTCTTTCGAGGAAGATTTAGACATTTGCATCAAGCATGCTCCCCGATGGTGCTAGGTTTCTTCAGCATGCACAGTAACCGTCACCAGCCTGTGTGCTGATGTACACGACAGATAATACAATAATGTTTTATAATGTCTCTTGTGTGTGGTCTGTGGAAGGGTTGGATGGTGGAACTAAATCTTCTCAGAGGTGCAATGCAGCATTACCGTAGATGTTTCCTTCCAAACTGTCTGTTGTAGATTTGTTGCAGCTTCTGGATCTCCCAGTGCAGGTATTCTTAATGTCTTCAGCTCCGATCGGTATCTCTTTGATTTTATTAATGGTCACAGTGTTGAGTTCTGCACGTACTATTGTTGGTACATTTGTGTCCACCAGGTATAATGCTTGTGGTTTCCATGCATTGTTATCATTGGAATATCTCATCATCAATGCACTAATGGAAGACATGAATGTCCTATTATAATGCAGTCATTTTGCTGTTGTGGGTTGTGTTATTGACTTCCAATGATATCGATACATATTCTTTGTGATTCAGATTGCTAAGATGTTTGCACTATCTCCCATGTCAACTTTGGTCTTGATCGAATGTTTGCTAACCTCTTCTGGCATCTGTGGTTAATAGTGGCAAACGATTCTAACTGTTTCGGTTTTCAGCCTCTTGCCCTCTACCCCAACCCTCTCTCCCTGTCACTCCCCCCTCTATATGGGCAGTTCAGTCGTTCAGTGCTCAGCTCTGCTGCCTGTCAGCGCCAGGGACCTGGGTTCAATTCCAGCCTCTGCCAACTGTCTGTGCGGAATTTGCACATTCTCCCCGTGTCTGCGTGGGTTTTCTCCGGGTGCTCCGGTTTCCTCCCACAGTCCAAAAATGTGCAGGTTAGGGTGGATTAGTCATGGAAAGTCCGGGGTTATAGGGAAAGGGTGATGGGTCTGGATGGGATACTCTTTGGAGTGTCAGTGCAGACTTAATGGGCTGAATGACCTCTGCACTGTAGGGGTTTCTATCCCTCCAACCTCTCACCCCTCCTGTACCCCCCCCCCATGCTCCCTGTTTTTGAATCCTCAGCCTTCTGTCTCCCCCTCTTGTTGCCCCTTGTGCTATTCCACCCTGTTTGAGGAGGGGGTCGGTGTAACAGGACAACATTATTCTTGACCAGTGTGAACAGCAGATTGCAGTTCCCTGTCACCTTTCACCCTGTTGCAGTGAGGTAATATCGCTAGCTCTGGAATAGGTGCAGTCAGAGTGAGGAGGCCTCTACAAGCCTGGGCCTGAAGGATTGGGCTTCACTTTGACAGCAGCAGCTTTAGGAATTTAACCTCGTAGTGCTTTTTCATTTAACATTCGGTCTCAGATTTGACATCTGCTGTCCGATTGGCTGTATTGCTTCACTGAATCTCCTTTTCATCTCGTGATTGTCTACCTTTCTGCTTTGGTATTTTCGTTCATATCTTTCTACCACCTGGTCCGTCCCTCTCCCTCCGCTGGCCTCCCGTCCTATGTCTCCCACCCTCTCTATCTATCTCCCTCTCCCTGTCTCCCCTTTCCCTCCCTCTCGATCTCTGTCCTTCTCCCCCCCCACCCCTTCCTCTCTGGTTCCTTATTCCCTCTCCCTTCTCTCTCTCACGCCTCCCCACCACCCCCCCCCCCGGCTCTCTTTCTCTCCTGCTCGCTGTCTCACTCTGTCCCTCTCCCTGGGCCCCTCACTGATAATTTAACAGTTTCCCTGCTGAATAAATGGAGGCTGTTTGAAATTACACAGGAATCTTGTGATTGGAGCTTTCTCACAGGGTTTCTGGAATAGACTGAGATTCCAGCTGTAAATAATGACTGGTGGCTGAGTGAAAATTTACATCAAAATTCCTGTGAGTGTGTGAGTGTCTCAGCCTGACTGAACTGGCCCTGAGTGGGGGAGGGGCATGGTCCTCTCTCTCTCTCTCTCTCTCTTAGCCTGCCTTTGTGGCTTCTTCTATAACTCAATATGGTAAATATTTTGTACAGCAAATTTCCTGCTTTTTAAAAATCTAATCTCAAACAACAGAGCAAGAAGCCACATTGACTCCCGCAAACTGGGCTGGGCCACAACATCAACCACAGAAACAAACATTGCACCCCTCTCCTCAAAAGAACTTGTGGACACCATGCCCCAGAGACCGTCAGATGGGTGTGTGGGAGAGCCCCATACCCAGTGAGAGTCTGTGTGTGTCTGTGTGTGTGTGTGAGAGAGAGAAAACCCGTACCCCAGTGAGACTCAGTGTGTGGGAGCCCCGTATCCCAGTGAGAATCAGTGTGTGTGTGGGCCCTGTACCCCAGTGTGAGTCAGTGTGTGTGTGGGACACTACCCCAGTGAGAGTCAGTGTGTATGTGGGAGCCCCATACCCCAGTGAGAGTCAGTGTGTGTGGGACCCCCATATCCCAGTGAAAGTCAGTGTGTGTGGGACCCTGTACCCCAGTGAGAGTCAGTGTGTGTGTGTGCGTGGACCCCAAACCCCAGTGAGAGTCCATGACTACAATATACATTACGTTGTATAGATTGGAGCCTGCATATTTAAATGGTCTACTCTTTATTGCTGTCAGTTTGAACATATGGAGTTGGTGGCTCTGTGTCTAACTGTGGAAAGAGCTGCTAAGAATGATGCTGTGGAAATGTTTTCCATTGCATTTGGGATCAGTGGAATCTGACAGGCAGGAACCCAGGATCAAAGGTGTGCCACTAATGAATGGAAGATATGCATTTATATAGCGCCACAGACTGTCCCAAAGCACGTTAAATATAATTCAAATGTAGTCATACATTTCTGAAGGAATGGTTTCACATAGCAAGATACCAAAACTTGCTGTCTGTCCTGGGAATTTTCTTAGCTGAAGTTTAATATTCCTGGGATATCCTGATAATTTATGACTGTACACTATCTCTGTTCCTGACTCCATTTGAGCTAGTGTGAATGTAAAACATACAGTCCCGTGAAATAACAGAAATGAAATTCATGACCTAAATCTCTCTGTCTCTCTCTGTCTCTCTCTCCCCTCACCCCCTCAGTATTAAGACGAAAGTGTCAGCACACCCTGGCCACTGATTATACGAGCGATCCAACCACTTGCCTGGTTTGTTATGGACAGATGGTGAGAATGATGAGTGCAGGTTCCTCTGGGGAGGGGTTGTTTATGCACTCTGTGTGGGACAGGGTTGTCCCTGATCATTTACCAGCTTTTGAATGAATCAAATGCTGCTGATCCCGTCAAGAGTTAGTCGCATCAGGCAGCACTCAAGAGAATGTTAACTCCCCTTCCCAAGTAAAGTTTATCCCAGACTCTGGATACAAGTTCCCGAAGGGATTTAATAGAGAGTAGAGCTGAATGGCTAAGTCATTGCAGAGAGCTGTTAGGAGTGAATCACGTGGGTGTGGAGTCAGGCAGTTTATTACCCAAGGCACAGTAGTGAACCAGGTGGGTTTTTATGATGACACTTTCAGTATTTAATGTTTTATGATTCTAGATTTTCATCAAATTCAAATTCCACCATCTTCCGGTGTGGGGTTTGAACCTGGGTCCCCAGAACATCAGCTGGGCCTCAGGATCACTACTGAAATGACAATACCCTTATGTCATCGCCTCTCCCTAACTCCTAGTTTTGGAAATTTAAAAAAAATTAGATTCATCCTCTGCAAATCCACCCCATTAAACCTGCACAAGGTGGGGGAGGTGCTGGTGGCGAAGCGATGGTGGATACATGGGGCTGGGGCTAACATTGGTAGCACATATTGGGAGGCTAACGTTTGGGGGTTAATATTGAGGGGTTAATGCTGTGATGTATACCTGACTCAGAGGCTCCCTCTAGTAGCTGAGTGCTGCATGCGGCCTGTGTCTCGGTAAACAGCGATGCTCATTCATTTCTGTTTCTGGTTTCTCTAACAGATCATTGAAACTTTAAAACAACAAACTGCGAAAAGGAACCAGAATGTTTTACTATCAGCCCATCCCATTGGCTACAGCTTGCTCTCCAACTGTATAAGAAGCTACCTGATTGGAGAATCTTCAGTAAGGATTTTAAATAGATTAAAGTTAATCTAATTAAGGATCTGGAGAAACGCGATCAGCTGAGCTGGGACAGTTAGTCCAACCTGGGACTAGTTCCAATGGGACAGCCTTCACAATAACACTGTGGGAGCCCTGAAAGGTGACTTTAACTCAGCTTTGTGTGAGTCAGAACCTAGCTTTTACATTCAGGTGAGGGAGTATGGAGCCAGCAGCTGTTGGCTTTGGGATGGAATTGGGATTTTAGGGAGCAGTTAGTTTTTGAGACAGTAGTGGTGATTAATGTCACATTGAACATGGTGCAACGGGGAGGGATGTAGGGGGTGGGGGGGTGGGGAAGGATGGAGATGAGGTGGTGTGATCAGGGACAGAGAGGGGCAGTAGGATAGGGCTGGGCAGAGAGGCAGGGAATGAACTAGTGATTCTGAATTGATCACTTAGTGCCAGGGCATTGAAACAGGTGGTGTTTGGAGAGATGGAGAAATCACTTCAATTTCAGAAAGTGAAGATCTAATCTTACCTGGAAGGGTGTAGTATATTAATGCAGGAAAAGTATACTAAAAACCTTGCTTTATACGACTTGCATTAATATAGCATCTTTCACAAGCTCAGAGTGCAGTGCAGCCAGTAAGTGGAGTGTTGACACTATTACACACTGAATCTGTGCACAGTAAGTGCCCGCAGACAGCGGGATGAGTTTGATTGCGGGATCACCTTCGGGTAACAGAACTTGCTGTTTTTTTTCAAAATCATTGGTGTGTTATGCTTCAGCTGCATCTGAGGGAGCACGCACATCCCCTTGGTCTAACATCACCGTCAGCACAGACAATGTGGCACTCCCTCAGGCCTCCATTGTCACAGCAGCCATCATTAGTGCTCTGGGTCTCAGCAGGGAATTTGAACAGACATCCTTCTAACTTGGAAGTGAAAGCGATTGACTGAGAGATGGCTGACACTGGAAAACAGTGAGCCTGAGTAATTCACTGTCAGTCGGTCAGTGGCTATGCGAATGTCGGGTGGATTAGGAATACCCAAGATCCTGAACATTAAACGGACAGCTGGCTGTATTTTATATTTGTGGTTTCAGGTGATTTTGGTTGAGAAGTGACTGACTGACTGAATTTCTTCCTCCCACTGTCCCAGTGAGCTCAGGAGATGAGAGAGTACCGGCAACAAGAGCAGTCTGACTCCCAGCAGATACTTCCCGTGACACAGGAGCTCCCCGTTCTCGAGCAGTTTGTTTGTCAGAAGAAGAACAAGAAGGAGCGGAGTCGGCTGACGGACAATAAAATGTTGGCTGGCTCACAGAAGCCAGGCCGAGCGCAGAAAACTTCCAGCCCCAACAAGCAGTTAAAGAGCCCTGGTTCTCCGGGAATGCTGTCTCACAGTCCAGGCCCACTTCACTCTGGCTGCTCCAGGCCCAGGGGTCTGAAGAGCCCCCCACTCACGGACACTCAAAGGTAATTCGTTCATTTCTGGAGGTAAATGTTCAGAGGAATTGCCTCGCAAGTCTCGCAGTCTTTTGCAGATGTGTTTCTATTTGTTGGCTCCACTGGTAATTCAAATCTCTGATGGCTTCTTACGTTTAACCGCCATTTTGCAAGATTTCAGAATAGGTTTGGTAACTTGATGAAAGAGATTGTCAGAGGATGTTGTGAAACTTGAAATGGTTCAGAGAAGTTTTACAAGGACGTCGTCAGTTGGAGGGTTTGAACTATAGAGAGGGGCTGAAAACTAGAGGGCAGAGGTTTAAGATGAGAGGGAAAAGATTTAAAAGGGATCTAAGGGATAACTTTTTCATGCAGAGGGTGGTGTGTGTATGGAATGAGCTGCCTGAGGAAGCGGTAGAGACTGGTACAATTACAACATCTAGAATTAGAATTCAAATTCCTACAGTGTGGAAACAGGCCCTTCAGCCCAACAAGTCCACACTGCCTCTCCGGTGAGTATCCCACCCAGGCCCGTTACCCTATATTTCTCCTGACTAATGCACCGAATCTATATATCCCTGAATTTAGCACGACCAATCCACCCTTACCTGAAGGTCTTTGGATTGTGGGAGGAAACCGGAGCACCTGAAGGAAACCCACACAGACACAGAGAGAATGTGCAAAAACTCCACACAGACAGTCACCGAGGCTGGGGTCGAACCCAGGTCCCTGGTGCTGTGAGGCAGCAGTGCTAACCGCCGAGCCAAAGGCATCTGGATGGGTATATGAATAGGAAGGGTTTAGATAGATATGGGCCAAATGCTGGCAAATAGAAGTAGGTTAGGTTAGGATATCTGGTTGGCAAGGACAAGTTGGACCAAAGGATCTGTTTCCATGCTGTACAGTTCTATGCTCTGAGGTGCTGTAATTTAATATTACCTCAGCCTGCCCAATGAGGTGGGTTTAAATAAAAGTAAAATACTGAGATGTTGAAAGTATAACTTAGGTCCTTGAAGGGCTGGAGAAACTCAGGTGGTCTCTGAGAAAGAACCAGCGATAACGTTTCAAGTCCAATAGGACTCTTGCTCAGAGCTGACGGATGTGGATGTAAAAGTTTGTTGATTGCAATATGTTGTTTTCTGTAAAATAAGTTCAGTAAAATCCATTGTGAGTAAAATTCCACAAGACTGGCACGGTTCAAACTGCCCCTTAGCAGATTTAACGCCAAGAGAAAGTGCAGGATAAGCTGGGTGAGTGATAAAGGTGGTCAGTGTTGGAATGAACTGGCTGCAGTGTCTGCCACTGGATGGCACTGAAGTATTCTCACAGCAAAGGGCTGCCCTGCAGTGAGTGTCAGAATTTTATAGGAATGCACAGTTTGCTTCTGATACTGAATCATCCCATGAAAACATTTGCAAGCGCACAATCAGTAATCTGATTTGGCAATTTCTCCTATTTTGTGTGCATTTTAAATTGTTTAGTTGATGACGAAGTCGTTTTTTTTATCTACTCATGACAACTGTTTATTCAGGGTGAATGTCACTTACTGTGGAACTGTACAATGTCAGTGTTTATGCAGGGTAAGGGTCACTCACTCTGTAACTGTACAGGGACAGTGTTTATTCAGCAGGGTAAGGGTCACTCGCGTTTCCAGAAGTCCTTTGACAGGTGCTGTCCAGGAGACTGCTAAATATAAGAGTCCGTGGTGTTCGGGGCAAGGTACTGAGCTGAAAAATGTGTTGCTGGAAAAGCGCAGCAGGTCAGGCAGCATCAAAGGAGCAGGAGAATCGACATTTCAGGTATAGGCCCTTCTTCAGGTAATCCTGAAGAATCCTGATTTCCTGAAGAAGGGTTTATGCCTGAAACGGCGATTCTCCTGCTCCTTTGATGCTGCCTGACCTGCTATGCTTTTCCAGCAACACATTTTTCAAGCTCTGATCTCCAGGATCTGCAGTCCTCACTTTCTCCCCAGGGCAAGGTACTGGCATGGATCAAGGACTGGGTGACTGGTATGAGGCAGATAATAGGAATAAAGGTCTTTTTTCAAAATGGAAGCTAGTGACTAGAGGAGCCCCACAGTGGTCCACAGTAACGTGAATGATCTGGGTGAAATCATGATCTGGAGATGCCAGTGTTGGACTGGGGTGGACAAAGTTAAAAATCACACAACACCAAGTTATAGTCCAACAGGTTTAATTGGAAGCACTAGCTTTCGGAGTATTGCTCCTTCATCAGGTGATAGTGGAGAACTCAATCCTAAGACACAGAATTTATAGCAAAAATTTACAGTGTAATGTAACTGATTATACATTGAAAACTACCTTGATTGTCTGTTGAGTCTTTCATCTGTTCGAATACTCTGATTAGTTTCACTTTCATGTGTAATCTGGGCGAAGGAACTGAGGGCAGTGTTGCAGGGAGACTGCAGAAGAACTTGAATAGGTTGTGAGAACAGGCAAAAAAATGCCAGATGGAATATAGTGTGGGAAAGTGTAGGTTATGCATTTTGATTGGAAGAACAGCGGTGTAGAGTATTTTCCAAATGGGGAAAGTCTTGGAAAATTTGAAGCACAAAGGACTTGGGAGTCCTAGTTCAGGATTCTGTTAAGGTTAACTTGCAGGTTCAGTTGGCAGTTGGCATTCAATTCAAGAGGGCTAGAATACAAGGGTAGGAATGTACTGCTGATGCTGTACAAGGCTCTGGTCAAACTGCATTTAGAACATAGAACAGCAAATGCCTGTGCTGACCATGATGCCATTCTAAACAAATCACACCGACCTGCACCTGATCTGTATCCCTCTGTTCGCTGCCTATTCCAATGTTTGTCTAAATGCTTCTTAAATGTTGCTTTTGTATCTTCTGCCACCTCCCCAGCAGTGTGTTTCAGGACCGTACCACCATCTTATAAAAAAAACTTGCCTTGCACACCTCCTTTACACGTTTTGAACCGATGTCCCCTGTATCTTAAATTTCCATTCTGGGAAAAAGTCTTTTGACTATCCACTCTATCCATGCCTCTGATAATTTTATAAACGTCTATCAGGTCACCCCCCATCTTCTGATATTCGAGTGAAAACAATCCAAGTGTGTCCAATCTCTCCTTATCGGAGATTCCCGTTCCCAGATTCCTGAAGAAGGGCTTATGCCCAAAACGTCGAATCTCCTGTTCCTTGAATGCTGCCTGACTTGCTGCGCTTTTCCAGCAATACATTTTCAGTTACAAAGTCTCCAGCATCTGCAGTCCTCACTTTCTCCTCGATCTCTCCTTATACCAGGTAAAGTTCTGGTAAACTTCTTACACCCTTTCCAAAGCCTTCATGGCCTTCCTATCATGTGGCAACCAGAAGATGTGCACAATATGCACATACTCCATATGTGGCCGAAATAAAGTCTTGAACAGCTGCAGCGTGACTTGCCAACTTCTTTCTTGATTCCTGATGAAGGGCTTTTGCCCGAAATGTCGATTCTTCTGCTGAAATGCTGCCTGACCTGCTGTGCTTTTCCAGCAACACTCTAATCTTGCCAACTTCTTTACTCAGTGCTCCAACCAATGAAGGGAAGCATGCCAAACCCCTTCTCTACCACCTTGTCTGCTTTCAGGGAACTGCACACTTGCATCCCAAGATCCCTCCATATATCAGTGTTCCTAAGGGTTCTGTTATTTACTGTATACTTCCCTCTTACATGTGACCTCACACTCTCACTCATCTGGATTAAACTCCAGTTGCTATTTCTATGCCTAACTTTCCATAGAACATAGAAAGATACAGCGCAGTACAGGCCCTTCGGCCCTCGATGTTGCGCCGACCGAATCCTACCTAACCTACACTAGCCCAATAACTTCCAAATGCCTATCCAATGCCCGCTTAAATGACCATAAAGAGGGAGAGTTCACCACTGATACGGGCAGGGCATTCCATGAACTCACAACCCGCTGTGTAAAGAATCTACCCCTAACATCTGTCCTATACCTACCACCCCTTAATTTAAAGCTGTGTCCCCTAGTAACACCTGACTCCATTAGCGGTAAATGGTTCTCAGTGTCGACCCTATCTAAACCCCTAATCATCTTATACACCTCTATCAAATCTCCCCTAAACCTTCTCTTCTCCAATGAGAACAGCCCCAAGTGCCTCAGCCTTTCCTCATAAGATTTTCCTACCATTCCAGGCAACATCCTGGTAAACCTCCTCTGCACTCGTTCCAATGCCTCCACATCCTTCCTATAGTATGGCGACCAAAACTGCACACAATACTCCAGATGAGGCCGCACCAGAGTCTTATACAGTTGCAACATGACCTCAGGACTCTGGAACTCAATTCCTCTACCAATAAAGCCCAGTACACCATATGCCTTCCTCACAGCACTATTTACCTGGGTGGCAACTTTCAGAGATCTGTGTACATGGACACCAAGATCCCTCTGCTCATCCACACTACCAAGTAGCCTACTATTAGCCCAGTAATCCATCTTCTTGTTACTCCTACCAAAGTGAATGACTTCACACTTAGCTACATTGAATTCCATTTGCCACATTTCTGCCCAGCTCTGCAACTTATCTATATCCCGCTGTAACCTACCACTTCCTTCCTCACTATCCACAACTCCACCGACTTTTGTGTCATCCGCAAACTTGCTTACCCAGCTTTCAAGCCCTTCCTCTAGATCATTTATAAAGATAACAAAAAGCAATGGTCCCAAAACAGATCCTTGTGGTACACCGTTAGTAACTGCACTCCAAGATGAACATAGTCCATCAACTACTACCCTCTGTCTCCTTCCAGCCAGCCAATTCCTAATCCAAACCTCTAATGTATCCTCAATGCCATACCTCCGTAGTTTTAGCATTAGCCTACCATGGGGAACCTTATCGAACGCCTTACTAAAATCCATATATACAACATCTACTGCTTTACCCTCGTCCACTTCCTTAGTCACCTTCTCAAAGAACTCAATGAGGTTTGTGAGGCACGACCTGCCCTTCACAAAACCATGCTGGCTATCCTTGATCACGTTATTCCTATCCAGATGTTCATAAATCTTATCCCTTACCATTCTCTCTAAGACTTTGCCCACAACAGAAGTGAGACTCACTGGCCTATAGTTACTAGGGCTGTCCCTACTCCCTTTCTTGAACAAGGGGACCACATTCGCTATCCTCCAGTCCTCTGGTACTATTCCCGTTGACAATGACGACATAAAAATCCAGGCCAATGGCTCTGCTATCTCCTCCCTAGCTTCCCATAGGATCCTAGGGTAAATGCCATCAGGCCCAGGAGACTTATCTATTTTCATCCTCTCCAATATTCCCAGAACCTCTTCCCTGCATATTTCCAGGCCATCCATTCTAATCATTTGTGACTCCATATTCACATCAGCAACAGTGTCCTGTTCCTGAGTGAATACTGATGAAAAGTATTGATTTAGTGTCTCTCCAATCTCCTCCGCCTCCACACACAACTTCCCACTACTATCCTTGACTGGACCGATACCTACCCTAGTCATCCTTTTATTCCTGACATACCTATAGAAAGCCTTTGGGTTTTCCCTAATCCTACCAGCTAAAGACTTTTCATGTCCCCTTCTCGCTTCTCTTAGCTCTCTCTTTAGATCCTTCCTGGCTACCTTATAACTCTCTCTCGCCCCAACTGAACCTTCACGCCTCATCTTTACATATGCCGCCTTCTTCCCTTTCACAAGGGATTCCAATTCCTTACTAAACCACGGCTGCCTCACAAGGCCCTTTGCACCATGCCTGACTGGTACATACTTATCGAGGACACGTAGTAGCTGCTCCTTGAACAATCCCCACATCTCATTAGTGTTCTTCTCTTGAAGCCTGTTTTTCCAATCCACACATCCTAAGTCATGCCTCACTGCATCATAATTTCCCTGCCCCCAGCTATAACTCTTGCCCTGCGGCGCACACTTATCCCTCTCCATCACTAAAGTAAAAGTCACCGAGTTGTGGTCACTGTCCCCGAAGTGCTCACCTACCTCCAAGTCTAACACCTGGCCTGGTTCATTACCTAGAACCAAATCCAGTACAGCCTCACCTCTTGTTGGCCTGTCTACATATTGTGTCAGGAAACCCTCCTGCACACATTGGACAAACACCGACCCATCTAATGAACTCGAGCTATAGCTCTCCCAGTCAATATCTGGGAAGTTAAAGTCCCCCATAACAACCACCCTGCTACCTTCACTCTTTTCCTGAATCATCCTCGCAATATTATCCTCTACTTCTCTAGGACTATTAGGAGGCCTGTAGAAAACACCTAACAGGGTGACCTCACCTTTCCTATTTCTAACCTCAGCCCAAACTACCTCAGATGGCAAGTCCTCTTCCATCGTCCATTCCACTGCTGTAATACTATCTTTGACAAGTAATGCCACACCTCCCCCTTTTTTACCCCCATGTCTGATCCTACTAAAACATTTAAACCCTGGAACCTGCAACAGCCATTCTTGTCCCTGTTCTACCCACGTCTCTGTAATGGCCACAACATCGAAGTCCCAGGTACCACCCCACGCTGCAAGTTCACCTACCTTAGTTCTTATTCTTCTGGCATTGAAGTATACACACTTCAAGCCACCCTTCTGTTTACAGGCACCCTCCTTCGAGATCGCTGCATTATTCATAACCTCCCTACACTCAAGGTCCTGTACCCTAAAGCTACAGTCCTGGTTCCCATGCCCCGGCGGAGTTAGTTTAAACCCTCCCAAAGAGCACTAGCAAACCTCCCCCCAAGGATACTGGTGCCCCTCAGGTTCAGGTGTAGACCATCCTTTTTATAGAGGTCCCACCTTCCCCAGAAAGAACCCCAGTTGTCCAGAAACCGGAATCCCTCCCTCCTGCACCATCCCTGTAGCCACGCATTTAACTGCTCTCTCTCCCTATTCCTCGACTCTCTATCACGTGGCACGGGTAACAAACCAGAGACTACAACTCTGTTCGTTCTAGCTCTGAGCTTCCAACCTAGCTCCCTGAAAGCCTGCCTGACATCCTCACCCCTCTTCCTACCTATATCGTTGGTGCCAACGTGGACCACAATCTGGGGCTGCTCCCCCTCCCCTTTAAGGACCCGGAAAACACGATCAGCGACATCACGTACCCTTGCACCTGGGAGGCAACATACCAAATGTGAGTCACTGTCGCTCCCACAAAACCGTCTGTCTGTACCCCTCACTATCGAGTCCCCAAGAACTATCGCTCTACCTTTCTCCACCCTTCCCTTCTGAGCAACGGGGCCAGGCTCCGTGCCAGAGGCCTGAACCTTGTTGCTTGCCCCTGGTAAGTCATCCCCCCCACAAGTATCCAAAACGGTATACTTGTTCTTGAGGGGAATGACCGCAGGGGGTCCCTGCACTGGCTTCCTCCTCCCACTCCCCCTCACTGTCACCCATCTATCTTGAACTTTCGGAGTAACTACTTCCCTAAAGCTCTGATCTATGACCCCCTCTGCCTCCCGAATGATCCGCAGTTCATCCAAATCCAGCTCCAGTTCCCTAACACGGGCTTGGAGGAGCTGGAGATGGGTGCACTTCTTGCAAGTGTACTCAGCAGGGACGCTAATGGCTTCCCTCACCTCATACATGTTGCAAGAGGAACATTGCACTGCCTGCACTGCCATCCCTCTAAAAAGCTAGCTTTCTTTAAAAAAAACTAAATGTAAAGAAACCAAACAAGCAAAACGCAGCACTTACCTGCTTGCCACAACGGGTCTTATTATTTAGGTTAGAGGAGGAGGAGGGCGGGTGGGAGGCTCTTCTGCTGAAGTGATCTATATTCTGCTGTATCCTTTAATAACATTCCTCACTATCCACAACTCCATCAATTTTCATGTTACCTGCAGACTTACAAATCAGACCATCACAATTTCATTCAAATCTTATATAATATACAATAGATCCTGTGGATCCATTGGTCACTGACCTCCAGAAAAATACTCCTCTACATTAACCCTCTGTCTTCTATAGCCAAGCCAATTTTGAATCCAACTTGCCAACGCATTGTAGATCTTATATGACTTCATCTTCTGGACCAGCCTACCATCAGGGACCTTGTTAAATGCTTCAATAAAGTCCATATAGACAACATCCACTGCCCTGCCCTGATCAATCATTTTCATCACTTCCTCAAAAAAACTCAACCGACTGTGAGACAAAATCTCCCCACGAGAAAGCCATGCTGACTATCCCCAAAAAGGTTCATTTTTCTCCAAATTTCAGTAGATCCTGTCCCTAAGAATCATCTTGATAATTTTGCTACCACTGATGTAAGGTTCACCGGCCTATTATTTCCTGGATTATCCCTGTGGTCCTTCTTAAACAGAGGAACAACATTAGCTATTCTCCAGTCTTCTGTCACCTCTAATGATCTCTGTAAAGATCCCAGCCACCTCCTTCATTGCCTCCCTCAGTATCCTGAGATAGGTCCCATCATCCACTTTAATGTTTTTCAAGACCCCTAACACCAACTCTTCCTTGAGATCAAAATGCTCCAAGAAGTCAAGATACCCCTCTCTCGTCTTACCATCATCTATGACCAACTCTGTGGTGAATACTGTTGCAAATTACTCATTAAGCACCTCACCCATTTTCTCCAGCTCCATTTGAAATACTGTGAGCAGTTTGTGGCTGGATTAGCGAGGAAGGATGTGCTGGCATTGGAGGAGACGTCCAGAGCAAATCCATTAGAATGATCCCGGAAATGATGAGTCTATCATATGAGGTGTGGTTGAGGATCTATGTCTGTACTCCATGGAATTTAGAAGGATGTGGGAGATTTTATTGAAACTTAAAGGGTGCTGAGAGGCCTGGAACACGGAACAGATGTTTCCACCAGTAGAAGAGACAAGGGCCTGAGGGGACAGCCTCAGAGTGATGGGATGACCCTTTAGAACTGAGCTGAGGGGGGATTTCTTCAGTCAGAGGGTGGGGAATCTGTGCAACTCATTGCTGCAGAGGGCTGTGGAGGCCAAGTCATTGAGTGTATTACAGACAGATGGATAGGTTGTCGATTGATAAACGGATTAAAGGTTGCAGGGAGAAGGCTGGAGAATTGGGTTGAAAAACATATCAGTCATGATCAAATGGTGAAGCAGACTCGACGGGTGGAATGGCCACATTCTCCTACGTCTTATGGTTGGGCTATTCGGCAGAGTAAAGCCACTGTACCGGGATCACATTATTTAAAATAAAAGCATTTTTGCTGCGATATGTGCTGACCACAGACAGCGTGTGATCCTCGACATACCGTGAGTACACCATGTGGCCTTTGTCAAGTAGCTGGAACTGTTGATTAGATTTCAGCCTGCAACTGATTCCCGCATGTTAGCTAGTTCGAGTGATCTAATGTTCTGTACTTTAATGAGTGGTGGGGGGGTGGGGGGATGCAATATCTTATTCCCCTCAAATCTCACTCTGTGCAGGGAAACTTCTAGGACTGGTAGGAACTGCCAGAGAACTGTATTTCCGTTGTTCACCTGTCGTGTGTGTGTGTTTATTTAAGGAACCTGTACTCTGTAACTGCTGAGTACTGCTGCAGGATGTTGTGTAGGTGGAGTTAGCAGCAGCCGCTACTGGGGAATTTCACGATGGCTCGTTGTTGATGTGACGTATGGCTTCCTCTTTGAGCTGACAGCTGCTGCTGATGTCACTCACTGTTGCTGTCTGCCCAAGTGGCACTTTCTGTTGCCATTTAACCCTTTCAGGGATTGATGTCACAGAGGTCCCACTTCTCAATCATTCCCTCTTCCCCCACCACCAAGAGTCCGATAAGCAATTGGCAGTAGAATCCTGGAGGGAGATCTGGAAGGATTGAGTTGTGATAGGGAATGAACTGCTTGAATGAGCAGAAGATTTCAGTACGGTAAGAACTTGCAAAAGAGAGTTGCATAAATACTTGGACAGGGAATTTTCCAGGGCGATGGGGAATGACCGGGGATTGGTGGGAGCGGTTGTGGGGGTCTGGCTCCCTTCAAAGGTGCTGGCAGAGACACAATGGGCCGAATGGAGCCTCTGACATGGTTTGATTCAGTAAAGCTTCACTGGAGTGGAGAGCAGTAATGGGAGCCGATGGTCTGTGGCTGGGTATGTGTCATGGTCCTTTCAAAGGCCAGGTTCTTGGAGTTTCAACTCTGTTCCAAGAACCAGTGAGTTGGTGTTACTGCAGCTGTGACCTGTTTCCCTTTGGCCTAGGGATTTCCCCCTACGTTCAGTGTCAAATCTCTTGGTAATGTTAAAGGCCTCTTCTCCCAGCTTGTATCAACCCTTTCATCTCACCTCGTTTTTGTCACTATATTCCACTCCATCAGAGAGACCGCCTGCGCTCTCACTGCTCCAACTCGCGAGTCCTTATCCATGCCTCTGTCCTGGCCAGTCACTCATCATCTGCTCTCCATAGGGTTGAACTCCTGGAGAACTCTGCTGACCATCTCTTGCAAATCTCATACCAAGTCTTGTTCACCTGTTTCCCAGACCTGTGTCAGCTCTAGGTCTGTCAACACTCAAACATTTTCATCAGATTCCAAGGTCACTGTGTTCCTCCAATTCTGACCTTGAGAGTGTCACAGATTACATCGCTGCTTCCTTGGTGATCGTCACCGTGCTCTGTGACAGGTTCTTCCAGCTGTTGCTCCTCCTCCCTCCCCTTGTAAGACTCCTTAAAACCTACCTCTTTGACCGAGCACTGGTCACTTATCTTAATACCGCCTTTTGTGGCTTGATGTTATATTTGACATTTGATTCTGTGGCACATTTTACAAGGCGCTGTATGAATGCAGCCATTTACGTGTAGTTCCTAATTAGTTGGTTCTAGATTAGCACAGAAACGTGATCCCAGCCGCGAAGGAGCAGCTCATTTTGCTCATTTTCACTTGTCAATGTAGCAGCCTGAGACCAAGACCTCTCCCTCCTGCAGGATTGAGGCATCTTCATTCAGTCTTGTCTGCCTCCTCCTGGTGTCTGGTACCTCCCCATCTCATCCTGCCTTGGAAATTTATCATCCTGTCTTCACTGTCACTGGGTCAGAATCCTGGAATTCCCTCCCTCAGGGACATTGTGGGTCTATCCACAGCACACGGACTGCAGCGTACAAGAAGGCAGCTCACCCCACCTTCTCAAGGGGCAACTAGGGATGGGCAATAAGTGCTGGGCCCAGCCAGTGATGCCTACACCCCACAAGTGAATGGAAAGAAGCCAGGAATGCTTTGGGTTCACTTGCTGTTCCGAGTGGATTTAGCTGATCATAGTCAAGTGGATGTACCAAACTGAAAGAAAAAGGTTGCCATTTATGGAGTACCTTTCAAGACTTCAGAGCATTTCAAAGTATTTTACAACCAATTAACGACTTCTCTCTGTCCTCACTCCTGGAGACAGTTAATGCGTGGCAGGATCCTTCAAGCTGTAATGCAATAAGTGACTGGATAATCATCCTCGTGTTAATTTGAGGGATAAGTAAATATTGGCTACAGCACCAGGAGAGCATTCCTAATTGAATAAGAAATTAACACTTGAGAAGACCAAAATGATAACTCATTGGAAGGATAGCACCCTGAGACTGCAGCACTCCATCTGTACTGCATCTGGCTTGGGACTTTGTAACTGAAAATGTGTTGCTGGAAAAGCGCAGCAGGTCAGGCTGCATCCAAAGAGCAGGAGAATCGACGTTTCAGGCATGAGCCCTTCTTCAGGAATCATGCCCAAAACGTCGATTCTCCTGCTCTTTGGATGCTGCCTGACCTGCTGCGCTTTTCCAGCACCACATTTTCAGCTCTGATCTCCAGCATCTGCAGTCCTCACTTTCTCCTTGGGACTTTGTAAGAGCACTATCCACTCGTCTACTCTGGCATCCTCGGGTGTCAGAGGTGAGGTGGTGGGGTGATAAGAAAACTCAGTTAGACTCCTCATTCTCAGTTGATTGTCCTTAACAGTAAACTGAACATCTTGAGTGACAACAGGATGGCACCCATTACAATGGCAAGCAGCAAGCAAAAAGTAACAGTAACGAAAATAAATATCAGTCATTCGAAGCAGAAATAGTATAACTCGTCTTGTGAAATCGAGGAAATTGCAGAGACATCAAATAAGTATTGTCTTTAAAACAGAAGGCACAAGTATCATTCCAGATGTAGACAATAACCTCGGGCTAATACAGGTGAGGAAATTGAGGACATTAATATCTGCAGAACAAAAATATTGCAAGGAAGGGAAGAAGCAAGACAATGGCCTAGTGGTATTATTGCTGGATTATTAATCCAGTGACCCAGATAATGTTCTGGGGACCTAGGTTCAAATCCAGCCATGGCAGATGGTATCATGTGAATTAAATTTAAAAAGACTGGAATTAAGACTGATGATGACCATGAATCTATTGTCAAAAAAACAAACCCATCTGGTTCACTAATATCTAGACCACGTGTGACTCCAGACCCACGGCAACGTCACTGATTATTAACTGCCCTCTGGGCAAGTGAAGATGCTGTGAATGTGAAAATCAGTGTGGGTCAGTACTACAGCCTCAGCTGTTTACAATCCGTATCGATGACTTGGGTGAAGAGACACAGATGGAATAAGGCTCTGTGGCATGAGAGTGTGTGCACAATATGGAAACGAGTGGGCATCAGGATATCAGGTGGAGTATAATGTGGGCAGGTGTGAAGGTATTCACTTTGTCTATAAGAATAGACAAGCAGAATATTGTTTAAACAGTTCAAAACTTGTAAATGTTGTGGATCAGTGAGACCTGTTTTTCATACAAGTGCGCCCACAGTCAATATGTAGGTGCAGCGAGAGGTAGGAAGGCAGCTGATACTTGGGGTGTCTTGTTTGGAATACAGGAATGAACAAGCTTGGTCTTCATATTCAAGGAGTGATGGAATTGCACTGGAGATGATGGAGCAAAACTTCACTCAGTTGAATACTGGACTTGTCCTTTGAAAAGAATTTGAGTAAATTGGGCCAACATTCTCTGGAGTTTAAAAAATTGAGGGGAGATCTCATTGAAACAGACAAGATTGTGAGGGCACCTGACTGGGTAAATACAAAGAGATTGCTCCTGCCTGGCTGGGGAACCTAAAACCCAGGCACAGTCTCCCCACACGGGGCCAGTCATATAGGGACGAGGGGCAAGGAGGGTCTTCAGTCAGAGGATTGTGAATCTTTGGAATTCTGTGTCCCAGAGGGATGTGGATGCTTCATCGTCAAATATATTTAAGGCCGGGATCAACAGAATATTCGTCTCAGGGAACCAAGGATATGGAAAGGTGCAGGGAGAGTGGATTTGAAGCTCAAGATCAGTCAGGATCATATTGAATGATGGAACCGGTTAGATGGGCCAAATGGCGGTCCCATGCTCTGTTCTAACATTTACTATCCAGTGACTTGTTCCTATTGAGTGAGAAACTGGAGGGGAACAGCACGCCCACACTCCCCAAGTGCAGGGCAGGAGTATCTGAATCGGGGAATTCCACGACAGGAAGGATATTTTTTCACCCAAGTGTTTTGTCAGATTCGCAATGCCTGAACTTATGCTTCACCCTGGGCTCTCTCCTTTCGTCAGTAATGGAGCTGTTGATCTTGAATCACTGAAGCTCCCTGGGCAAAACATTAAAAAGAATTATCTGACAATAAAGTAACCTGGAGACACTCCCCTTGCTCTGCCTGCACTCCCAGGCAAATATCAAGGAATCCAAAGGGGCTTTTTTTAATCTTGGGAAGTCGTTGAATCTTGCACTGCTTCAAGGGATTTGAGTTCAGGGACCCTTTTAACTTTGTGTTGTTTCTCCTGCCTTCATGTCTCACACGGCCTGTTTGTAATGTTGGGTTCTGTGGAGAGGAGCAAACCCAGGCAGGATTTATTGACTCTACCTGCAGCTGCTGAGTATCGTTGCTTTTTTAATACCGAGGTATACTTTTTAAGTTTACCCAGAGGCATTGGGATTAGTCCAGTTAGACACAACTGGCTGTCTCACTGTGCACACTCTTAACTTAATTCAAACAGACCCCTTAATCTCATAACGAGGTTGAAATTCCAAACCTGTACGATGGGGACTGTTTGATGAAAACCTGGCCCATTTAACCCCTTCAGTGCTGCCTTATAATTTGGACAACAAGTCGGGTATATAGCTGAGCAATGTTGAATACTGTAATTCAGAAGGCTAATTGAGGGTTAAGTGCACTGCACGTGTTGCTCCCAAGATCAAAGTGTCTTTTATTTGGTGCTATTAGCAGTGTAACTACTCGTAATTGAAAAGTGATTAACGGTTTTTTGTCTTATTGATTGTGTTTGGCTGGCCTTTTACTTGTTGTAAATCCTGAATGGTTCTCAGCCCATGATGACCCACTGCTTTAAGGAACATTCCCTGCTCCAGAGCCATTCTTTACCAGGAGCAGGCATTATGAGAAAACAATGCCCCCTGGGATCAGTGTGTCGTTTTCTGGATTGTGCAGGTTGTGTTGATGGTTTTACACTTGTTTCTGATTGAAATCCAAACCTGAGGATCATTCTCACCTTCTGGGATTGGTGATTCACCAATAACTTCCAACTTCTGAAAGAGGGAGCGTTGCCTCATTTTAGTGAAGTCTGTCACAACTTCAGAACATCCCAAAGCATGTCACAGCCAATCTGATACAGTTAGGGGTTAGCTGGTTTCGAAAGCCGCAGAGTGGTCATGGATTATTAAATGATGCTGGTTGTGATGTCAATAGTTAAAAGATCACACAACATCAAGTTATAGTCCAACTGGTTTATTTGGAAGCACCAGCTTTCAGAGCGCTGCTCCTTCAGGTGGTTGTAACAGGATGCGTCGCTCCGAAAGCTAGTGCTTCCAATTAAACCTGTTGGACTATAACCTGGTGATGTGAGATTTTTAACTTTGTACACCCCAGTCCAACACCAGCATCTCCAAATCAGAGATGTAAATAATTTGCCATTGGCCATCAGTTTTTTTTTAGATTCAATTAGATTCCCTACAGTGTGGAAACAGGCCCTTTGGCCCAACAAGTCCATCTTACCCTCCAAAGAGTAACCCACCCAGACCCATTTCTCTCTGACTAATCCACCTAACACTGCGGGCAATTTAGCATGGCCAGTTCACCTGACCTGCACATCTTTGGACTGTGGGAGGAAACCGGAGCACCCAGAGGAAACCCACGCAGACACGGGGAGAATGTGCAAACTCCACACAGTCACCCCAGGCTGGAATCAAACCTGGGACCCTTGTGCCGTGAGGCAGTGCTAACCACTGAGCCACCGTGCTGCCCGTGGGTTGGAAGAGAGCACAAACTCGGAGCATTACCCTGCGCAGGTGATCAGGCCTGAGTTTGGGGATCGCAGTCACTGCACCAGGTATTGACCGTCTCAGTCAGTTGTTCATCCCACCACAGTCTTTGGTTTCAATGCGTTTGCTTCAGTGATCTCCCTCCATCGTTGCAGTGGTCTCTGTTGCTGTGTCGGAGGCATTAGGCTTGAATTAATAATGGTTCCCTTGATTTCACTCGCTACAGCAAAGGCCCCAGATTCCTGTCATGAATCCCAAATACTTTTTTCTGGAAGATGCAAAATCAAATCACGTAGGAGCAATCCCATTAATCTTTTGGGATTATTTTTGTACTTGGTGAATTTTGAGAATTGCTTAATGGAAGAGCACGATTAGAGCAGTGCTGGAAAAGCACAGCAGGTCAGGCAGCATCCGAGGAGCAGGAAATTCGACGTTTCAGGCAAAAACCCTTCATTAGGAATGAGGCCACACCTTTACCATCCGGAAGAAGCCAGGGAGATAGGATAAGGCTGAAGCAGGAGGGTTTGGTTGTGAGGTAGACGGGTCAATAGGAATGATGAAGGGCTTTTGCCCGAAACGTCGATTTTCCTGCTCCTTGAATGCTGCCTGACCTGCTGTGCTTTTCCAGCACCACTCTAGTCTTGACTCTAATCTCCAGCATCTGCAGTCCTCACTTTCGCCTTCATGGAAGAGCAGTCTGTGAAGGACGAAGGACTCACCGTCTCCAATGCAGATTATCACAGTCATCATCTTTTTTGGGATTTTGCTGTGCACAATTCCGTGTTGCAGCAGGGACTGAACTTGATTGGTCCTGAACTGCTGAAATGCAGTGGGGAAAGGCAAGTCTCTGTCTCCCCTTTTGATCCCTTTACCTCACAATCAGGCCCTGCTGCTTTAGCCTTGCCCTGTCTCCCTGGCTTGTTCCTGATGGTAAAGGCGTGGCCCTCCCTCTCTGCTCCCCTTGTGCAGCAGCTGTACACAGCTGGCAGACCATTGCTGAAGCTGCTGTCTGATGATGAGCTGAGCAGTAACACACAGAAGCGCCCACCCAGAAATGTCCACTTGTTATCCAGACCAGTATGACACTCTCTGGATCAGCTCATAAAGAGTAGGCAAATCAGACACCCTCCTTATTCTATGGGATCAGCTGGCTGAGATACGGGAGGGTCAGGGTTTAATTTGCTCTAACTCAGTTGTGCCCATCTTTGCACCGACATAACCGTGCAATCTCACTGCCCTTACACCTGATGCTCCATATGATCCACATTCATTTCTTCCCTGAGGTATCATCAGTTGTGAGTTACACAAAATTTGTAAAACAGCAACAGGCCATTCATTCCAGCTGCTCTGTGCTGCCATTCACTGTTATGATGGTGAGGTTTATACGATTACATTTCAGGACCATGTCTTTAAGATAAAAATGAAGGGGCCACGTGACCTGTACTGACAACACCACTTCAAGGTTTGATTACTGCAGATGAAAAGGGACCCGGATTGTTTTACTGGGAAGAAAGTGCAAATTGTTTCTCAGTAAAGACCATGGCAGTAGCCTGTGTGCTAACAACAGATAGACTGTGGGTCTTCAAAGTCCTAGAATAATGAATTATAGACAGTTATGTTTTAGACTGTGTTTTGAGGTCCATGATAAAGAATAGTTATCTTGCAAGGATTGTAAATCATCATTTCTGCCTGAATACAAGACCCATGTGATTCATGTTTGCCATGGAAGTGGACTTGAGAGTGGGAGAATTTCTATAATATTGTTGAAAGCTATACCCCACAGTCAGTGTGCCAGCTCAGGGACCGATTGAGGAACTCAGGGCTGAAAGTCTGCGATTCATCTCCCAGGAGAGTGCGGTGACTGAAGTTGGCACTATCAAATTTACAGCAAGTTAAAATGATGCTGGACGATTCAGCAAACTTTACCCATAAGGAAAATATCCAGGAAAACGCACAATGTGAAAGACCGTTCGAGAGCAAAAAAGTTTCCAGACTAGGCGAGGAAAATATCAAAAGTAAACTCTTGGGAGCTAAACGTCATTTTGGATTGATGGAATATATACTTTAGGATGGTCTAACGTATGCGTGAATTTATTTTTAGTTGTTCGAAGTTCTGTTTTGACATTTAAAGTATAAGTTTCCCACAAAAGTAGTATTTTGTTAGCAGCATTTTTAGCTTGCTTGTTGTAGTAAAGATTTTAAAACACAAAATCTTGACCGTAACCTTTCAGCTACTGAGTGGAAGTTCAATTTTTTTTTCTTTAAAATATCATTGGTTTCTGCAGAGATCATAACCATGTGCTTCACAAGATCTTCCTCTTTCTCACCCTCGCAACATATCTTTCTTTTCCTTCTCTATCTGTTATAGAGATGTACAGCACAGACCCTTTGGTCCAACTCATCCATGCCGACCAGATATCCTAAATCAATCTAGTCCCATTTGCCAGCATTTGGCCCATATCCCTCCAAACCCTTCCTATTCATATACCCATCCAAATACCTTTTAATTGTTGTAATTGTACCAGCCTCCACCACGTCCTTTCCATACACGCACCAACTTCTGCGTGAAAAAGTTGCCACTCAGGTCCTTTTTAAATCTCCCACCTTAAATCCATGCCCTCTAGTTTTGGACTCCCCTTCCCTGGGGAAAAGGCCTTGTTTATTCAGCCTATCCATGCCCCTCTGCCTCCAACGTTCCAGGGAAAACAGCCCCAGCCTATTTTTCCTCTCTCTATAGCTCAAACTTTCCAACCCTGGCAACATCTTTGTAAATCTTTTCTGAACCCTTTCAAATTTAACAATGTCTTTCCTACAGGAGGGAGACCAGAACTGAATGCAATATTCCAAAAGTGACCTAACCAATGTCCTGTACAACTGCAACATGACCTCCCAACTCCTATACTGAGCAGTGACTAATTCTGGTCTCTGCCAAAAGTGAAAGCATCATCATCACATCGATCATAAACTTTAAGACCTCTGTCAGGTCACCTCTCCATTTCTGTTTTCTTGAGATATAAGTTTCCAACTGTCTGATTACCCTGGTACACTGACCTTTTACTCTCTCCGAGGATCCTCAATCCCCCCCCTCTCCCATGCACCTTCACCTTAACCAACTGTGCAACTGGGTGTCCTCCAGCGCAGTGTTGGAGGTGGGTTGTTGGAGCCCCTGACCTGGTGCTGCTTACAGTACTGGGTGCAGAGGGTGGGCTCCGAGAGTCAGTCTCTGTGCTCAGGTTTCCACTGAGTGCGGGCTCTAGCGCTTTGATCCTGAAGCATTTGGGTGCAACCTGCCAGAGCTGTGTGCAGGCAAGTAGCAGCACACCCCACTCCGTTCTGCTCTGCCCTGCACTGCCCCACCCCACACACCTCTGCTCAACACTTCACAGCCTCTCCATTGTTCACAACTCTCTGTCTCCTCCACTTAGACAAGCCCACTCTTTCCTAACAGTCTTCCCTACTATAAAGTTTCTTTCATTTTGTCACACGCACACACAAACACACGCGTTTGCTCTTGCTTTCATTTTTGCGCGCACTCGAGCTGTCACCTTCCCTTATTTTCTCAGTGGGATACTGGTCCCAAATACACTGACTCTGTCACTGGTCTAAGAATGGACTAACATTAGCTACTGTGAACCCATTTGTTATAGACAGACCAGACCCACTCCTCCCCATATCCCTCAATACCCATAACTCCCATTCTCTGCCTTCCCAAACTCTGGAATCTGTCCTTTGTACATTTTCCCACCAGTAGAGTACAATCTCTTCCCTTCACCCTAGTTTTCTGTTAGCTTTTGAGGGACAAAATGTCTCTCCTTTAAACTTAAAAATCACACAACACCAGGTTATAGTTCAACAGATTTAATTGGAAGCACTAGCTTTCAGAGCTCTGCCCAACCACCTGATGAAGGAGCGACGCTCCGAAAGCTAGTGCTTCCAGTTAAATCTGTTGAACTATAACCTGGTGTTGTGTGATTTTTAACTTTGTACACCCCAGTCCAACACCGGCATCTCCAAACCATCTGTCCTTTAATATTGCCATCTGATTTAGAGGGTGTATTTATGTTCTGTAGCTGCACTGGGGAAGTGCAAAGATGGTGACTGGAAAGTTTGTGTGTGTGTGTGTGAGAGAGAGAGAGAGAGAAGAGGGGGGCGGGGAACAGGAAAAAGAGGGGCATTTCCCAGCTGTTTGGAGGTGACTGGAATTGACACTGGTCCCTGACTCAGCTCTCGGCCCTGAGTGAGTGGGCAGGTGTTGGGGGTGGGGAATTTTTCTGTTTCATATTTACTCTATTTCAGCCAGTGTGTATTGTGGACACCCCAGGTTTGAGGGGGCGGGGAATAGAGTAGCTGAGTTCCCCATGAAACCAGCGAAAGCTGTTTCTCTCACGTCTGGTGGACCCTCTGTGACAGCAGAGTTTATACTTCTCACAGGTTTCCCTCCCCCTGAACACACTCTCACTTCTCCCAGTCCTCCAAATATCAACCACCACCCCCCCATGCCTCTGCCATCCATATTCCTGTTCTGAAGATGTTCACTTTGCTTTCTCTCCATAGATGTAGCCAGACCTATTGAGTTTCTCCAAAATTTTCTATTTTTGTTTCTGATTTCCAGTATCTGTAGTTTTTTTTTCCCCTTAATCTCACTTTACCATAGCCCTCACCCCTTTCTCCAAAGGCACCTTGATCTGATTTCATAGGTTGATAATGAACTCCGTGTAACCCTTGTTGACAAAGGATTCCCCAAGCATCCTTCCTTTTCCCAAACTACCTTGTGTTTACCCCACCCAGGGGTGGGGTCAGCCCCAGGGAACAGTAAACCCCATTCAACAGTACGACCACATTCAGGATTTCCTAAACTCCCCAGTCTCATCATCTCGTGATCCCAGGAGAGATTTGTACTGTGTCTGACATTGGCTAGTATTGGGACAATTAGATCAGAGCAGAAACCACTCCAACCCCCTCTGCCCATCCCTGACTGGGTCTTCAATCAGATCACTGCCTGACTTCCCAGTGCTGGTTGATGTTACTGTGAGGCCACTTGCTGTTTCTGAAGGGCAGGGGTGAAAAGGTGATCACCTGGTTTGATCTCCCCCAAAATCGCTGGTCACTTGGAAGCTTCCTCTACACCTGGTGTTGTGCAGTCCCAGACTGGACTGTTTGACAGGAGAATTACAGTCAGCAAGTTCCCAGTGACACAGATCTGTTTGAAAATGAATGTTTTGTTTTTGATATTTTGGTGTGAATGATGTCTGTGTGTGGGTTCAGACTGTATTCAAAGGGTGGATTTCTGTCATGCAGGGAGCGTGTCACAAGTACAGGAGCATGTTCGACAGAGTGTTCATGAGAGAGAGGAGGAGAGAGAGAGAGAGAGAGAGAGAGAACTGACGAGGTCCTTTGTTTATGCCTGACTTGAAGAAAGAGGGTCTGACTGACTGAATTCCGCACATATAAATCGTGTAGCGACAGGCTGTGGTTTTTAGGCGTGAGTCATGCTTGTGTTTGAAGTGAGCTGCTGAGGGGAGGAAGCTGTGTCGATGTGAAGATTACAGCCTCTGAATACAAGGAAGCAGACTGGGAGTGTGTGACCATAGTCATATCACCCACCTAATGTGCAGCTGCAAGCACATGTCAGACCGATTGGGGATCCTGGATGTTGTGCTGGGAACTGGTGTTTTAGCAGACTGCACAGTGCAGGCTGGAAGACAGAACTGTCCTGTGGGTGAGTACAGAAAAACCTTTTTGATTTGTCTAACAAAAGGGACAGCCAGAGCGAAGGGACTGCCTGCGATTTTTTAATGCAGTTATTCCCAGTGCGCTGAATTCTGTTATTCATTTATTGAAAACATTGGGAGGTTGAAGTGTTCTGTGTTTGAACTGACGAGTGTCTCAAGTCACTGTGTGGTGTGGGGGGGGTGGGGAGGTGGGAGTTGTGGGGGTGGGGGGGAAGCAGGAGTTGAATATTCACCACAGTTATAGGTCCAGCTGAAACCAGCAGTTGTCTGTCGTGAAGCTAATGTGAGGACAGTGCACTGACCAGGTGTGAGGGGAAAAAGAAAGATTGAATTTATGTAGCCCCTTTCGTGTCCATATATTGTCCCAAACCACTAAAGAACCAATTAAGTTGTTTTGTATTGGTAATGTAGGAAACTCAGTAGCTAGTTTATACACAGGACAATCCCACAAGCAACACATTAATGATCAGATTCTGTGTCTTTATGATTTTGGTTTTGGAATGGATACTGGCCAGAACACAGAGGAGAACCCATCTTTGAAATTTAACCATGTCAGTATTATAACCCCCTGAGAGGAAAGCCAAGGCCTCAGTGTAATGTATCACCTCTGACCGTGTAGCACTTTGGTACTGCTGTGGAGTGAGGTCCTGGATTTTTGACCCTAGTTTGTGGAACACCAACTTGATCCTAACATCAGGGTGGAAGTGGTGCTGGAGATCAGAGTCAAGATTAGAGAGGTGCTGGAAAAGCACAGCAAGTCAGGCAGCATCCGAAGAGCAGGAAATTTGACGTTTTGGGCAAAAGTCCATGATGAAGGGCTTTTGCCCGAAACATCGATTTTCCTGATCCTCGGATGCTGACTGACCTGCTGTGCTTTTCCAGCACCTCTCTAATCTTGATCCGGTCACCACCTGAGTCACTTGGTCAGTTTTCAAAAAAAACCAGACTTGACAGATTTGTAAAGAATGTAGAATGCTAGCAGTAGGCCAGCAATTGGGAAAATTATAGCACACAGACTTTGTGCATTTTGACATATTTGACAGATTTATCAGAGTTCCTTGAGGATGTAACAAGGAGGTTTGGATAAAGGGGAACAGGTAGATGTAGGGTACTGTATATAGATTTCAGAATTACACTCCATAACGTACCAAATACTTAGTAAATGCATTCAGCAACGGGTGCCTGAAAGAAAAATAAAGGCACAGAAATTAAAGAAGGAAGGGAGTGCTAGCAAAAATATAAACACAGACAGTAAAAGTTTCTGTGGTAGAAAGGGAAGAGAGTAATTAAAATGAATGCTAGTCCTTTTAGAGTGAGAGACTGCAAAACAAGGAAATAGCAGAGACTTTGAAGAAGTTTTTAAAATCACAATCACAGTAAAAGACATTAGAAATATCCCAAGAAATGTAGAAAATTGATCAGTGAAAGACAGAGGAAATTATTTTGATGCACCATGGAAATCTCCTATCCAGATGTATCACAGCTTAGTTTGGCACTGTCCTTCCCATGACCACAAGAAATTACAGCAAGTTGTGAACACAATCCAGTCCATCACCAAATCCAGCCTTTCATCCAGTAATTCCATCTACACTTCCTGCTGCCACGGGGAAGCAACCAACATCATCAAAGACCCCTCCCACCCCAGTTATACTCTCTCCCACTCCCTTCCATCAGACAGAAGGTACAAAAGTTTGAAAACACGTACTAACAGATTCAAGAACAGCCCCTTCCCAGTTATTATCAGACTCATGTATTAGAGTTGATCTTTCTCTGTAGCTGTAACCTGTTCTGTATTCTGTTCGATCACCCTGATGTAATTAGTGTAAGGTATGATTTGTCTGGTTAGCACACCAATACAATACTTTTCACTGTATCTTCATACATATGACAATAACAAATTAGATCAAATTAAAGGAAGTGCTAAGCAAGTGAATGAGTCTAAAGTGTGACATGTTGCATGGACCAGATATCCTTCCCCCTTTTGAGGGTTGGAGGGGGTGGGGGGGTGGGATGATGTTGTAAAGAACTGGCCTCAGAGACAGTGCCCGCACAAGTCCCACAGGTTCTAGAAAAGCCACAGAAGATTTGAAAGCTACAAATATGACTTCAGTATTCGAGTTTGGAGAGAGAAAAAAATGCAGGAAATTGGTCCAATTAGCTTAACACCAGTCATAGGGAAATTGCTGGAATCTATAATTAAGGACCAAGTTGGAGGACATTTAGAAAATCATAATACATTCAGATAGTAAGGGATCCTGTGGCACAGTGCTAGCGTCTCTATCTCTGGGACAAGAGAACTAGAGGCTTGTAATAACAGCTGTGATTAGAAAGTATCCACAATCTAACAGGATCGACGTGGTTTTGTGAAATGAAATTTTTGTTTGATTAATTCATCAGAGCTATTTGAGGATGCGACAAGGTGGGTGGATACAGGGGAACAGATAGATGTCGGGTATCTGGGTTTCGGAAAGTACCAAATAAACAATTATTGCGCAAAAGGTTCATGGTTTTTGGGTGATATATTAACGTGGATTTGATAAAGGTTTGAGTAGAGGAAGCAGATAATTTTCAGGTTAGTCAATGAATGGAGTGCCACGGGGATCAGTTCTGGGGCTTCAGCTGTTTCTGTAACAATGGTCTTGTGCCATGTCATGCCATTTGGATTCAAGGGATGTGGGGCTTTGGTAATTGCAGCCTGTATTCACTTCCACAAACATACACGCGATTGCACTGCATGTCCTGGAGTTAATCATTCTTACATTCCCAGTGAGATTCTGCCCTTTCTCCTGTATTGACACTCAAACAGACTGACATCATGGAACTGAGAGAGAGAGAGAAACCTTTCCAGTGAGGCTGGAGTTGAGGATGTAGGACCATGTGCTTAAAATCCGAGTTAGGCCAATTAGGAGGGAAGTCAGTCTCCGTCTGTTTGAACCACGGAGTTTTCTGTCACATTAGAATGAGAGCTTGGTTAATCATTTTAAATCTGAGAATGATTTACTGGGCAGATGTACGGAGGATATTGAACCAAGGGTGGAGTTGGTATGGGGCCAATTCTGACTTCATTGAGTGTTGGGATTGAAGGCACTCAATGGTCTCTTCCTGTTTCAGTATGTTCTGAACGAACCGAAGCCAGGCAATGAACTCACTCCAACCTTTCTGATGTCCCTCTCGGCCGTGTATTCTCAATTCTGTCCTGTTTGTGACTCCCTTCACCAGGCACACCTGACTGCCAGATCTGTGCGGTTAAACATCTCATGTGTTTAGTTTAAAAACTGTTTCTTTGTTTTTGGTTCCAGATTTTCTGAGAACAGTTTGAAAATAAAACACGAATCAGAAATCCGCCTGTCCACAGTCCCATCGCCGAAACCCGTGACCAATCAAATGCACACAGACAGTAAACTGACCAATCACGGTAAGCCGGTCAATAGCAGTGGCCCTGCCCCCAATGCGAGCCAGGGACCAGTCTGTGGCC
Organism: Hemiscyllium ocellatum; assembly: GCF_020745735.1. NCBI lineage: Eukaryota > Metazoa > Chordata > Chondrichthyes > Orectolobiformes > Hemiscylliidae > Hemiscyllium > Hemiscyllium ocellatum. The sequence goes on from NC_083429.1 coordinate 54,387,564, forward strand.
TGGGCCCCAAAACCACATCGAACCCTGGTCACGGGACCAAGTCCACACAGATCTCTCCTGGAAGCTCAGCGCTGAAAAGTAGCCAGAACTCTGTGCCCAACCTCGGAGCGCTGAAGGGTAAAGTGAAACGGGAGAGGAGTATCTCGGTGGATTCGGGAGAGTTACGGGATACTACCACACCCATCATCGACACGGAAACAAAAGGTGAGAAACCAACTGGGATTTTCATTGCCCAGAAATGGTTGGGGGGGGAAGGCCCTTCAGCCCTTTGAGTCTGTCCCTTCCATCAAGGAGATTGTTCCTGATCTGTGACCCAAGTCCAGAGACTTACAGAGGAGGAAGTGCTGGATGTCTTGAAACGGCTAAAGGTGGATAAATCCCCAGGACCTGATCAGGTGTACCCTAGAACTCTGTGGGAAGCTAGAGAAGTGATTGCTGGGCCTCTTGCTAAGATATTTATCATCAATAGTCACAGGTGAGATGCCAGAAGACTGGAGGTTGGCTAATGTGGTGACACTATTTAAGAAAGGTGGTAAGGACAAGCCAGGGAACTATAGACCGGTGAGCCTGATTTCGGTGGTGGGTAAGTTATTGGAGGGAGTCCTGAGGGACAGGATGTATATGTATTTGGAAAGACAAGGACAGATTAGGGATAGTCAACATGGTTTTGTGCATGGGAAATCATGTCTCACAAACTTGATTGAGTTTTTTGAAGAAGTAACAAAGAGGATTGATGAGGGCAGAGCAGTAGATGTGATCTATAAGGACTTCAGTAAGGCGTTCGACAAGGTTCCCCATGGGAGACTGATTAGCAAGGTTAGACCTCACGGAATAAAGGGAGAACTAGCCATTTGGATTCAGAACTGGCTCAAAAGTAGAAGACAGAGGGTGGTGGTGGAGGGTTGTATTTCAGACTGGAGGCCTGTGACCAGTGGAGTGCCACAAGGATCGGTGCTGGGTCCCCTACTTTTTGTCATTTACATAAATGATTTGGATGCGAGCATAAGAGGTACAGTTAATAAGTTTGCAGATGACACCAAAATTGGAGGTGTAGTGGACAGCGAAGAGGGTTACCTCAGATTACAACAGGATCTGGACCAGATGGGCCAATGGGCTGAGAAGTGGCAGATGGAGTTTAATTTAGATAAATGCGAGGTGCTGCATTTTAGGAAAATCCTGGGGAGTGTTGCTGAACAAAGAGACCTTGGAGTGCAGGTTCATAGCTCCTTGAAAGTGGAGTCGTAGGTAGATAGGATAGTGAAGAAGGCGTTTGGTATGCTTTCCTTTATTGGTCAGAGTATTGAGTACAGGGGTTTGGAGGTCATGTTGCAGCTGTACAGGACATTGGTTAGGCCACTGTTGGAATATTGCGTGCAATTCTGGTCTCCTTCTTATCGGGAAGATGATGTGAAGCTTGAAATGGTTCAGAAAAGATTTACAAGGATGTTGCCAGGGTTGGAGGATTTGAGCTATAGGGAGAGGCTGAACAGGCTGGGGCTGTTTTCCCTGGAGCGTCGGCGGCTGAGGGGTAACCTTATAGAGGTTTATAAAATTATGAGGGGCATGGAAAGGGTAAATAAGCAAAGTCTTTTTCCTGGGGTCAGAGGTCCAGAACTAGAGGGCATAGGTTTAGGTTGAGGGGGAAAGATATAAAAGAGATCTAAGGGGCAACTTTTTCACACAAAGGGTGGTGCGCGTATGGAATGAGCTGCCAGAGGAAGTGGTGGAGGCTGGTACAATTGCAACATGTAAGAGGCATTTGGATGGGTATATGAGCAGGAAGGGTTTGGAGGGAAATGGGCTGGATGCTGGCAGGTGGGACTAGATTGGGTTGGGATATCTGTTCGGCATGGACTCGTTGGACCGAAGGGTCTGTTTCCATGCTGTACATCTCTGTGACATCTGGAGCTAATAACCATTTACCAACCTCTGTTTTTAACGTGAATTTGATCATAATGAGGACCAATCGCGGTAGGTAGGAGAGAGAGTCCGGGGGCTTTCACATGACCCCCACCGATGATCAGGCCCGTGAGATTGTCCTGCACCACCTCCGTCTCTGCGTGCTGTGTGTTTCAAGCTGTCAGAAACTGCAAAGCCTCACCCTAATATTTATGTTTGAAAATGGTGTTTCTCTAAAATGCTCTACACTCAAGTGCCCAAAGTAACTTTTTCACAAAAGTGCAACTGTGATTTCACGACTTGGCACAGTCTGTTTGCCCATGTAGCACATTTGGGGATTGGAGGTTGTGGGGGGGGGGGGTGTCGCTAGCTGGGAATTGTCCTGGAGAAGGTACTGGGCTGCTGCCTGCAGGTGTCTCGAGGAACCCACAGTGACATTAAAGACACAGGAGAGAGTTCCAGGATTTTGAACCAGTGACACTGAAGGCAAAGTGTGTTGGAGTTCCGAGTCAGGATGGGGGTGGTCGCTTGGAGGGGAACTAGCAAGAGGTGGTGTTCCCATGTATCTGCTACCCTACTCCTAGATGGTAAAAGGGTTGTTTGTTTGGAAGGTGGTACTGGGGGAGTTTTTACTGCTATACAACTGGTAAATGGGTCACTGCTGTGCATCTGTGGTGATCAGAGGGAGTGTTGAAATGGTGGGTTGGACGTTTTAGATTTATGAAGGGAGTTGGTAGAGCAGATGTAGAAAAGATGTTTCCATTTTTAGGTGACACCAGGACCAGAAACATAGGACTGTTATCTGTTAGTCCCATTCGGAATCTGGGAGGAATGTCTTTCTGCAGAGAGAGACAGGACAATGTGCAGCTCATTCCAATGCAGAGTGGCCATGTGGAAACTGTGTTGATGTATTTAACAAGATAAAGATGTGGGGAGGGGCGGTGGAGCATTGAAAGAATAGTGAATGGGATGGGATGAAGGGAGACAGGGTCGGAAAAGATTCTTGTGAAGTATAGCTACCACCCTGGGCTGGCAGGGCTGAATGGCATTGTCCTCGAGAGCTGTCAGGGTGTTTACTGTGAGCAAGAGATGCACAGGTTAGTTCACAACAGCCCCAGCAGTTTCAGCAGCCCCCCTATACAGACGATAGAATCCCTACAGTGTGGAAGCAAGCCATTTGGCCCATCAAGCTCATACAGACCCTCTGAAGAGGATCCCACGCAGACCCACCCTCTTAGCCTATCCCGGGAACCCTGCATTTCCCACTGCAAATCCACCCTAACTTGGACACCTTTGGACCGTGGGAGGAAACCATAGCACCTGCAGGAAACCCACTGGGAGAATGAGAGGTGTGTGTGTGTGTGTGGGGGGGGAGGGTTAACAGAGAGAGGGAGGGGACATAGAGAGGGTGACGGGCACGCAAAGAGGGAGGGCACAGAGAGAGAGGGGGCACAGCAGGGACACGGGGGGGGGGGGGAGAAAGAGGCCTGGGGGGCATAGAGAGAGGGGGAACACAAAGATGGGGGGGACAGAAAGAAAGGGGCCACAAAGGAGGGGCATAGAGTGAGGGGGGGAGGGGCTCAGAGAGAGAGTGAGGTTGGGGGCAAAGACAGAGAGAGGCATGGGGGGGGCCACACAAATGCAAATACCCATCGAAACCTCCTTGTCTCTGCCTTCTCCCACCCCCACCCCCCCATCTCTGTGCGTAAGCAGCACCTGGTGAGGGTTTGGATTGTAACAGTGGAATTGGATAAAGTGAAGGGCTCTCTCTATCAAGGTGATTTCAGTAATGCTTTTTAAAATGTATTTCCTGCTGGTGAAGGGTTCCCCTGTACTTACACATTGGAAAAGATCCTGTTGATTTCACCCAATGACCAGAGTTAGAGCACTCTCTCAGACTCCCGGTTAAAGTGGTTTTCCTCACGGAGACACTCTGGATTGAACTGAACAATGTCAATGAGCTAGTCAGTGAAGATTTTTACCAAGTCGGTCAGTTAGACTGTGTTTTGTATAAAGCAGGAAAATCAGATTTGCAGCAGTGACGCTGGGGATGGGGAGTGTAACCAGGTCTCCTGCACCAAGTTGTCTCTCTGAGTAACCTTCCAATCCAGACACTTACCAAGACACTTTGTGGAAGAGATTTGCTCAGTATACTGCCTCAAACAGTTCACGACATCATCCCGGTGTTGTTTGTGGCATCTTACTGTGTGCAATTTGGCTGCTGTGTTTCTGACATCATAACACCACCTGTACTGCAGAGAATGTTCCACTGACTTTGACGAGCTTTAGAATGTCCTGAAAATGTGAAGGGTGTTATTTTAAAACAAAATTATCAGTCTGTACAGAGCTGTTATTGGACAGAGCTACTGGACCTCCTATCTCAGACATAGGGACACTACCACTCCTCCAGGGGAATCTCTCTGCTCCGTAGTCCTTACTGGCTGTTTAACCAAACCTCATGCTCTTGATTACAGTTTTTGTAAGTTCAGAGTTGATAATATTTGATTTAGGTGTTTGTCCTGTTCAGGTGCTGATGCGACCCAGCAGAACCGTCCCGGTTTTGAGAAGGGTCCCCTCTCCTCTTAACTGCTCTCTTTGCTTCTGACTTGCAATTTTGTCAACTGTCCCCCCCTATCACTGCAAGCGTAGAACTGAAATGCAAGTGTTATCATGTAGGTTAGAGTCACTCCATTGAGTGACTGCCTATCTCCCTCTTCCCTGGGATTTAATGTAAATAGTTCCTGGGTGTTTGGGATGGAGTTGTGGAGGTGAGCTGCTGGTGTCTGTGGGTCAGCTGCTGGTGTCTGTGGGTCAGCTGCTGGTGTCTGTGGGTGAGCTGCTGGTGTCTGTGGGTCAGCTGCTGGTGTCTGTGGGTGAGCTGCTGGTGTCTGTGGGTGAGCTGCTGGTGTTTCTGTGCCAGGTTGGTTGGTCAGTGCAAAAGTAGCCCCTTGAGCTCCTGATCCCACTCCACAAGCCCCGTCTGATGGTGGGCTCATCTGTGATGCCCCCTGTAGTTAAATATCCTTCGATGATACCACGTGGAAACTATTTTCTTAAGCCCAAGACATCGAAATGTGCATCACAGAAAATGTGAATACTCATCACTGACCTGGTGTCGGAAATATGACAACCAATTTGTTCACAGCAAGATCCCACAATAAATATGAAGTAAATACTGGATCTGTTTCCTTTGATGTTGATTTTTGGATTTTGGGCAGGAGATCCTCCTCTTATTCAGACGAGTAACATGGGATAACTTTGATCTACATGAGAGGGCAGAAGGATTTTCAGTTCACTGTCTCCATCTGACAGACTGTGCCTGTGACAATGTCACTCTCCCGTAGTATTTCACTCGAAATGACAGCCAACAATCGTGGGTTTGGATCCACACTTTCTGGCAGAGACCAGAAATGGCTAACCACTGAGTCACGTGGGAAACAACAGAGAGGGGACCACCTGGGAGTGGAGGGAGATGTCCTCACTCTGACAGAGTCTGCAGACCCAGCAGAAGGCACCCTGAAGGGGTGGGGGTGTCTGCCCAGTGAGCCCTCGCAGTGTGACACTTGTGAACCAGAGGTGACTGATCTCCTCCTCCATTCAGTGGGATCTTGGTTGATTTTATTCCAAGATAGATCTTTTAGTAATTCGGCCTCGCAAAAACCAGCCAGATCTCAGTTTTGCTGCATCAAGTGTCAGTTATTTACAAAGGAGTTTTTTTTAACTGCCAATTCATTATTGGGAAGATTCCCGGGGGGGTTTAAGGAGGTGATGGTGTTTTCTCACTGGCACAGTAAGGGTTACCTCTCGATCCCTCAGACATTCTTATTGACTGCATAAAAGGTCATTAGTCGCCCCCCCACTTTGGCAGTGCTCCAATCTGGTTGGGTGAGTGGAGGCCAATAATTTATCAGGCCCTTTGAAAAGGATCCCAGACTGAGAGTGAAATCAGATCAAACAGAAACATGTTCATTCAGGCAGTACCTGGGCCACCTGACTGTGAAGACACTGGGCTGCGGATTTCCAACAACCTACAGTCCCTTCAACAGAGAAAAACATCTCTCTCTGCTCCGCACGAGTTTGTTAATGTGTTATGTGCGGGGGGTCTGTGTCATGTCATGTGTCTTGAGAGTGCTCTCGGTGAGAGGGGTCAGGTTTAAGGAGCGTTCCTACAGGAGCTGTGGATGTGTTGGGGAAGGAATTTCCAAGTTCTGGGATTTTTCAGCTGAAGGATGAGTGACGGAGGAATTGTATTCCAGGATTGAGGAGTGGAGGGATCACAGAGGATTGTGAGTGAGAAGGTGGGAGGGATGGGAAAGAAACGTTAAGACTGAGATATTGCTCATGTTGTTGAGTGAGACAGGCACGCTGCGTGAACGGGATTTGGTACACAGTTTGTGAGCTGAATTGTCAATGAGCTGATCTTGATGCAGAGGATAGTCTGTGGGAGAGCAGATTGAGGTCCTGATAGATTTGACTAAACCCCACAGTCTTTGTCTAGTTTCATTCCACTGGGATCTTCCTCTGCTCAGAGATCAGTGCCTGCTGTTAGCCGAGTGACCTACCTTCCAGCTGTCCACAGCTTCAAATGCTCAGGCCATGATGTTGCCCTAGACACTGGCCCTCAGTCCTCTGTCCTACAGACTGACAGAGTCTCCTGTAGCTCTGTTGCTTGATCCATTGGGTAATCCACAAGATCCTGTTCGTTACTGAGAGGGATGTGGTTTGTGGGCACTTCGTTAAAGATGGGTTTGAACCTTGATCTGATAGCCCACAGCTTCTGACATTGAATCGATTGATGTGTGTCTCTCTGTGAGTGTATGTCTGTCTGTGCCTGAGTGAGGATGTTTGTGTCTGTGTGTGTCTCCGCCTATCAGTGTGTGTGTGTGTCTGTATCTGTCAGTGTTTCAGTGTCTGTGAGCATGTCTCTGCCTGTGTCTATGAGTGTGTCTGTGTGTGTTTCTCTTCCTATGTCTGTGTGTGAGATGACGGTGACACTGTGGACCAGGGGGTGATATTCTCCAGCTGGGAATTGATGGTTGCTGTTTGTATTTGCCCGACAGTGGACGGACCCCCCCGCACCAAGAGGCGCTGTGTGCTGGAGCGGAAGCAGCCGTACAGTGGGGATGAGTGGTACTCAGGTCCTGACAGTGACGATGAGGATAAAGCTGCAGTGACTGCGCACAGTGAGTGAGGCTGAAAGGCCAGCTTTCACCAAATGTCTCGTGCTATCCAGTCCCTTTTAACTGTTGTTCAAGCTAACAAGTCACAAATCTTGATCTTCTCATTTTTACATTTCCTATCTATTTGGATAAGGAGGAGGCCATTCAGCCCCTCAGGCCTATTCCATATTTAATTAAATCACTTGGTGAACAAGAAAGATCTAACAGTGAGAGTTTGGTAATTTCCTGTTAAACCCCAGCCTCAGGCCTTTGTGTGTCCCCCTCCCTCTGGATCACATTTTAAATACGATCTTCACAATGTATGTCTACATTTTCTATGTCCGCATTGTTAATTTTTGATTTTCGGTTGATCCTGTCTCAGGGATTGAACCCTGAGCTCTGTCCCACAGCAACAGACTCCCATTTACTAGCATCTGCCTCCATCTAGTGGCCATCAGCTGCAGTGTCTGAGACTTGCTCTCTCTCTCTCTCTCTCTCTCTCTCTCTCTCGTTCATTCATTCGCCCCTCTCATCCTCCATCACTCTTGTTCCTCAGATCCTTGCTGCCTCAGTCACTCGCCCCTCTCTCTCATTCATCAATATCTCTCTGGTTCTTTATCGAAATAGCTTTTTAATTCATGTTCCTCAGTTTCTCATTCGAATTTCAAATATTAATCAGCGTAGGTGTAGGGTGCGACGGGAAAGATGTAAAAGAGACCTAAGGGCCAACTTTTTCACCCAGAGGGTGGTGCATGTGTGGAATGAGATGCCAGAGGATGTGGTGGAGGCTGGCAATTATAGCATTTAAAAGGCATCTGGATGGGTATGTGAATAGGAAGGGTTTGGAGGGATACGGGCCAAGTGCTGGCAAATGGGACTAGATCAGATTAGGATATCTGGTCAGCATGGACGAGTTGGGCAGAAGGGTCTGTTTCCATGCTGTATGTCTCGATGACTCTATTTTCTCCCCCTCTCATTCGTCCCCTCCCTTGTTCACTGATGCCACCTTATTGGCCTCCTCCCTTTCCTGCTCCCTCGCTCCTTTCCTGTTTTCCCCTCTGTCCTGTGGATGATACCTGAGTTTGTGAACCTGAGCTGAGCATCTCTTTAATGGGAGTTGTGTTTGTTTTTTCTCTCTCTCTCCAGATTGTAATGTAGTAGAATCCGTGCTCTCGGGGACTGTTCAGCCATCTCCTGGTTCGAACCCCCTGCCGGCCGTCCCAGACAGTGCTCCTGTCAGTATCACCCACAACCCAGTGGGGGGACCTTGCCTGCGATCAGACACGAACATTCCGAGGAATCCCAGCAAACCGTCCTCTCAGTTTGTGTACGTCTTCACCACTAACCTGGCCAACATGTGAGTGCAAACAGCTGATGCTGCTACCACTCAGCAGTGTCACCGTTCTGTGAGGAGAGAGCTCCAGAGAAAGTTAAGACATGTAGCAGGTCTTGTATTGTGGTGGGGGGAGGCTGGGGGGGGTGGTGTTCTCCCAGACACTATGAAATCTCATCACGAATCAGAAAAATCTTTGTTATGAAGAGGTGAGTGTGCAACCTGCTCTGATATGGAGTCACCAGGGGAATGGTGTTGATAAACACATGAAAGTGAAGGAATGGAGGGATAGTGTAAGCAGGAGGTGACGGGGCAGTGGGAAAAGACTTGTGTGCAATACAAGCAGCAGCATTAACCCATTGTTCCTGCCAGAGATTCAACATTTGCTGAAGCCCTGAAGGGAAACTTTGGGATAGGATCAAGCAGAATGGTGAAGAGACGAGCAAAGGAAGAGGGGGGGGGGTGGTATAGAACTGGTGTAAAGGGCTTGGAGGAGGTTGGGAAACTTGTTCCCAGATCTAGGTGCCACCAGTGCCATCTGTGCCCTACACCCACTGTCTGACTCCCAGTACTGAAGGACGTCAGTGAGTTTGATCCTGGACTCCAGCACCTGGAACTTTGGGGTCTGTGTGAGTTGGAGTGAGGAGCTGCAGATTGGGGAGACAGTTTTAGGGTGTACTTGGGATGGTGTGGGGATGGGGGGAGGTGTGGGTTTTCTCAGAGTTTGTGTTTGGATTGTGTTCTGTGTTTGCCGACAGAGCTGCTGAGGCTGTGGCACAGGGCCGTGTGGATTCCATCGTCTCCTACCACACTCACAATGTACCCCGGGCTAAACTCGAGCAAGTGTATGATCAGAAGGTGAGTGACTGCCCAGCACCTCGAACCACATCCCAAACAACTTCACCAAACAAAGCTGACCGCAGGAGACAATCCAGCTCCTCGTACATTTCACGAGATCAGAGCTGATTGGTTCCTCATCTCCATTACCCAGCAGGGCAGTGTGGTGGCTCAGTGGTTAGCACTGCTGCCTCACAGCGCCAGGGTCCCAGGTTCAATTCCAGCCTCGGGCAACTGGAGTTTGCACCAGTGTCTGTGTGGGTTTCTTCCGGGTGCAGGTGTACAGGTTAGGTGTTGATTAGATTAGATTAGATTACTTACAGTGTGGAAACAGGCCCTTCGGCCCAACAAGTCCACACCGACCCTCCGAAGCGCAACCCACCCATACCCCTACATTTACCCCTTACCTAACACTACGGGCAATTTAGCATGGCCAATTCACCTGACCCGCACATCTTTGGACCAGAGCACCCGGAGGAAACCCACGCAGACACGGGGAGAACTTGCAAACTCCACACAGTCAGTCACCTGAGTCGGGAATTGAACCTGGGTCTCAGGCGCTGTGAGGTAGCAGTGCTAACCACTGTGCCACCGTGCCACCCATGTTCAGCGATGTGTAGGTTAGGCGCATTAGTCAGGGGTAGGATATGGGGTAGGTCTGCGTGGGATACTGTTCAGAGGGTGGTGTGGACTTAATAAACCAAATGGCCTGCTTCCATACGTAGGGATTCTATGATTACATCCCTCCTTCACACTGTGCTCTTGAATTTCATTATCCAACAAAAATACACTTCAAAGTTTTAAATCTCCCCATCTCACTGTCCGTGGTGTGAGGATGTAGTGATAAGGATGGTCTGGTTCAGCTGGACTGACAGGAATGTGTTTAGCTGGACACTCAGGTGGCCTCTCATCTTAGTTGCTGCAGAAAATGTGGTAGTGATTGTGGAGAGGGTTTGAGCAGGAATGGAGGGGTTTGAGGGTGGCTTTCTGAGGGTGGGAGTTGATGACAGTTGATTTGTGTGGAGTCAGGCAAGTTCTTGATTCATTGCTGCGAGCTATCAGGACCCTCACTGCTGGTGAATCAGCTGAGGCAGGGACAGGTGCTCTCGGGCATTCCCCGTCTTTGCAGCCTTCAGCATAGTGAGAAACTCTCAGATCTATAAGATGACTATGGTTGGCATGGACTGGTTGGTCCTTGGGGTCTGTTTCCATGTGTATGACTCTACACCTTTGTGTGCTCAAAGCTCCTGCTCACCAAGTCGGTTCAGACGCAACTGTTAAAATAATGGTTCTTTATGATAAAAGCAGATGATTAATTAAGTCAACATTGCATGGTGATAGAACAGTGATTTAAATAATTAACAAATCCATTCAATGATTGGAATCTCTTAAAATGGGTGAAAATCACTTGCAGATGTCAGAGGGTTAAAGCACACGGGTGTAATGAGCTCATCATTTCATCCTCGACCCCTCCCTGTGCGTGAGAAATTTCAGGAGATGTTGTGATGGAGAATGATAGTGAGTTTCAGTGCCACTGTATGGGTTACAGGTGGAATATGTTAACCAGTGTCCGGGTGTGACAAGGATGGCGTGTGCTTGGGATGGCTGGAGAAACTATGCCAGAATTATTGGTGATTAATTTCTTTCCCTCTCTCTCTCTTTCTCTCTATCACCCGCTAACAGCCCTCTGTTACACCTCAGAAAGGACCTGGACTTCAAGAGCAGCTGTCACTCAACACGCCTCCAACTCCACAGCAAAGCCTCCAACCCCCGAGCTCACTGCCTCAGGAGGGGGCAGCTGGGGTGGACCCCCTACACTCAGACATTGGACCCAAGTCGATGGAGAGCAATAGTGGGGCTGGAACCCAACTGGGGAACAGTCATCCCAACACCAGTAACCCAGCCAGTAACCCTATGGCCGGGGTTCCAGTCGGAGATCCAGCCAATGGAGGAACTGGAGAGGCCGGCAATCCAAATGGGAATGGATCGCTGATCATGAACCTTAACCCCAACACCGAGGGGTTGTCCAAAGAGCAGCTGGAACACAGGGAACGTTCCTTACAGACTCTGAGGGACATTGAAAGGCTGTTGTTACGTAGCAGCGAGAGTGAGTTTCCTATGAAAGGTAACTGTGGTCCCAACGGACAAGGGGATGGACAGCAGGTCATGAAAAAGCCAGAGGAACCTTTACAATCCATGATCTCCCAGACCCAGTCTCTGACTGGGGTCGAAGGTCAGAATATGGAGCACGACCCCATGCATCATCCAGAGATAATGCAACGTGACCCAATGGGGCAACAGGTCAACATGATGAATCCGAATAACCAAGAGAACTTGACTCCAGAGCAGATAGCCTGGAGGAAGCTGCAGGAGGATTTTTATGAAGAGAAGAGGAGGAAACAAGAGCAAGCTGTGGTTCAGCAAAGGACTATGCAAGAGATAATGATGCAGAGGCCCATTGGGGGTGTGATGGTTCGAGGACCCCCACCTCCCTATCACAGCAAGGCTGGAGAGCAGTGGCCATCGACAATGGGAGCTCGCTTCACCAGCCCCATGGAGGGCTCTGATTCGCTGCAGCCCCGTGGGACTGCCCCTTTCTCGGGCCCCCGCTTTCCCGCCAATCAGATGCAGAGGGTGAGCGGATATGGAGGAATGCACAATATGCCAGTGGAGGCTTTGGGAGCCATGAATCCGATTCAGAGACAGGTACGGCCTGGAATGCCCTGGCCGGATGACATCTCTCCGATGGCGGGGGCAGGGAACTTCCCACAGGGGGGTATGCCCTTTCACCCCGGCCAAGGAGATCCCGAGAGGTTCATGAACCCAAGGGCCAGGGAGGAGCTGTTGAGGCAGCATTTAATGGAAAAGAGATCAATGGGAATGCAGCGCCCGCTCAGTCTGAACAACACGAACAGCATGGCTGGAATATCCCAGGGGCTCGAGATGGAGAGAATGATGCAGGCCCAGAGACAGATGGAGCCTGGAATGTTCCCTGGCCAATTACCTGGAGATAATGTCAGTGGGAACCCAATGGGTTTGGACTTTGTTGGGTCAAGGGGCATGTTGAGCCCTCCCTTGGGGCAGGCAGGCCCCATGCGCAATATGGACTCCTCCATGGGATCTGGAAACGTCAATATGAACATGAATGTCAACATGAACATGAACATGAATCTCAATGTCCAGATGACCCCCCAGCAACAGATGATGATGTCACAGAAAATGAGGGCACAGGAAATGATGTCACATCAGGTTTTGACCCCAGAAGAAATGGCAAGAGTGAGAGCACCCAATGGCAACATGATGTTGGGCGACCCTCAGAAAATGGCACCACAGTCTCAATTCCCAAATCACGGACAACAGGGTTTTCCAGGCGGTCAAGGACAGTTTTCCAGTATGTCTCAAGAAGTCAATAACCTGGGGACTCCCGGGGAGATGTTCAGTCCTGAGCAAGGCCCTTTGCCTATTACTAGCATGAGTGGTACAGCTAGACTGAGCCATATGCAGATGGCTCCAACTTCCAATCAATCAAGTAACCATGGTAACGTGGGCACGTTGCTTCCAGGGGCCCAGAGGGGACTAGGCCGCAGGCCCTCTGACCTCACCATCAACATCAGTCAGATGAACTCTCCGGGTATGGGGCACCTTAAATCCCCGACCATGAGCCAGGTTCACTCTCCTCTGGTCAGTTCTCCATCGGCCAATCTCAAATCTCCACAGACACCGTCTCAATTGGCCAACTTAAACTCCACCAACTCCTCGGCTCCCATCAAGTCCCCCCAGGTCATGAGCTCCTCACTTCCAGTCCGCTCCCCAGCCAGCTCCCCTAACCGGCTCAAATCACCGTCAATGTCTGTCACCTCTCCGGGATGGAGTTCGTCTCCGAAGACCACCCTCCCAAGCCCGGTCATCAGCCAGGGGAAGCAGGCCATGGCTGTGAACTCTGCGGCTCCAATGGGAAACGTGGAGCAAGGTAAGAATGGGAAAGGGAGTGGATCCCTCCGTTAATGTGTGAAAGATCGGCATCCGCGACAGCAGAGACTTTGTACAAAACCCAAACCCAGTCTCTGTGCGGAATCTGAACCAAGAACACAGAGTGCTGGAGAAACTCAGCAGGCCTGACAGCACCCACAGAGAGAAAAACTGAGTTAATCTTTTAGCTCTTAGTTAGCCTTTTGTTATTTTATACATTTGTGAAATGACCCCCTCCCCCCGGTGTGATTGGAACATGCTCCCTGTCCCCACTCGCTTGATGCTGTGTTTATAGAAGCAACGTGTGGCCATTCAGCACCTCAAACCTGCTCCTCCATTTAGTAGGATTTTGGCTGAATAGTGTCTTCCTTCCATTTCTTCAGAGGATTTTCCCCCTATCCTTCACCAGACCCTCCTGGCAGCGTGCCTCATCTGCCCTTCCCACAATTCCCTTCTCCTGCTGGTGGTTACACACTGTCTATATTGATCTATATTGACCTCACTTGCCCCCTGGGAGCAGTGGGTGCCATGTTGCCTGAATGCAGGTACCCCCTCCCGGTTATAGCAACAGCTGACCCTCCATATAGTCAGCCTGTCGGGTCGTTGGCTCCCACCCAGAGCCCATTCTCCACACCACCCCTATTTAATCTGAGCGTGTGTGCATGCATTTGTAAGTGTGATTTGTGCTTCTGGCTGTGTGTATATGGGAGTGTCTCTGTGCTGGGGTGCCTGTGTGTGGTGGGGGAGGAGGGTGTGGGCATACTTATGGATAGACATTTATTAGACTCAGAACTTTTATAGCACAAGAAAGGCCCTTCAGCCCATCATACCCACACTTGAAATCAACTGCACGTCCATTGTAATTCCATTTCCCAGCAGTTGCCATGACAGACAAGAGTATGAGCCATATTAAGTGCGTATCTAAATAGTTCTTAGACTCCTTCGAGGATTCTGCACCCTTTTAGACAACAAGTTCCAGATACCCACAACCTTTGTGGTGAATTTCTACCCCCCCCCCCATCCTCACTCTACCCCTTGTTCCTTGTGTGAAATCAGAGCCGGTTGGTTATTGAGCGCTTCCATGGAGGGAAGCATTCTCCCTCTCTGCCCTGTCTAGCTTTGTACACCTCAGTCAGATTCTCTGCTTGCAGGGAGACAGCCCCAGCCACTCTGCTCTCCACTGCGGGATTGCTCCAACACACTCCCCGCTGCAATAACGTCACTCCTGAAGTGTGGTGACCAGAACTTCACACAATCCTCCAGCCTTTTCTCCAGCTCCCTGCACACCATTACTATCCGAAATAACCATCCAATGCCACCTCTTGAATGCCTCACTTGAACCTGCCTCCCCAATATTTCCAGGCAGTGCCTTCCACATCCTAAATACTCACTGGGAGAAAACGTTATTCCACACACCATCCTTGCTCCATCCACAGATTTTAAATCTGTGCCCTTTCACTCATGTTTCTTTTACACTTTATCTACTATGCCTGAACTAATAAAGGCAAGTAACCCATAAGCAACTTTAACCACATTACCTACCTGTCCTGTTGGCTTGAATTACCTGAGGACGCCAAACTCCCCCTGTACTCCTGAGGATCCTACTGTTCAAGCTGTATTCCCTTTCCTTGATAGTCCAGCCACAATGCATCATCTCACACTTTTCATTAAATTAAATCATTTCAGGAGTAAACTCCAACTGCCACTGTTCAGCCCAACTGACCAGCCCGTCTTCATCACCCTGTAGCCCAAACTTTCCTCCTTAGCCAAACGTCATGTCGTATGTGAACGTAATGATCGTACCTCCCACAGTCATATCTAGATCATCAATGGACACAACAAAGGACCCAGCACTAAATGTTATGACACGCACTTGGACATAGGCTTCTAGTGACAAAAGCACCCATTGACCATCAACCTCTGACTCCAGCCACTTGGTCAATTTTCTGTTCAGTGTGTGGTGCTGGAAAAGCACAGCAGGTCAGGCAGCATCTGAGAAGCAGGAAACTTGGCGTTTCGGGCAAAAGCCTTTCATCAAGGCTTCATCGTTCCTGATGAAGGGCTTTTGCCCAAAACGTCAACTCTCCTGCTCCTCGGATGCTGCCTGACCTGCTGTGCTTTTCCAGCACCACACACTCTTGACTCTGATCTCCAGCATCTGCAGTCCTCACTTTAACACACTTTTCTATTCAATTGCCAAATTGCCCTGGATCCCACGGACTCTTAGCTTCTTAACCAGTTTACCATGTGACACCTTCTCAAAAACTTTACTGAAGTCCATGTAGACTATGTCAACTGCACTCCCCTTGTCTACACACCTCGTCACCACCTCAATCAACGGGGACAGGTCTCTGAGCTCAGAGGTTCTGCTGGTAGTTTATGGCTGCATCCAGCAGAGGGAGCTTCTTCCCAGTAAATGTCTTAATACTGTCCCCAACTGGGGTCCAACTGACTATGGAGGGAGGGTGGGGGAGGGGGAAGTTTGTGCTGGGAGCGTTTGTGGGTGTTGAGGGGGGGGGCATGTGTGGGGGTGGGTGAGATTGCCCACTGAAGTGCTCCTGGTCACTGTGTTGTCTTCTGCCCCACCTGCAGGTCCTCTGGCCTCCGCCCCTCGTTCTGGTCCAGGTCCTGGTCCTGGTCCTGGGTCTGGTCTGCCTTATAATTCACCTGAATCAACACCCTCCCAGAACCCACTCTCCCTCATGATGTCGCAGATGTCCAAGTACGCCATGCCCAGCTCCACTCCACTCTATCATGACGCCATCAAAACCATCGCTACCTCCGATGATGAGCTGATTCCTGAGCGCTCCATGGCAATGATTCCATCAGCAAACATCCCCGGTAAGTCCACTTGCGGCTGAGAGGAGGATTGCATTTATGTAGCATCTTCCACCACCACGGGGCCTCCTTTAACTCCCGCCTCTTATGGTCTAGACTTCTGTGTATTGAGGTGCTGGAAGTGCAGTAACCATTCTGTTCATGCCAACATCCCACACCGTGATAAAGGGGAGATGATTTGTTGTGATCAAGAGGCAGTTCCTGAGCCCCAGTCTCTGGAGGGACCCTGCACTGTCCCGAGAGGACGAGACACTTTGTCCTCCTGCAAGTAGCTCTCAGCCTCTTCACCGCCTCCTTGACTAAATCATTGCTGCCACGTTGTCCTGAAGTCACTCACATTTGGTTTTTTTAGTGAAATGCCTGGCGTAGATGTGACATCAGTCAGGTATTGTTAGTGCTGTTTCTCGGTGTGTTTAAGCCTCACTCACTGCTTTTCCGTTTGTTCCCCAGGACTGAGTGGGAGCCAGAATCCCCAGATGCACCTGGTGTCGCAGAGTGGTCCTGGATCAGGATCTTCAAGCAGCCCCCTGGCAATGAGCATGGTGAGCCACCCACTCTCTCACGAACCTGCGACTCCCATGATGCCATCCCCCAGCCTGATGGGGCACAGCGTCCCGATGCACGAAGGACATGCCGGTGGACTGGGCGTACAGAGCCCGGTGATGGTGCACCCTCCCCAGGACTCCCTTGGCCAACCCTGCGGCCCCTTGCCCGCCACTGGCCCCCAGACGCTACCTCAGAACGCCATGGTCCTCCAGCGCATGCAGCACCAGTCCCACAATGCCCTGCAGTCCCCGGGCTCTGGGATGCATCAGGTGTACCCCCCGGGCATGGTCATGCCTCAGGAAGAGGGTGTCCCATTGCACGGGGTCTCTGCCGGATCAGGGGCCCCTCAGCAGCCCCAGCAGCAGCAGCCCCCTCCTCCCCACCTGATGGTGAAGAACGCTCCGAGCAGGTCTGCAGGTGATAGTTACCAACTCTCTGGCGTGGCCTCAGTCCTCAACGACCCAGAGCTTCAGGATGTCATCCGACCTTCAGCCAGCGGTATCCCCGAGTTCAATCTCTCGCGCATCATTCCCTCTGAGAGGCCAAGCAGCACACTGCAGTATTTCCCCAAGGGCGACTCTCAAGCGTCGAAAGCTCCGTCTTCCAACCCTCACCTCATGAACCTTCAGAGTATGATGTTGGAGCCAGCTCCTCCGAGCAGAGCTACCCTCCAGGGACAGCAGCAGCAGCAGCAGCGAGGTCTAAGCATGCACATTTTCCACCCGGGGCAGGTACCGGGGCCGATAATGGGAAGGACAGGCCTACCGTCCCAGCACAGTGTGATGGGGAACAGTCTCCACCATGTTCTCATGTCACCGCAGCAACAGAACCTGGTGCTTCAGGCCAAGCAGAGGAGCCTCTCAATGTCGGGGGAGATGTACGGACAGATGGGACACATGCTGCCCCCACAGGTAGCTGTCCCTCACCAAAGCCTCGTGTCCCCCCAGCAACTGAGACAGAGGAGCATGTCGTTAGATACACCCATCAGCTTCGTCCCCGGATTGGGAAACACTGCCAACTTACCGTTCTAGCTTCTCCCCTTTTCGTACAATTAGGATTTATGCAAGTTGAGAAGCCACAGTGATGAGTGTGGGTAGGAGACGGAATTAAAGTAATTTTATTACAAAACAAAATGAGGCCAGAAACTGAGGAAACAAAGAGTTTATACCAAGATGGGGTGGGGTGGGGTGGGGAGAAGTCAAAAAATATTTTTTAACAGAATGAGCTCGGAGAAAGACTTCCAGACATTTGTGTTTTCAATTTACTTTATTTTTAATCTCAATCTCCCTCTCTCCACATCTCTCTCTCTCTCTCTCTCTTTCTTTCTCTCTCTCTCTCTCTCTCTTCCTCTCTCTCACTCTCACACACACATTTGGTTTCCTCACCTGTCGTTGTGCAAAGGGATTTTTATTATTGCTGTATATATTCTGCCTTGGTCTGTGATTTGTTTTTACGGTTCCTGTAACTCTGTGTTTTCGCGAGAAAACTGTGACAGGCAAATTTCCAGAAGCAGACCCTCTTCCCAACCAGAAGGTGACTGTTTGAAAGTTCCCCAGCAGCACATTTCTGAGATGTCTGGTGGCCCACCCCCATCGCCCCATGGGTCTGTCATTTTGTGGTTTTCATGAGGAAACTGTGCTCACAGTGTGATGGGACTGCTTCATAGAAGCATCAATGAGGATTTAATGGGATTGGGGGCGGGGGTAGGTGGTTATAGGGCTGTTTGGGATTGATCACATGCCTAACCCCCATTTTCCCCCGTCCCTGTGTGGGGTTGGAATGCAGCTCTGAGCTCATTTGACTGTGGGTGTCGGGGGAGGGGATTGAGACTTTTGTTTTGATGCACATAGCCCTCTGATTACTCGGGTTTATCTCTAAGCTGATAGTACACTATGCTGGCCATTCACACAACCCAGCCGAGAACCTGAGGGCAGTGCTTATCAGGCCGTGATCTGAGATATTGAGGTCAGAAACTGGCCAGAAGCCCTGAGAAGTTTGGAGCTGGAAGGCATGGGGTTTTGGTTATTCTCCTGCACAGACATCTCCCCCTAATGGGTATTTGGAGCCACAACAATCCATACTGTTCAGACATTGAGTTCCAACCATGAGCGTTTACATAACATAGAGGTGGGTCATCAGCTGCAATGATCTGGCCAGTGGCAGATCTCCTCTTCACTGAAGAATTGTTGGCTCACCAATACTTGAGGGTTAATCTCCAGGCTCCCTCAGATCACTCGATAGTTAACCACTTTTACCAAGATGTAGGTGATACAGGGCCCCCCCCCCCCCCCCCCCCCCCCCCCCCAAACGTCAGGTGAGAGTTGAGGATGTGACACTAATTCCAAGTGTATCATTCATGTGAGGAGTATTAACCCTCCGCACTCACCCTCAGAGTGCTGGGTAGCTGTCACTCTGTGGTCCCGGGCCTGAGGTTTCGCTGCCCCTGGAGCACTGGGGTTTTCAGATTAATGAGTATTACCTCCCATCACTGGTCAGATGAGGCTGTTTCACCTCCAACTAGAGTCACTCTCCTTGGCTTTGAGTTGGAGTAACTTTGGACAGAAATATGTTTTTTCAAAAAATTATGTAAATTTGCTCCTGCTCCTGTTCCCTCTGTCTCCTGAGAAATGTTTGATTAAATCACATTTCTATCCCCTTGGGTCTGAATTATAAATATTTTTTTTCAATCAGATATGAGAATTCTCTTGCCCTGTCAGCTTTGGGGAGATACCAGGGGCCTGTGGTTATAAAGTTGCTCATGTAGCCCTGCTCTTGTCTCTGGGTCCGGCTGCACTGAGCACTGGTCGCTTGTCCATTTGCACAGGGTAATGAAGGTGGGGGCAGGCAGTTTGAATGGTAACTCACTGATGTAGCCTCTCACTGGGCAGCAATAATGGGATGTGATTCCATGACCCCTCAAATTCAGCAATATTCTGTAGCTCAACAGGAGAGATATTGATTGATTGATTAATAATTGGGGTGGGGGGTGAGGAATGGGTGAAGAGATTAAGTTCTGTACTATGACCCCTTACCCCTGCTGTATCTGAACCCTGCTCCTTATCCCAGGCTGTGAAAATCTGCCCCCAGGTGGTGCTGCTGCTGCTACGATTTCAGGCGTTCCTGACAGGAAGTTGAACATAATCTGACCCACTCACTCGCCTGTGGATCGGTTGGTCATGGGGGAAGAGTCTTTCTGGTCAGGAGAGACTCTCGTCAGGAGAGACTCTCATCAGGAGCCTTTGGACCAGGATTTTCCGGGTCTAGTGAATTGGGCATCTTGACGTGGGTTCCAGAGTCACGTGACGTGTGGTTCTGATGATGGGGCTCTGTAGGGGGAAAGGGTCTCTCTGACAGATTTAACTGTCACAGCCCATCCATCATTTGAAACATTTTTTTTTGCACCTTTTGGTCCAGAAACTGGTTTTGTTTCTTTGTTTATACAGTTCAGACATTCATAAAATAAATCCAATTTTAAAAAAAAAAGTTTGTAAGAAAACCATTTTATTAAGAAGGAACTGCTGTTGGTTTTTCTGACTGACTTCTGGAAGAAACCACAGGAATTAACACATGGAATTCCCCAGGGTCACAACAAGGAATTTAGTAAGATAAAGGTGAGAAAGCGAAAAACTCCCAGAGGAGGAGGAGGAGGAACTCTCATAGATCTGGAATACTCTCAGCCCTGCTTTCCTCCTCCAAGAAACTCCTCTTAATATAAACTCCAATAAACTGAGCTTTAAGCCAACAGGTCTAATGTCATCTCACCGGTGTCACAAGCCTTTCCTTTATAACATGAAGTACATTTGGATCTTTTTATTCTGACAATGACAGTTGTTGCCTTTCTGTCCTCAATTCCATGTCTCTCAAACTTGCTTCTGTTCCCTTAAGCCCATTGAGTTCCTGTAAATACTGAGAAAGAATGATCCACATACAACTCCACTTCCTATTATTTGTCTGTCTGATTAATTACTTTCAACAGTTACTCACTTCACATTTTCTACCCTTAGTAACAATGTGTGATTCCTGACTGAAAGCCTTTTGAAAATACAAATATATTACATTTAATGTATTATCCCCATCCAACCTTTCTGTTACCG
Organism: Hemiscyllium ocellatum; assembly: GCF_020745735.1. Classification (NCBI taxonomy): domain Eukaryota; kingdom Metazoa; phylum Chordata; class Chondrichthyes; order Orectolobiformes; family Hemiscylliidae; genus Hemiscyllium; species Hemiscyllium ocellatum. The sequence goes on from NC_083429.1 coordinate 54,408,239, forward strand.
GTAAGTTGAAACATGTTGAAATCTGCATCGAGTTTCTAGATGTTTTTGTATTTCATCTTTTAGAAATGATTCTATTAATTAGTCGTCCCCATGGCATTATCTGCCTGTGGGTCATGGAGTTGTAGCAAGTGAATGATTGGTGTCAGCCTGTACCCTCCAGTGCAGGGTGAGTCATGGTGACGTGGGAGAGAGCAGGCTGCTGTTTGTTCGTGTTTCCAAGTCCAAGGTGAGAAGTTGTACAACTCCTTTTGCACTTGTGTCACCAAGAGAATGTAGCAACCAGGGCAACGTGTTTTGGGTGCTGGCCACAGAGGAAATACTGAGCAAGTCTTGCAGCCACTGTGGTGAGAGAGACAAAGTTAATGTTTCAGGGTGACAACTTTTCATCAGAATTGTTTGTCTTGTCTCTATCTTTCTGCGTAAATGCTGCTTGGTCACCCGTACTCTCCAAATATGGAGTTTTACTAATTTACTGACAGTCCTTGATTGGAAAGAGAATGTGTAGGAACAGGAGCAATTCATACAAACATGGGAACTAAGGACAGGAGGAGGCCATTCAGCCTGCTCCACCATTCTGTACGATCAGGGCTGGTCTCATTGTGCTTCAACTGCACTCTTCTGCCTAACCCCAATGATCTTCGACACCATTCTCCATCAAGATTATATCTTCCTCAGCCATGATCCAATCCCCTCCAATGTGCAGTGAAGGTCCTGACCCTTGGAGACAGGGATTTTTTCCAATCTCCATATTCATGAGGGGTCAACCATCTTTTAAACGAGGTGTCCCCTAATTATAGTCACACCCGCAAGGGGAAGCATCCGTCCTGTCGAGACCCCCTCAGGGTCTTGCAGATTTCAATAAAATCATCTCTCATTCTGAATGCAGCCTTTCCTAATGGATAATGATCTCATTCCCAGTAAGACAAAAAGAACTGCAGACGAAAACAACAAATTCTGGAGATCACAGCAGGTCAGGCAGCGATTATGGAGAGAGAGTAAGCAAACATTTTGAGTCTGGATGACTCTTTATCAAAGAAATGTGGATGCTCAAAATCTGAAACAAAATCATAAATTGCTGGAAAAACTCAGCAGGTCAGGCAGCATCTATGGAGAGAGAAACAGAGTTCATGTTTTGGGTCCAGCAACCCTTCTTCGGAGCTGATGACAGCTGGGAAAAGTATGTACATGAGCATGAGCATCTCATTTTCCACTCTGGGGTGGTGTAAGCGTCCAGACTCAATATTGAGCTCAATAATTTTAGGGCCTGAGCATCTTCCCTCTGTCCTGAACTTGACACATACCAGGCCTTGTCATCACAGGGCTGCTGCCACACACAGGCAGAAATGGGTACTGCAGACGCTGGAGCTCAGAGTCAAATTCAAATGGTGCTGGAAAAGCACAGCAGGTCAGGCAGCATCCGAGGAGCAGGAAAATTGAAGTAGAAAATTTTCCTTCATCCAGGAAAATCATCAGGATGAAGGGCTTTTGCCCGAAACGTTGACTTTCCTGCTCCTCGGATGCTGCCTGACCTGCTGTGCTTTTCCAGCACCACTCTAATCTTGACTGCTACCACACACAACCCACCATCAGTTCCTTACAGTCCCCATTAGCAGCTGTTTATTCTCCCAGGCTGACTGTTAGCCATTCATTTGTCCACTTGTAGTTCCATCTTCACCTATCCTTCACACTCCACTCCCATCTTCAGTGTATTTACAGACCTTTTCCTAACTGTAATCAGTTCAGAAGATGGACTGAACCTGGAAAATTAAACTCCACAGATGCTGCCAGGACCTGTTCAGTTTTTCTAACAGCTTCTATTTTCGTTTCATCCCAGTAACAGTCGAGTGAAACTCGTCTGAACAGCTTCTAACACAATTATGTCATTTTTAAAAACATGGAAATCAAACTGTACACAGATGGGATAGTAAAGAAGGTGTTTAGTACTCTTGTCTTTATTGGTCAGAGTATTGAGTACAGGACTTGGGAGGACATGTTGCGACTATACAGAACATTGGTTAAGCCACTGTTGGAATATTGCGTGCAATTCTGGTCTCCTTCCTATTGGAAAGATGTTGTGAAACTTGAAAGGGTTCAGAAAAGATTTACAAGGATGTTGCCAGGGTTGGAGGAATTGAGCTACAGGGAGAGGCTGAGTAGGCTGGAGCTGTTTTCCCTGGAGCATCAGAGGCTGAGGGGTGACCGTATAGAGGTTTATAAAATCATGAGGGGCATGGATAGGGTAAATAGATAAGGTCTTTTCCCTGAGCTCGGTCCAGACCTAGAGGGCATAGGTTTAGGGTGAGAGGGAAAAGATATAAAAGGGACCTAAGGGGCAACTGTTTCACGCAGAGGGTGGTATGTGTATGGAATGAGCTGCCAGAGGAAGTGGTGGAGGCTGGTACAATTGCAACATTTAAGAGGCATTTGGATGGGTATATGAATCGGAATGGTTTGGAGGGACATGGGCCGGGTGCTGGGAAATGGGACTGGATTAATGTAGAATATCTGATTGGCCTGCACAAGTTAAACTGTTTTTGTGCCATAAATCTCTATGATTCTGTGATGCCACCAGTGCCCTGTCCAGCTGTCGGAAAACATCCCTATTTCTATATCCCACCTCAAGAATCACCAAATATTCCTTTTGTTTATTTGCTTATGAGATGAGGTGTAATTGCCAGATTAATGACCCATTCCTAATTTCTCTGCAAAAAGTGGTGAGCTGCCTTCCTGAATCACTGCAGTCCCTTGTGGCGTAGGGACACCCATAATGCCCTTAGGGAGGGAGTTCAAGGATTTAGACGCAGCGAGAGAAGGAATGGTGTTATATTTCAAAGTCAGGATGGTGAGTGACTCAGAAGGGTGGTGTTCCATGTACCTGCTGCCCTTGTCCTGCTAGATGGCAGTGGACAGGAGTTTGGTAAATGCTGATTGAAAGCAGCCTGGATAAGTTACTACAGTCTATCTTGTGTAAGGTACCCATTTCTGCCACAGAGAAGGGAGTGAATATTGAAGGCGGTAGATCGGTATCAGTCAGGCTGACTGCTTTGTCCTGAATAATATCAGACCTGTATCGTTGGAGCTGCGTTGACATGCAAGTGGGGAGTATTCCAATACACTCCTGACTTGTGTCATGTGTAGATCGTGGACAGGCTTTGGGGAGTCCAGAGGAAGGGTTACTGGTTACAGGATTTCTGGCCTCGAATCTGCTGTTGTAGCCACTGTATTTACATGGCTGGTCCATGTCCAGTCAGTGGTGGCTCCCAGGATGTTGATGGTGGGGATCTGCTGGCGATGCTGCTGCATGTCATGTGATATGGTTAGATTCCTTTTGTTTCATGACCTGGCTGGTATCATTTGTACCACGCATCCACCCAATTCTGGATGTTGTCCAGATCATGCAGCTCGTGGTCATGGACTGTTTCAGTATTTGAGGGGTCAGACGTGGCATGGAACATAAAAAGTGGCAAGTAACATTAATGTACCACCAGTGCCAGTGAATGACCATCTCCAATGGGGTGGGGGAGGGGTCATATATAACTATCAGGTCTTGGCATTCAACAGCATTACCCCCTAAAGTCCCATCATGAACATTGAGGGTAAGTGGTTACCATTGACCTGAAACTGAATTGGAATGGAGAGCTAACATTGTTACAAGAGAAGGTCAAAAGTTAGGGATTCTGTGATGATTTATCTTCCTAGTCACTCACTGACCCTGGAAATTCACCTTTTGTCATTTATGTCCAGAGAGATTTGGATACCTTAGCCCCTCAGGCTTTCTCTCTCTCACTTTTTTTATTGATCTTGTCAAAATAGGCATGTTCGCATTTTCCCATGTTTATGCTTTATCTGTCAAAGTTTTACACACACACTTAATGTATCTACATCCTTTTATAGCCTCTTTATATCCACGGCACAACATACTTTTCTCATTATTTAGCAGTGGTAACTCCAGTTCCGATATCCGAGTGAGCGATATAGATTGGAAATAGAGTCCCAGGCACTGAGCCCAGTGGGCTCTTCACTGTTTCAAACCTGAAAGGCATTTGTTTATGCTGATTCGGTTTCCTGTTGGCTCACTGATCCTGGATCCATGGCCCTTTGTTTTCTTATACACCATGAGCTTTTCCTTTCTATACTTGATCTGCCCTTTGGTGAACTGCTGTTAGACTCTACTGGCCTGGACAGAGCTTATTCCTTTTCTTGCTTCCATAACCCTTCATCCTTTCCATAACCCTTCATCCTTTCCATAACCCTTAATCCTTTCCATAACCCTTAAGGGGAGACATATCAGCCAAATGTCATGGTCTACTTTGGTGCCAGTGACAAATAGGAAGACAGATGGGATCCTGAAAGCAAATTTCAGGGAGTTAGGATGGAAATTAAAAAAAAACAGAACCTTAAGATTTCATCTCAGGATTACTCCCAGTGCTACGTACTCATGAACTTAGAACAGGAGTACTGACCAATTGAAGATGAGGCTGGTGAATCGAGGTAGGAGGGAGCAGATAATTTCTGTGGAATCAGGATCACTTCTGGGATAGGTTCCACTGCAGCAAGACTAGGGCTGATCTCTTCACGGTGAGATTAGTTCTCACTGGCTTGTCAGAGGGGTGGACCCTGAGGGACAACCCAGATTGGAAAGATGCAGTGTTGATGATTGGGAGAAGAACTGCTGTTTGAGAGATCCCAAGGCAAGCGAAACAAAACTGAGCATCAAGTGCTTCGATAACAGAGCGGTGGAGTTGTGCTTTTGTTATGAGGTGGGATGAGTGCATTAAGAGGGAGGACCTCTGATTGGAAGAACAATATCTGGAGTCTGTTTTGGTGGAACTAAGGGATGGCAGACATTGGTTCAAGTTATTTTTAGGCTCCTAAATAATGATAGTAGTGAGGGGCATGGTATTTATTAGGAGATGAGAAATGTTAGTAGCATTAGCAACAGGTGATGTCAATCTGCTTAAAGACTGGATAAACTACCTGAACACTCAAACTGTGAAGGATGGGTTTCTGGACTGTGTTGGGGCTTTACTTTAAGAGCAGCTATCTAGAGGACGGGTTATCTTAGAGTTAGTGTTATGTAATGAAGAATGGCTCATTGATTATCTTGTAAACGAAGGTATGGCGATGTGACCACAACATGAATTTTACATTATGTTTGAAAGTCAGGGGGGGTTCAATCTGAAGTGTGTAAAATTTGTACAAGGGAAATTATGAAGACACAAATTAGCTGAGGTGGGGTGGGAAAGCCCATGAAAAGGTATGTGTATGTGATGGCAGAGAACTATCCCATACCCTACAGCAACGAGACATTCCTATAAGGTGCAAAAGCTCAAAAAAAAGTGTCAAGCACTGCCTGCCAAAGGCTGTTAAGGGTTGTATAAAATTAAAACAAAAAGGCTTATAAAGTGGCTTGAAAAAGTAAGAAATCTGAGGATTAGGAATTTTTTTGAATACAGCAATACAGTCAAGAAACTGATAAGGAAAGAGAGAATAGAATATGAATGTGCACTCTCGCAAAACAACTCGCAGCGACTGTGAAAGCTTCTGCAGGTACAGAAGGTGAACGTGGGTTCGTCACAGGAATCAGGAGCATTTATAGTAGAATAGAGAAATGGAAGTGAAACTAAATGATTAACTTGTGTTTGTTTTCACTGAGGAAAATACAAACAAAAAAAGTCTCAAATCAAAGATCCGAGTGACCAGGGAGAATGAGGAGTTGAAAGACATTAGTTTGTGCTGGAGAAATTAACGGGGCTGAATGTTGATACATTTCCAGGACCTGATGAAGGAGGTGGCTGTAGAAATAGTCAACGCATTAGTGCTCACCTTCCAAAATTCCATAGATTCTGAGCTGATTCCTGTCGATTGGGAGGTGGTTAATGTCACCTGTATATTTAAGAAGGAAGTGAGAGAGAAAAGATGAACTGCGGTCCTGTTAACCTGAGACTGAAAATCGGGAACGTTGTAGAGGCTGTATTATAAAGGCTGTGATCGTTGGACAGTTGGACAAAAATGATCTGATTGGCCATAGTGGGCATGGATTTACAAATAGGAATCTGTGTTTGACAAGGGGAGTTGATGGATTAGTGTCTGAATTTTCAGAAGGCTTTCGGTAAGGTCCCCACAGGAGTTTGGTTACCAAACTTAAAGCACGGGGATAGGAGACAGGAGGCAAAGAGTAGGAATAAAATGGTGATCAGGTTGTAGGTAGTGGGAAACAGCAGGGATCAGGATTTGGGCCCCAGCTGATCACAGTATTTTGCAGTGGGGGCTAGACAGGGTTCTTGAGGTGCAGTGATAATATCCCTACCTATGGACTCCCACCTGCTCTAGAAGTGTGAAATAACATCTCTGTGCAGGTTGTTTTATATAAAAAAAAAGGTTGTAGTGGGGACCATCTGCCATTTTCCAAATCTGTGGATAATCCGAACTGAAGTGTGAATGTGTGTTGTGAGGAAGATGTACAGCAACTTCAGGAGAATTTGGACAGACCTGGCAAGAAAATGGCAGATGGGATAAAATGTAGAAAAGTGAGAGTTATCCACTTGGTAGAAAAAAACGATGTGTAGAGTATTTCTTAAACAGCGAGGGGTTGGAAAGTGTAAATGTTGGAGGGACGTAGGTAACATTGTCAATAAGTCACTGAAGGCCAGTGTCTAGCTGCAGCCAGCTACTAGGAAAGTTGATGGAATGTTATCCTTTATCACAAGAGGATCGGAGTCCAGCTGTAGTAAAGGCTTCCTTCAGTTGTACGGGAACTTGGTTCAACCGCACCACAGCACTGTGTGCAGTTTTGATCCCCTTCCATGAGAGAGATCATTGTCATGGAGGGAGTGTAATGAAAGTTCACCAGATTGTTCCTGGGACGGTGAGACTGTCTTAGGAAGAGAGACTGAGGGAAACTGGGCCTGTATTCACCAGAACTTTGAAGAAATCTGATTGAAGCTACAAAATACTTCAGAGGGAGAGAAGGTAAATGGAGGTAGGATGTTTGCCTTGGTTGAGGAGTCTAGAATCAGGGGCACAATTTATAAATAAGGAGCTGGTCTGAGATGAGAATTTGATTTACTCGGAGTTTATGAACATTTGGAACCCTCTATTCCAGCAGTCTATGGAAGCTCAGGCTTTGAGTCCGTTGAAATGAGTGTGTTGAAAGTGGAGGTTGGTTGATATTTGATTACAAAGAGTGTAAAGAGTTATTTAAATTGTATGCATAGAAGACATTGATGTGTTCAATCAGCGATGATAATATTAAATGGTGGAGCAGGTTTGAAGGGCTGAATGGCCAGCGCCTGCTCCTAAGTTATTAATGCTCTTGCATAGCAAGAATCCACCAATCCCCATTTTGTAATCTTCTGTTAAACCTTGGCTTCAGCAGCTTTCTGGAGAGGGCTCCAGATTTCCATTTCCCTTTGGTGTGAAATGTTTCCTGATACTTCCTCTGAATGACTTGGCTGAATATCAGGCTTCTGCACTCTCTCAACACTATCTAACCCACCTCAGTGAAAGGAATCGCTTTTCTCTCTACTCTATCAAATCCTTTAATGGCCTCATGCTTTAATGAGATCGTGCCATAATTCTTCTGCATTGAAGCAACATCGATATAACCTCAGATTCTGGTAAAGCTGCAGTTAACCCTGCACCCACTCAAACACTATCATTTCCTGTTGTGATGGGGTGCCTGAACTGAATGCACTCATTCCAGGTGATTCTGAGAAACCAGTGCCACATTAATAAAATAAATGGTGTCGGAGCTAACGTATTGACCTGGCTAAAGCATTGCCTGGTTGACAGGAAACAGAGTGTAGGTGTAAAGGGGTCATTTTCAGGTTGGCAAAGGGTATAACAAGTGGTGAGCCACAGAGATTGGTGTTGTAACCGCAATTATTTTATGATTTATATAAATATCTTAGAGGAAGAAGCAGAATGTTGTTATGAAATTTGCTAATGACACAGAGGCCAGAAAATAAGTTGCGAAGTAGTCTCCGAGGTTGGAAAAAGGTTAAAGATGAGGAAAAATATGCCGATAAAGCAGTAATCAGGAAAGCTAATAGAACATTCTCATTTATCATGAGGGCGTTTGAATACAAAGGTGCAGGTCATTCTGCTATACCATGACATTGTATTCCTCTGTGACCTCATGCTATAGAAAATCACTTCCCCGTTCAGTGCAAGGTTCACGTTATCCAAACAATGTCCACAATTTGGCGTGTTAGGCCCCATTTGGAGTACTGTGTCCAGTTTTGGTCCCCACACCTCAGGAAGGACATACTGGCACTGGAACGTGTCCAGCGGAGATTCACACGGATGATCCCTGGAATGGTTGGTTTAACATACGAGGAACGGCTGAGGATCCTGGGATTGTATCCATTGGAGTTTAGAAGATTAAGGGGAGACTTAATAGAAACTTACAAGATAATACATGGCTTGGAAAGGGTGGACGCTAGGAAATTGTTTCCATTAGGCGAGGAGACTAGGACCCGTGGACACAGCCTTAGAATTAGAGGGGGTCAATTCAGAACAGAAATGTGGAGACATTTCTTCAGCCAGAGAGTGGTGGGCCTGTGGAATTCATTGCCGCAGAGTGCAGTGGAGGCCGGGACGCTAAATGTCTTCAAGGCAGAGATTGATAGATTCTTGATGTCACGAGGAATTAAGGGCTACGGGGAGAATGCTGGTAAGTGGAGTTGAAATGCCCATCAGCCATGATTGAATGGCAGAGTGGACTCGATGGGCCGAATGGCCTTACTTCCACTCCTATGTTTTATGGTCTTATGGTGTTATAGCAGTGACAAATCATGCGTATAGCAGAATAACCTGTAGGGATGTTATATTTCAGTAGCGCAGAACACTAGTGACACTAGCATTTGGGTACTGTGTGCTGTATTGGTCATATTATTTAAGGAAAGATGTTAAAATGTTGAAAACAGTTCAAAAAAACTGATTGTCGACTGAGGACCAGTAGGACAGGCTGAACTTTTGTCGAGCAAGTGACTGAAAGATGAGCAAATATAGATAGGATTATGGATTTGAGCTGACAGTCAGATCAGCTGGAGTCTTACTGAATGGGGAGGCAAGGTTAAAGGGGCTGATAGGCTTCTCCTAATTCCTATGTACATCCTTCCGCGTGGTCTGTACCCGAAAGCATGATTTCCTGACTTTGTAAATATGTTTCCCTTGCATTAGAGGTACTTCATTACCTTTCTGATTATTGTTTGTAATTTTGATTCCACCCTTTGGCAGAGGTTTTCCCACACTGGGTGTCTGCAGTTTTTGGGGTGGGGCTGGTTGTTTATGGGGCCTTTTGAGGTTTTATTGGGAGATGATAAGTTTCAAATTATAATGAAACAGTAGCACCAGGGAGAGTTGGTGTGAGTAAGATATTTGGGTGTTCAGGACGAGTGTATAAATTAACCACCAAACCCAGAGAGCTACAGGTTGAAATAGTGAAAATTAGCAACACAATTTTAGAAAGCTGTAAAGAAAATGAATCTCAGTGACATTCATCAGGACAGTGAGTACAACAATGATGCTGCACCTTACAGATTTGTTAGAATGTCAAGGCCACAGGGAGATTGAGACGAAGGGCTCCCTTCAGGGATGAATGGATAGACAAGAGAAACTAGGGCAGTTTTCAGAAGAGCAGGGCAGGTTGTGTGTATGTTTTATTAACCTAACCAGATATTCTAAGACATACCTCTGGGGTAGGTGGGACTTGAACCTTCAGAACCAGAATCAGGAACACTGTCATTATATCACAAGACCCTTAGAATATTGGCCTGGTGTTCTGGAGCACTAGACCAGTACCTCACCACTGTGTCAGCATAGTGCAACGTAGATTCATGAGGTCAATTCCCGGAATGGCCAGACTATCATATGTTGAAAGATTGGAGCGACTGGGCTTGTATACACTTGAGTTTAGAAGGCTGAGAGGGGATCTGATTGAGACATATAAGATTATTAAAGGATTGGACACTCTGGAGGCAGGAAGCATGTTTCCGCTGATGGCTGAGTCCCGAACCAGAGGACACAGTTTAAAAATAAGGGGTAGGCCATTTAGAACAGAGTTGAGGAGAAACTTCTTCACCTTGAGAGTGGTAGCTGTGTGGAATGCTCTGCCCCAGAAGGCAGTGGAGGCTAAGTCTCTGGATACTTTCAAGAAACAGTTGGATAGAACTCTTAAGGATAGTGGAATCAAAGGTTATGGGAATAAGGCAGGAACAGGATACTGATTGAGGATGATCAGCCATGATCATAATGAATGGTGGTGCTGGCTCGAAGGGCAGAATGGCCTACTCCTGCACCTATTGTCTATTGTCATTGCCATAGTCTTAAGAGAAGATTGAATGGTGATGTTAAAAATCTAATTGGCAGCAATAGAAGAATGCTATTTCAATCACTCATGAGCCAGTAGAGAAATTGAAGATTTAATTCCATAAGAATCAGGGATTTCGGAGATTCTGGGGTTTTTATGGGTTGAGGTGTGGAATATATTTTCAGAAACAGTGTGGGGGTCAAGTTCAGAATTGATGAGCGTTCAAGGGAGAAATGGTTCAGACAGAAAGGCAAAGACTTACTTTTACCAGTATTTGTCGTGATCGCCCAACGGTTTGAAGTACTTGTCGCCGTGTGGTCACTGCTGTCGGAAATGCTGCAGTTGGTTTACACAGAGTGAACATTAACAGGCGGCAATGTGACAATAACCAGAGAATGTGTTATGTGAGGGGCTGTTGGTTAACAGATCGTTACTAACCGAAGACACTGAGGAGGACTCCTCTGCTCTTTTTCAATGTAGTGCAATGAGATTCCATTCAGGGGCCAGTTTCACCAAATCTAACCGACAGCCCCTCTGACAGTGCAATCCTCTCTTCGAAACACACTGCAGTGAAAGCTTAGGTGTCTGAACTCAAGTCCTGGAGTGGGCCTTGCAACCAGAACATTGGAATGGAGCTCTTCTAACTGACACACAAGAAGATTCTAGTCATGTCGCATTCTAGAGTTCTGATTTCTTAGAAAAAGAAAAAAAACTTGTGCAATCCCTGAGTTGAAGGTCTGACTGTTGATTAACCATTTGATGTTGTGAAGTTGTTGAATTTTATGTTTTTGTATGTTTTAATTCAGGAAATGAGTTATTTTCATCAACACCCTTTAAATGTGCCTGTGTTCCGATGCTGTTACCACACTCTGATGTTATCTTCTCACATGCATTGCATCTTGCTATCTGTCGGGTCTATGCATCAATTTTTCTCAATAATATCCTGTCAGTTTTGTGCTAAATAGTGAGCGCTCAATATCGAGCCCCTTCATCTCAACCTCATGGAGCATTAGACAAGGAACAAAAGAAGAGCCCCAGGACACCTCTCTCCTTCTCTGAGCTCTCTCCCAGAAACGCCTCCTTCTTTGCCTCAATTCACTCCCTGCCACATCTGTACACACCAGAGGGTATTCAGGATGAGATCATCCGCTGGCCAGCTGGAAACTTGACATGATCCCACCAACGTCTCACATTTCTTGAGTGTGTTGTGGGATATGGGAGACCCCAATGGGAATATTGTGTATCAATATTTAACTATCTGTGAGCAGGTTTTAACAGCCAGTGCACGGGTTTCCTGGAATGAGTGAAACTTGGTCAGAGCACCGAGGAGAATCCCTGATCAATGAGCTGACAGGTTGGACAGTGTTTAAACAGTGACACTGCTCAGCTGGACTATATTGAGTATAGTGCTCACAGAATTTGTTTTTTTCAATGTGAACATCTTACTATCAGCAGTGCATCATGGGAGTAGTTTATAAGGCATGGTAGCTCAGTGGTTAGCATTGCTACCTCACAGTCTGAGGGACCTGGGCACAACATGGTGGGCCGAAGGGCCTGTTCTGTGCTGTATTGTTCTATGTTCTATGATTCACCCTAAGGTGTCTCTGAGGAGTTTGCACATTCTCCCCGTGTCTGCGTGGGTTTCCTCCGGGTGCTCTGGTTTCCCCCTACAGTCCAAAGGTGTGCAGGTCAGGGTGGATTGGGCATGGGAAATGTAGGGTTACAGGGATAGGGTAGAGGGGTGGGTCTGGGTTTGATGTTCTTCAGAGGGTCAGTGTGGACTCGATAGGCTGAATGGCCTGCTTGCACACTGTAAGGATTTTATATAACCAGGATATGAAAATAAAAGCTGAAAATGTGTTGCTGGAAAAGCGCAGCAGGTCAGGCAGCATCCAAGGGACAGGAGAATCAACGTTTCGGGCAGGAGCCCTTCAGGAAACAAAATTTCCTGAAGAAGAAGGGCTCATATCCGAAACGTCGAGTCTCCTGCTCCTCGGATGCTGCCTGACCTGCTGCGCTTTTCCAGCAACAAATTTTCAGCTCTGATCTCCAGCATCTGCAGAACTCACTTTCTCCTATGAAAATAAAAGCAAAGTACTGAAGATGTTGAAAATCAGAAATTGCTGGAGAAACTCAGCAGGTGTGGCAGTATCTGTGGGGAGAGAAGCAGAGTTCACGTTTGAAGTCTAGGGATTTAATCTGGTGCTGTGACTCAGAGAGACATCCTGCACATTGCTATGAAAGCTTCACACTGTCACCGTCACATCTCCCACTGATATTTACTCCTCAAACAGAGTCAGGGAGTGTCTGCTCAGTGCTAAGACACCTCTCTGAGGACATGGCTAAGGCTTCCTGTGGTGAGCGGAGAAGGCACAGCCACGCAGTGGTCATTGAGCAAACTGTTTGCCTGTGGGAGGTGATGTTCAGGTCCCTGGGTAGATCTGAGAATGGCCTTCAGGTTGTCCTGAAGGTTGATGCTCTGTTAGTAATGGGTAAAAAATGAGGTCTGCAGATGCTGGAGATCACTTCCTGATGAAGGGCTTATGCCCGAAACGTCGAATTTCCTGTTCCTTGGATGCTGCCTGACCTGCTGTGATTTAACCAGCAACACATTTTCAGCTCTGTTAGTAATGTCATGTAGCTGAGAAGAGTTGAGCCAGAGGAGAAGGGATTTTGTGATGGGCATCCAGCCTCCTCAGTGATACGGTCAGGGTGATTACATCCTTACATCCTGCTCCCAGGGAGGGTCGTGTTAGGGTCGTACAGGCACAGTTCAAACACAGGAGTGTGGGAGAGTATGAAACCTTTTGCCTGTTCTCAGCCACTCAGCAGAAACCACTGCCCACAGTCAGAAATCCCTCTATTCCCTCTTTGCCTATTTTCCACTTTGCTCATACCACCCTCCTCAAGGATAATGACCACTTGGAATTCCAGGTTGAGTCAGGGAGGTGTCCGGCAATGGAATTGTGTAAATGAATAAAATCCTTGTTCCATCTGTGGAAGAGTAAAGCGAGATTGACTGTCAGAAACACCCAACAGAAACCCCTTGTGCAACCAAGACCTCTTCCTCTCGCACTTTCTGTTACTCCCACGTGGTGTTACCCCGAAGCTGTGGCTGAGTTTGAGGCAGGCTTTCTGTTATTCTGCTCTGCACGCTTCCCCATGTCTGATGGGGTTTCATATCCTGGGAGGGTCTCATCAGAGATCACATACATTAACATAGCACACAAGTTTACTCAGCCACTGCATGAGAGAGGCAGAAGAAAGAGGAGACACATACACTGGGAGTGTTCTGCACTGGAGTAATATGCTGTAAATTGATCCCTGTTATTCCTGGAGTTAACATTCCCAAATGCTTTTTTTTCCAGTATGCTCTGTACCCAATATACCTGGCTTTCACATCAGGGTTGATAGAAAGTGTAGGCCACTAAAAACAAATTCTTCCTTATAATTAATGAGAACATAGCTGCAGGTAAACAGGATACCATTGACATGTAATGCTATTAGCCAAAATTCTACTGTCCTTATAAACTGTCCCGGTCTCTGTCTCTCACAAAAACAGGGAAAATAGATGATTGGCAGGGGTAGAAAAGTGCTGTTCAGTGTCTTTGCTTCTCATTTCTGTTGTGGAGATGATCCTGTTTTGGCTCGCCAAGCAGTTAGTGTTCTGTTCTCTTTGATTGGTTTGTCAGACATCCAGAGTGACTGAGTCACTTGGAAAATGTCTCTGATTTATCAATTCAATAGTACAGCTCACAGCAGCTGATGCATGGCTGGGATATGTCTGCATATTTATTTTCTCCTCTGTCTCTCTCACTTCATGTTTCTGTGATTTGTTTCCAGATCCAAGCTGCTCATCCCCTTGAGAGCTAATGGCCGAGTTATTGGGAAATAACAGACATGTCATTGATAACTGTCACTTGTCCGCAGCCCAATCAACTCCTCATTGTTGATAAGAGCTGAGTTAGAACTTGCCTCAGGCCCAGGTCATCTCCAGTCTGAAATTCCAATCCCCCCTGATCAGAGAGTTGTTTACAATGCCTCCTGTCACTTTCAAAACTACACTCACCTTTCAAACACCAGTTTTTAAAACAGTTCTTTCTCATTTCAGTCCATGATTAAAAAATACATTAAAAAGACACAGTCATTCAAGTAGTTGGGGGTAGGGGAACAGAGGCAGAAAACTGGAGGGGAGAAACAGAGGGTGAGAATTAGGGAGAAATATGGGGACAGGGAGGAAAGAAAGACAGTCACTTGAAGTATCTGAGAGAGAGGAGGCAGGAGCGAGCTGACCTGGGGAGAGGGTTGGAAAGTAACACTGTTTGAAGGCTGATATTTCAGTTGGTCACAGCAGTTCAGCATTGGTGATTGCCTATGTGGCAGATCCCACATTTCCATTACCAGCATTCAATGGCTTTGGTAGCCTGCCAAGTTCCACAGCCACTTCCTTGATTTGGACGTACTCCAGCTACACGTTACACTATCTCGACTGAACCTGCTTTGTCTGTAAATTACACCATCGAACAGCGACACACACACAATGTGCCTCCCATTACCTGGAGGGTCAGACCCACGTTGCCTGTTGTCCTCTCAGTGACAAACCCCTCCATTTGGCTGCAGGTTTGTCAGGAGTCTAGAGTTAACAGCATCCGTACAGCACTGGCAAAAGGCCATTCATCCCCATTCTGTCTGTACCAGCTGACAAGGGGGGGGTCATACAGCCAATCCCGCCTTCCGGTTCTTGATCCAATTCTCACGTTTTGTAGTTTACAGCAGTTCAAGTACTTTGTTAAATGTCATGGGGGTTTCTGCCCCCACTATCCTTTTCATGCTGTATTCCCACCACCCCCTAAATGAAAACATGTTCCCTCGAATCCCTTCTAAATCTCTGATCTTTTAACCTGAATCTCCATCTCCTGATGTGGCCCTTCATCAAAGGGGAACAGGATCTTCCTATCCACTTCAGTCTTGACCCTTCATAACTTTTCCCACCTCAATTCCTTCAGCCTCCTCTACTGAAAGGAAGCAGCTGAAACAGGTACAATATTTCTGTGTAATGAGCTCTCTCCAGTCTGAGCTGCAGTCTTATTAACCTCTTGTGTTCCCTGTCATGTATAATCCTGAAACGATACAGTCAGAGCATCTGCAGTTCACCAGTCGAGAGTGTAACACTGGAAAAGCACAGCAGGTGAGGCAGTATCCGAGGAACAGGAGAATCGACGTTTCGGGCATAAGCCCTTCCAGTTCACCAGCTGAGACTAAACTAAAAAGTTTTAATGCAGTTTCAGCATCAACTGCAATTTCTTTCATGCCTTGTCTAATAAAGATAAGTATTCCCCTTGCCTTCTTGATATCTTATTTCCCTATTCTGTTACCTTCAGAGACAGCTGGGCATGCACCTCAAGCACCATCTACACCTCGGAATATGCTCTCAGTTATTGCACATTCCTTTGCCTTATCAGTCTTTCCCAAAAAGCATATACCCATTGGGTTAGTAATGAACCTTGGCCAATAATTGTTCCACATGTGTGCAATGTTTATACTCTGACCCCAAGGACTAAGAACATTGCAGCTGCCCCAGTCTCTCAGCTCTTGACCATAGCTTTAACCTCCTGTGACCTGGCTGTTGTATGTATGCAGATCCCATTTACACCGACATTGGTTTAGACGTGAAAAACTCCAAGTTTTGTTTCGCTCAGCGGGAGAACAGGATGGATGAACTGGCTGACTTTCTGTTGTCAATCAGCAAAGAGTGACTCAGTTGGCAGCTTCCCTCGCGTGATCGGAGTAGTGATTGGTGCAATCTCCCTCTGTGCTTCCTGGCAATCGAGCACTCACTTATACAATGGAAAAAGTAGACAGTTCTCAGTGTGAGTGTGACATTGTTTCCCTCCACAATGGCCATAATGTAGATTCTTCAGAGATTTCTTTCCCCTACTGTATCTACTGTACACCTTGTTCATGTCAGTCTCCGAAACGGTTAGTAATTGGACCTGAATTTGAAACATGAATCTGCAGCTTTCACCTAGAGTTGCTGAAGACAATACAAACCTTTCACTGAATCTTGATTTGCCAAGATTTTGTTATCGGAGATTGAAACCTTGATGTGTCACCTGAGAGATAACAGGAACTGCTTGAAAGCCGTTATATCAGATATAACTCTGAGTGAAAACCAAACTGCAAACTTTTCTAACTGGGACACAGAAAGGTAGCAGGTACCAGGAAAAATAGCAGCCTCACTTCCTACTCCTTCCTCTGTGAGATTTGCATTAAAACATAAAATTCAGCATTTCCACTGTCAAAAACAATGAAATCTCACACAATCCAGTTTGGCTGCTGTGACCTGAGGTGGAATAAACTTCCCGAGGAAGTGGTGGATATGGGTACAGTTACAACATTTAAAAGATAGTTGGATAACTGGATGAATAGGAAAGGTTTAGAGGGAAATGAGCCACGAGTAGGCAAGTGGACCTTGTTTATAAGACCATAAGACATAGGAGTGGAAGTAAGGCCATTCGGCCCATTGAGTCCACTCCACCATTCAATCATGGCTGATGGGCATTTCAACTCCACTTACCAGCATTCCCCCCGTAGCCCTTAATTCCTCGAGACAACAAGAATCTATCAATCTCGGCCTTGAAGACATTTAGCGTCCCGGCCTCCACTGCACTCTGCGGCAATGAATTCCACAGGCCCACCACTCTCTGGCTGAAGAAATGTCTCCACATTTCTGTTCTGAATTGACCCCCTCTAATTCTAAGGCTGTGTCCACGGGTCCTAGTCTCCTCGCCTAACGGAAACAATTTCCTGGCGTCCACCCTTTCCAAGCCATGTATTATCTTGTACGTCTCTAT
The DNA here is from genome assembly GCF_020745735.1 of Hemiscyllium ocellatum. Lineage (NCBI taxonomy): Eukaryota > Metazoa > Chordata > Chondrichthyes > Orectolobiformes > Hemiscylliidae > Hemiscyllium > Hemiscyllium ocellatum. The sequence continues at coordinate 54,425,408 of NC_083429.1, forward strand.
TAAGTCTCCCCTTAATCTTCTAAACTTCAATGAATATAATCCCAGGATCCTCAGTCATTCCTCATATGTTAGACCTACCATTCCAGGGATCATCCGTGTGAATCTCCGCTGGACACGCTCCAGTGCCAGTATGTCCTTCCTGAGGTGTGGGGACCAAAACTGGACACAGTACTTCAAATGGGGCCTAACCAGAGCTTTATAAAGTCTCAGTAGCACATCTCTGCTTTTATATTCCAACCCTCTTGAGATAAGAGACAACATTGCATTCTCTTTCTTAATCACGGACTCAACCTGCATGTTTACCTTTAGACAATCCTCGACTAGCACTCCCAGATCCCTTTGTACTTTGGCTTTACTAATTTTCTCACCATTTAGAAAGTAGTCTATGCTTTTATTCTTTTTGCCAAAGTGCAAGACCTCGCACTTGCTGACGTTAAATTCCATCAGCCATTTCCTGGACCACTCTCCCAAACTGTCTAGATCCTTCTGTAGCCTCCCCACTTCCTCAGTACTACCTGCCTGTCCACCTAACTTCGTATCATCGGCAAACTTCGCTAGAATGCCCCCAGTCCCTTCATCCAGATCATTAATATATAACGCGAACAGCTGCGGCCCCAACACTGAACCCTGCGGGACACCGCTTGTCACCGGCTGCCATTCCAAAAAAGAACCTTTTATCCCAACTCTCTGCCTTCTGTCAGACAGCCAATCCTCAATCCATCCCAGCAGCTCACCTCGAACACCATGGGCCCTCACCTTGCTCAGCAGCCTCCCGTGTGGCACCTTATCAAAGGCCTTTTGAAAGTCTAGATAGACCACATCCACTGGGTTTTCCTGGTCTAACCTACTTGTCACCTCTTCAAAGAATTCCAACAGGTTTGTCAGGCATGTTTAGTATTGTTTAGCATGGGAAATCTGGTTGGCATGGACTGGTTGGACCAAAGGGTCTGTTTCCGTGTTGTACATCTCAATGACTCTATGACTATGACATCACCAGGTGCTGTGTTAGTCATCATTCTCCGTTCCTTACCTGTCCTAGACTCAGCACACAATAAGGCCATTCAGCCCTCCATGATAATGCTGGCTCAGTGCGAGATCTATGAATCTGTGCCATTTCCCTGTTCTTTCTGCAGAGCCCTGTAAGGTTTTCTTTTCCTTCATTTCATTTCTGAAAGTCATGATTAAATCTTCCACTTACATTTTAAGCAGCGCATTGCAAATTGTAACAACTTGCAGTAAAATGCTTCCTTGTCTTACATCTTCTTCTGTCAACTTCTCTGAATCTCGAAGGAAAGCAGGATTCTACAGATGCTGGAAATTTGGTAGATAAACAGCAAGTACGGAAAATATTTGGAGTTGGAGACAGAAACCGAATTCCTTCAGTTTGGAAGAAGAGTTGTACTCTGCTCTAAACATGAAATATTCTTTCCCCCCAAATGTGATGCCTGTTTCCTCTTTATGTTTTTATTTAATCTTAAATTTGTGTCCCCTTGGTGACCACTGGAAAGGGTTTCTCCTTATTTACTCATCAGTTTTAAACACATGTTGAACATCATCTTAAATTCTCTCTGCTGTTCTTCATTCTCTCCATGTAACTGAATTCTGTTGCTCCCAGTAAATCTCCTTGCCACCTTCAAAGCCTTCGCATCCTTCCAAACCTCATTGCCCAGAATCTTACATAACAATGGGTTTAACCAGTGAGTTACAACAATCTCCTCTCCTGATGTTTTTGCTCATATAATCTTGCAGCAAGAACAATTTCTTGAACAGAATTTAGTGGAGCACAGATTCTCAGAAGATTGAGAGCTGGAAGAGAGTGCAAGGATGGGAAGAACAAAGCCAGGGAAACGTGAAAACATAAATGAATGTTGGTCAGAATCGGACTTAGAGCAAGTCAGAAGCAGGTGCCAGAATATTGGTTCAAATTTCTGGTGTGGAACATTGGAGGGTAACCAGAAATGCATTCAAATATATCTCCTCTACTTCTTGATGGAGTTGTCAGATGGTTTCTGTTGGTGAGAGCAATTAGTACCAGCCCGTGAGAGCAGTTAGAGGGCACAGTCTCAGGAACAGGAGAGGGTGAACGGGGAACAGGATGAGGGTGTAGCTTTTGGTGACTGTTTGTTCTGGAGGAGCTGCAGTGCTAAACATGAATTTCTTCAAGAAAGGTAGTGTTTGAAAGTTGCTTATTTTTGCAAAAGGTATCAATCACAGTATTTTCACTCCCTGTCCCCAGCGAGTTTCTGTCACTCCACGGGGACCTCTTGACCAATGAGCCTCAGTGTCTCTCAAGTCATTGCAATGACCAACACCCAGTCACTGTTCTCTGATTGCTGAGCCAGAACAATAGCACTTACACACAAGCTGAAAAGCAAGATTATTTAATATCAAGGCTATAAATGACACAGAGGCTGACTTAAAACAGAAGCAGACAAGCTGCGTGCTCAGGAGTGCGTGAAAAGCAGAAGTAGTTCTAGGTGACTGGCACCTGAATGAGCTGGGGAAAGCATGTCCCTGATCGTAGTTTCTAACTGTTACAGATCTAACACAGGGCAGATGGCATTGGGCACTTAACTGGGCAAAATCTGATGCTCATGAGATTTTGCCTCCCTGATTCAGGTGTTATTTGGGGTAGATCATAGGGGTTAGTCCATTTCAGTGGCTCTCTTTTCCAGTTTCCATTAAACTATTCATCAATACCTGACCAGAGGGAGATGGTGTGGCTGTTTAATCCCTATCCACTTGTAGGTGACGACTGAGTGACCCAGCTCCAGATTATCTCCTTGACATTGTTTCACTGAGAATCCCAAGGGACGGACCCAATCTTACTGGCAGAAGGAAGTCGGAGCCAAAGGGAATGGTTGAGATGAAAAACATGAAGTGCTAGAGAAACTCAGGAGGTCTCACAGTATCTGAATTAATGTTTTGAGTTGAGTATGACTTCTTTGGATGGTAGTTGAACATTTCAACATCGCAAGAATGATGAATCTTTGGGAAAAGATGTTTGAACTTCAGAAGAAACAAGGAAAAGTCTCAATGAGGACTGATTAAAAATAGACAAAGTAATGGAGAGAGAGAGATTTGGGATTGGAAGGTTGAGTTGAGTGAGAATTTGACTGTCAGATGTCCATCTTTTTTCTCATTGGGCATATGGATGAGAAAGCTATCTCCAAGTATAGTCTCCTAGCCATGTTGTACATTTAGAGGTTTATACACTGCCTGCCCCCAGAATGGTCTCCTCCTGTTCTTAAGTTCCACTCCTAAATTTTCAACTGTCAATGTATTTGGCATCAGAGAGGTTGACAGAACAGAACTCTCTGCACTGGTTAAAAGTATACCAATCCCAGTTTCCAATGCTTGGCCCTAGCCTTGTAGGCCTTGGTATCACAAATGCACATCTAAGTAATACCTTAATGTGATGAGGATATCTATCTCTCCCAACCTCACAGACAGTGAGTTCCAGATTCCCACCACCTTCTAGGTGAAAAATCCCCCTCGGAAACTCTTGCCCCCTTCCCTTAAATCTATTCCTCTAGTCATTGATCCCTCCATCAAAGGAAAACGTTTCTTTCTGTCTATCCTCTCTATGCCTCTTATAATTTTATACATCATAGTCATGTCCCCACTCAGTTTCCTCTGCTCTGAGAGAAACAACCCCAGTCTCTCCAATCTCTCTTCGTAACTGAAACTGGTCTGTCCAGCCCAGGGTAACATCCCAGTAAATCTCCAAGCCCCCTCTCCAGAGGATTCAGAACTGTACACAATACTGTAGCTGTGGCTTAACCCATGTTTTATATAGTTCCAGCATAACTTCCCTGCTCTTAACCTCTGTGCGTCAGCAAATAGAGCAAGTATTCCTTATGCCTTCTTCACCACTTTATTCACCTCAAGTTGCTGACAGACCTGCACACCAATGTCCCTCTGATACTTGATGCTTCCCAGGGCCCTAATGTTCATCATGTGTCCCTTTGCCTTATTTGTTCTGTCCAAGTGCATCATGTTTGTGAGGCATTATCCTTAAAAGAATAACATTTCTGCAGCTTCAAGGAATATTCATGATGTGATATATAAATTGAGCAGCAATATTGTGCAGTTTGTCAGTTTGTCTTAATTATTGGCCTGTTTTTTCAGAGTTTCCTACAATTGTGATATATTTTGACAGCAACTTGAATCTTTTCTCTAGCTGTACAGCAGCTTTGCACTGCTCAGCCGAGCTCCCTTCACATAACAAAACAGTTTGATTGTTCAAAGACCTGCAGAGCCCTTGAGAGTTTCATTTCCTGTTTAAAAACTGAAGTTGCAATTAAAACATTTGAGGCAAAAACATTTTCAACTTAACATGTGAGAACATGAAGTGAAGCAGCCTGAGAGGCCGGGTGCGAGTCTGAATCTCGTGATCAGAAACGTTTGACTTTTGTGAATTCCGATGAAGATCATTGATCTGAAATCTCTGTCCCTCCACAGATGCTGCCAAACGTGCTGGGTTTCTCCAGCACTTTCTGTTTTTATTTCAGATTTCCAGCATCTGCAGTATTTTGCTACTGTTTTGATTTTAATCTCTTTAACAGTGTGATTTCACCAAGGTTTAACTGCAGAAACTATTGAAAATTCAGTCAATCCAGGCATACCTGAGATGAAAAAGGTAGGGTTTTAGATTTTGAGAAGAGAGTTCTGACAAAGGATCTGCACTTCCAAAAATAAAAGATGAGTCCTTGATCTTTTCAGGTTCCTGTTCTGTATCTCCAGCTTTAATTTGCAACATTTGTGGTTGGTGTTGCCTCAGTGGCTGTCAGTGAATGCCCATCACAGGAGTAACAGCTCAAGATGACTGCAATTCAAAGAAACCTCCACTTACATTTATTTTTATTCAAACATGGGTGTCGCTAGTGGGGGCCAGTATTTATTAACTGACCCTAGTTCCCCTCAGGAAGGTGGTGATGAGCTGTCTTCTTGCATTGCTGCTGGTAGACCACAAAGGGAAACATCCATTTTGTATCTAACCTGGATGTTTGTGGATGGGGTGAGAAACAGTGGGCGGTTTTGTCCTGAATGGTGTTAAGTTTGTTGAGTGTTGTTGGAGCTGCACCCATTCAGGCAAGTAGTATTCTATTCCACTCCTCATGATGAAGAGCTTATGCTCAAAACATCGACTCTCCTGCTCTTCGGATGCTGCCTGAACGGCTGTGCTTTCTCAGAACCCAAACTGGGTGTCACTGAGCAGGTTATTGCTGAGCAAGTACTGATTGATAGTCCTATTGATGGCACCTTCTATCACTTTACTGATGATCAAGAGTAGGCTGATGGGGCGGGAATTGGCTGGGTTGGATTTGACCTGCTTTTTGTGTATAGGACATACCTGGTCAATGTTCTACATTGTCAGGTACCAGTATTGTAGCTATTTTGGAACAGCTTGGCTAGGGGAGTGGCAAGTTCTCAAGCACAAGTATTCAGTAATATTGCCAGAATATTGTCAGGGCCAATAGCCTTTGCAGTATCCAGTGTCTTCAACCATTTCTTGATATCATGTAGAGTGAATCGAATTGGCCGAAGACGGATATCTGTAATGCTGGGGACCATTGGAGTGGGCTGAGATTATTGCAAATGCTTCCTTGTCATGTTATGTTTTCCAAAGTGTACCTCATCTCCATCTGATCTGCCTGTCTGACCCATCCCTTTATACCCCACTGTAACCGAAGACCTTGATTTGATTGGATTTATTGTCACGTGTACCTAACTATAGTGAAAAGCTTACTCACTGTCAACCATGGGCCAATATTTATGCAATCTACAAACTTACTTATCATTCCCCCCTCACTCTCATCAATATTGTCTATATCACAAACAATTAGGGACCATCACTGATCCCTATAGTTTACCAATGGACACTGAGCTCTAGTCACACAAACTGCCTTCTACCATCACCCTCTGCCTCCTACCACTAAACCAAATTTGGATCCAAGTTGCTAAGTTATCCTGGATCTGTGTGATTTTACCTTCTTTATCATGTAGAACCTTGTCGAAGACTTTGTTAAAATTAAAAAAAACTGCATTACCTTATCTACACACCTGGTCACATCTTTGAAAAATATGTCTATAAATTCTTTCTTATGCTGTTTGGCACATAACTTTGGGGAAAACAAAATCAAAACAACAGCAGTTTAAAAGGGAGAAGAGCAGACAAAGGAAGCACATGGTGAGGGCAGTGCAGGAGAGAGAGAGAGAGAGAGGGAGAGAGAGAGAACCTGCACAGTTACTGCCTTTGCTGTTTGAATTTGTGTATCGCTGGACATCGGAGTGCATCTGGGAAAACTAACAAACAGTGAAATTCACAACCGATCTTGGAGAAACTGTTGGGCAAAGTTCACAGCGCAGGATCAGATAAGTTAGGAGTAGGAGTCTTTTGTGGATATACCCATTTCAAACAGGTATGCTGTTTTGGAAAATGTAGGGGGTGATGGATTCTCAGGGGAATGTAGCACACACAGCCAAGTTTCTGGTATTGAGACTGGCTCTAATGCAACAAGGGGTATGCCGGCTTCCAAGAGATCAATTGTGTTAGGGGATTCTGTAGTCCGAGGTACAGACAGACGTTTCTGTGGCCAGCAGAGAAAAAGCAGAATGGTGTGTTGTTTCCCTGGTGCCAGGATCAAGGATGTCTCAGAGAGGGTGCAGAATGTTCTCACGGGGGAGAGGGACCAGCAGGAGGTCATTATCCACATTGGAAACAACGACATTGGAAGGGAAAAGGTTGAGACTCTGAAGGGAGATTACAGAGAGTTAGGTAGAAATTTTAAAAGGAGGTCCTCAAGGGTAGTAATATCTGGATTACTCCCAGTGCTACGAGCTAGTGAGGGCAGGAATAGGAGGATAGAGCAGATGAATGCATGGCTGAGGAGCTGGTGTATGGGAGAAAGATTCACATTTTTGGATCATTGAAATCTCTTTTGGGGTAGAAGTGACCTGTACAAGAAGGACGGATTGCACCTAAATTGGAAGGGGACTAATATACTGGCAGGGAGATTTGCTAGAACTGCTTGGGAGGATTTAAACTAGTAAGGTGGGGGGGGGGGAGGGGGCGGTGGGACCCAGGGAGATAGTGAGGAAAGAGATAGATCTGAGACAGGTACAGCTGAGAACAGAAGTGAGTCAAACAGTCAGGGCAGGCAGGGACAAGGTAGGACTAATAAATTAAACTGCATTTATTTCAATGCAAGGGGCCTAACAGGGAAGGCAGATGAACTCAGGGTATGGTTAGCAACATGGGACTGGGATATCATAGCAATTACAGAAACATGGCTCAGGGATGGGCAGGACTGGCAGCTTAATGTTCCAGGATACAAATGCTACAAGAAGGATAAAAAGGGAGGCAAAAGAGGAGGGGGAGTGGCGTTTTTGATAAGGGATAGCATTACAGTTGTGCCAAGGGAGGATATTCCCGGAAACACATCCAGGGAGGTTATTTGGGTGGAACTGAGAAATAAGAAAAGGATGATCACCTTATTGGGATTGTATTATAGATTCCCCCAATAGTCAGAAGGAAATTGAGAAACAAACTTGTAAGGAGATCTCAGCTATCTGTAAGAATAATAGCATAGTTATGGTGGGGGATTTTAACTTTCCAAACATCGATTGGGACTGCCATAGTGTTAAAGGTTTAGATGGAGAGGAATTTCTTAAGAGTGTACAAGACAATTTTCTGATTCAGTATGTGGATGTACCTACTAGAGAAGGTTCAAAACTTGACCTACTCTTGGGAAATAAGGCAGGGCAGGTGACTGAGGTGTCAGTGGGGGAGCACTTTGGGGCCAGCGACCATAATTCTATTAGATTTAAAATAGTGATGGAAAAGGACAGACCAGATCTAAAAGTTAAAGTTCTAAATTGGTGAAAGGCCAATTTTGACGGTATTAGGCAAGAACTTTCAAAAGCTGATTGGAGGCAGATGTTCTCAGGTAAAGGGATGGCTGGAAAATGGGAAACCTTCAGAAATGAGATAACAAGAATTACCTACAGTGTGGAAACAGGCCCTTCAGCCCAACAAGACCACACCGACCCACCGAAGCGCAACCCACCCATACCCTTACCTTTACCTAACACTACGGGCAATTTAGCATGGCCAATTCACCTGACCTGCAGGTTTTTGGACGGTGGGAGGAAACCGGAGCACCCGGAGGAAACCCACGCAGACACGGGGAGAACGTGCAAACTCCACACAGTCAGTCGCCTGAGGCGAGAACTGAACCCGGGTCTCCGGTGCTGTGAGGCAGCAGTGCTAACCACTGTGCCACCGTGCTGCCCACAAATCCGGAGAAAGTATATTCCTGTCAGGGTGAAAGGGAAGGCTGGTAGGTATAGGGAATACTGGATGACTAAAGAAGTTGAGTGCTTGGTTAAGAAAAAGAAGGAAGCATATGTCAGGTACAGACAGGATAGATTGAGTGAATCCTTAGAAGAGTATAAAGAAAGTAGGAGTATACTTAAGAGGGAAATCACGAGGACAAAATGGGGACATGAGATAGCTTTGGAAAATAGAATTAAGGAGAATCCAAAGGGGTTTTACAAATATATTAAGGACAAAAGGGTAACTAGGGAGAGAATAGGGCCCCTCAAAGATCAGCAAGGCGGCCTTTGTGTGGAGTGACAGAGAATGGGGGAGATACTAAACGAATATTTTGCATCAGTATTTACTGTGGAAAAGGATATGGAAGATATAGAATGTAGGGAAATAGATGGTGACATCTTGCAAAATGTCCAGATTACAGAGGAGGAAGTGCTGGGTGTCTTGAAACGGTTAAAGGTGGATGAATCCCCAGGACCTTATAAGAACTCTGTGGGAAGCTAGAGAAGTGATTGCTGGGCCTCTTGCTGAGATATTTGTATCATCGATAGTCACAAGTGAGGTGCCGGAAGACTGGAGTTGGCAAACGTGGTGCCACTGTTTAAGATTAGATTAGATTAGATTACTTACAGTGTGGAAACAGGCCCTTCGGCCCAACAGGTCCACACCGACCCGCCGAAGCGAAACCCACCCATACCCCTACATTTACCCCTTACCTAACACTACGGGCAATTTAGCACGGCCAATTCACCTGACCCGCACATCTTTAGACTGTGGGAGGAAACCGGAGCACCCGGAGGAAACCCACGCAGACACGGGGAGAATGTGCAAACTCCACACAGTCAGTCGCCTGAGTTGGGAATTGAACCCGGGTCTCAGGCACTGTGAGGCAGCAGTGCTAACCACTGTGCCACCGTGCCACCCACGTTTAAGAAGGATGGTAAGGACAAGCCAGGGAACTATAGACTGGTGAGCCTGACCTCGGTGGTGGGCAAGTTGTTGGAGGGAATCCTGAGGAACAGGATGTACATGTATTTGGAAAGGCAAGGACTGATTAGGGATAGTCAACATGGCTTTGTTCATGGGAAATCATGTCTCACAAACTTGATTGAGTTTTTTGAAGAAGTAACAAAGAAGATTGATGAGGGCAGAGCAGTAGATGTGATCTCCATGGACTTCAGTAAGGTGTTTGATAAGTTTCCCCATGGGAGACTGATTAGCAAGGTTAGATCTCGTGGAATTCAGGAAGAACTAGCCATTTAGATACAGAACTGGCTCAAAGGTAGAAGACAGAGGGGGGTGGTGGAGGGTTGTTTTTCAGACTGGAGGCCTGTGACCAGTGGACTGCCCCAAGGATCGGTGCTGGGCCCTCTACCTTTTGTCATTTACATAAATGATTTGGACGTGAGCATAAGAGGTACAGTTAGTAAGTTTGCAGATGACACCAAAATTGGAGGTGTAGTGGACAGCGAAGAGGGTTACCTCAGATTACAACAGGATCTTGATCAGATGGGCCAATGGGCTGAGAAGTGGCAGATGGAGTTTAATTCAGATAAATACGAGGTGCTGCATTTTGGAAAAGCAAATCTTAGCAGGACTTATACACTTAATGGTAAGGTCCTAAGGAGTGTTGCTGAACAAAGAGACCTTGGAGTGCAGGTTCATAGCTCCTTGAAAGTGGAGTCGCAGGTAGATAGGATAGTGAAGGAGGCGTTTGGTATGCTTTCCTTTATTGATCAGAGTATTGAGTACAGGAGTTGGGAGGTCATTTTGCGGCTGTACAGGACATTGGTTAGGCCACTGTTGGAATATTGCATGCAATTCTGGTCTCCTTCCTATCCCAAAGATGTTGTGAAACTTGAAAGGGTTCAGAAAAGATTTACAAGGATGTGGCCAGGGTTGGAGGATTTGAGCTACAGGGAGAGGCTGAACAGGCTGAGGCTGTTTCCCCTGGAGGGTTGGAGGTTGAGGGGTGACTTTTTAGATGTTTACAAAATTATGAGGGACCTGGATAGGGTAAATAGACAAAATCTTTTTCCTGGGTGGGGGTCCAGAACTAGAGGGCATAGGTTTAGGGTGAGAGGGGAAAGATATAAAAGAGACCTCAGGGGCAACTTTTTCACGCAGAATGTGGTACATGTATGGAATGAGCTGCCAGAGGAAGTGGTGGAGGCTGGTACAATTGCAACATTTAAGAGGCATTTGGATGGGTATATGAATAGGAAGGGTTTGGAGGGATATGGGCCGGGTGCTGGCAGGTGGGACTAGATTGGGTTGGGATATCTAGTCGGCATGGACGGGTTGGACCAAAGGGTCTGTTTCCATGATGTACACCTTTATGACTATAAGTTGCCCAGTTCTGTAACTTTAGTAGGTTGACCCCTCATTTTTATGTATTCCTGATGCTGCTCCTGGCAAACCCTCCTGAACTCTTCATTCAATTTCTGAATTGAGATTATCCCTCATGCTTCTCTATTGTACTAATACTATAATTAACTAACAGATACCCCTCTACCTTTGCCCAGTTTTCTGTCATTCCTAAATATCATATACTGTTTGAGATTCAAAGTCCCAAACCACGTTATCCTGCAGCCAAGTCTCTGTAAATATCACATTATATTTGTGCTCTCAGTTCATCAGCTTTGTTTTGAATACCATGTGCATTCAGATACAGAGCTTTTAGCTTTATCCTTTTACAGTCTTCGTAAATTCTTTTATCTGCCATTTGATTCTTAGCTTTGTACTTTCAATCCCTTCCTGTCATGGTCTGTTTATCAGTTCTTGCATTAGTACCTTCTTTTTTAGCCTTAGATAGCTTTTAAGGCTTTTTAACCTTAATTATCCTTTGATTTACTATACCTTCCCAAATTTGATCTTTTACTCCACTAATCAGTGTCAAACTCCCCTCTTCTTACCTAGTTGTGCATCTGGCGATAATACCAACCCAGCCGGGTTCAGGTGGAGAATAAGCCATCAGGAGAGATCACATTTACCCCAGGACAGTTGCCAGAGCCCCACAAACAGGAACTCATTTCTGCCACACTAGCGTTTCAGCCACGTAATCATCTCTCTTAATTTGATATGCCCTACATCAATTTACATATGGCTCAGGTAATAATGCAAAGATTATGATCTTTGTGTTCTGTTTAATTTGTTACTTAGTTGTTTATAATATCTTTGCAGAACCTCCTTCTTTGTTCTATGTTGTTGGTACCTACATGGAACACGAAAACTCTCCCTCCCATCGCAAGTTCCTCTTCAGTATTGAGCAGATGTTCTGAAACTTGGCACTTGGCAACTGCCTGGACTCTCACTCTTTGCTGCAGTGAGTGATGTCAATACCCTTGATTATACTATCTCCTACGCATACTATATTCAGTCAGTCCTCCCTCCCCTCCACCCCCATTCCCTGGACCACGGCCCATGGTGAGTTAGTCACCTTATTCTGAAGCTCTTACTCTCCTCCTGACAAGGTGAACAAACTTTAAACCTGTTTGATAATTTCAGAGTCTGAGGCTCCTGTCTCTGTTTCCCCTTTACATTTTGCATTCACAATCATTGATTCTATCACAGGTAGAATAAAAGGTTTCCGTTGATTTTTATTGGGCATTAATCATATGAGGGATAAAAACAATGACAGCAGATGCTGGAAACCAGATTCTGGATCAGTGGTGCTGGAAGAGCACAGCAGTTCAGGCAGCATCCAAGGAACAATGAAATCGACGTTTCGGGCAAAAGCCCTTCATTCCATTAATCATAAAACACATCAACGTTTGAGCTAATTATTTGGCTAAGTTCAAAGTTCCCCCTTACCACCTGTGGTTGGGTGCTGGTTTTAAGTCACTTTAAATGAACTGACTTCTCCAGAATGTGTTTTTTTTGTTGTTATTAGCTACATCGTACAATAGCAATCACTTACTAAAGAGGGAAAGTATTTCGTAATCAACCAGTTCAGAAATGTTATTACAACACAGTCTGGAGCAAGTGGGACTTGAACAAGTACACTCATTGGAAAACATGTTGAAGTGTAAATACAGGTTTGTTTGCAAATATAAGAAAAGGGAGAGGGTGAAACTGAAGAATTTATAGAATCCCTATAGTGAGGAAGGAGACCATTCGGCCTATCGAGTCCATACCTTGGGTGCACAGTTCTATCCTATCCCTATAATTTGCATTTCCCATGGCTAATCCACCTAGCTTGCACATCCCTTGACACTATGGACAGTGTACCATTGACAATCCACCTAACCAACACATCCTTGGATTATGGGAGGAAACACACTCAGACACAGGGAGAATGTGCAAACTCAACCATCACCCAAGACTGGAATCGAACCTGGGTCCCTGGCGCTGTGAGGCAGCAGTACTAACCACTGAGCCTCCACTTATGCCTCCAGTGAAGAATAAGAAAAAAACAGAGTATATAGAACATAGAACATTACAGCGCAGTACAGGCCCTTTGGCCCTTGATGTTGCGCCGACCTGTCATACTAATCTGAAGCCCATCTAACTTACACTATTCCATGTGCGTCCATATGCTTGTCCAATGACGACTTAAATGTACTTAAAGTTGGCAAATCTACTACCCTTGCAGGCAAAGCATTCCACACCCTTACTACTCTCTGAGTAAAGAAACTACCTCTGACATCTGTCCTGTATCTATCACCCCTCAGTTTAAAGCTATGCCCCCTCGTGCTCGCTGTCCCCATACTTGGAGAAAGGCTCTCCCTGTCCACCCGATCTCACCCTCTGATGTTTTTATTTTTTTGTCTGATATCCAGAAGTACATCCACATACACTTGAATGTTTTTTCCCCCAACACTAAATCTCTCATGTTTCCAATTTACATTTGAAGCCCAGCAACAGGGCTCTTGTGGTGAAGTGTTAGTATGCCTACCTCTATAATTTATCATTGTTCAAGTCCTACATGCCACCAGAGATGTGTGATAAAGTTTCTAAACAGAAATTGCTGGGGAAGCTCAGCAAGTCTGACAACATCTCTGGAGAGGAAAAACTGAGCTAATGTTTCGAGTCTAGTGTCTTTTGATCATAATTGAACAGGTTAATTAGAAAATATCACAAAAGCAATGCAATGAGTTTCAGAATGAAGCAGACTGTGGACATGTGCGGGAACATTCGTCTTTATTATTAATAATCAGACACAAGCAAGGCAATACTCAATGGCTGAGCTGAAATCGCGGGACTTCCTACAGTGCTGTCAACACACTCTCGCTTTGATCATTACAATGAAAATCGGCAAAAAGCAAAATTCCAAGAGAGTTTTTGTTTCAGTTTCTGGTGACTATAGTCGGATCAATCCCCAAGCCGCACATGCACAGGCCTCCGCTCAGCTGCTGGGGAATGTTGAGAGAGCTCAGTGAAGCCAAACTGAATCTCTCCCACATTGTTTTCGACATGTCCCAGCGGTCTTGCTGATGTTTGGTCACATCTTGGTAGCGAGATGAATTGCTGTGTTATTAAGAGTATCAGGAAGTTTCGCGCGTTTCCCAGCCGTTTTGTTCTATGCAATAATTTGATAAAATACTTAGACAAAGGCACAAAGTTTTTTCTCCAATTCTGACTCCCTGTTATCAAAGAGCCGCATGTTGTTCAGAGCTAGTATTCGTCAATGACTCTCAACAAGCTATTCAGCTGCACAAGCATCACACATGAATTGTTAAATGGACTTCATTCTAGTCGAACACCCCTAGTTAGGGTCGCTGACAGGCTGGTTGTAATTACATTGAAACCAGAAAAATAGTGTGAACCACAGGAACATCTGACACCCAGTCTGTCACCACTCCTGTGCACGTTTGACACCAACACTATCATGTTTCCACACTCGGGCAAGGTCTGAGTTTCAGGGGCCGGATCTCAGGAAGGAGCTGGGGGAGAATGCCTGGTCGAAGATTTTAGTCAGGCCTCGGTTCAGGATGATTCACCAAACACAAGGGGAATTGGAATCTGGAACTCTCTTCCCATGAAAGCTTTTGAAGCTGGGACAAGTAGCATAGTCTAATTTGTGATTTTTTTGTTGTTGGATGAGTGGATTAAGAGTCTGAGCATCAAGTTAGGCCCATGATGGATTATTGGTACAGACTTGAGGGGCTGAATGGTCTCCTGATTGATAATCACAAAGAGGGGGAACCATGGCTGCTGGGTTCCGTTTACTTCTGGCTCTGAACACTCTCTGAATCAGATGAGAGAAGTGAATGGTGGCTTGGAGGCTGGTGTGGGAGAGGGGAGTTCTGGGTGTTGCAGCAGCACTGAGGAATGTGTGACAGACGCACCCTGGACCAAGCTGGGTCATCAAGTACATTCAACACTGAGATACTCAGTCTTTTAATCAGGAAGGGAATCAATGATTTTGAGGAAAAGACAGGAAAGTTGGGGCTTGTAGATCAGCCATGATCAGACTTAATGGGCGGAATGGTCTACTTCTGCTCTTATGTCTTCTGATCTAATGAACGCCACTGGGGTTGATGTTCTTAGCCAGGTAAGGGGAGAGTATGTTTTTATACTAACTGGTATGGGCAATGCATTGGTAAATCAAAGAGTGGCCATGATTTGGTGAAGAAGGTATTAATACTGAGCTCTGGTCCAATAAGGAAGGGGCATTAATGATTGCTCACAGTAATTGAGACAAGATATATGAAAGAAGTAGAAAGCTTTTTACACAGTCGGTGGATGTGATCTGGAAAATGCTGCATGGAAGGACAGCTGAAACCGGTTTGATTGGAACTTTTGAAAGGAAATTGGTCCCCCTTCCTCTCTCCCTCACTTTGGGTTGTTTAGATTACCATAATGGGCTTTGTTTGCAAATATTTAATTGGCTACACAGGTCATTATTTGTGATGGTTAGTAGTTTTTAAAAAAGGGGAGAAACAACAAAAGTCATGGTGATTTAGCGGTGGGAAAGTTGTTCTGTGTGTGATAACACCTCTGGATTTAAAAGGGAATTGGTGATGGTCGTTGATGAATAGCAGGAGGAATTGGGAGCAGCAGCAGTGTCTGCCATCTACCAGATGCACTGCTGTAACTCAGCTAGGCTCCTGTGACAGCACCTTCCTAGACTGCAACCTCTCCCACCTAGAAGGACAAAGGTAATAGATATATGGGAACACCACCACCTACAAGGTCCTTTCCACCACTCATTATCCTGACTGAGGGATGAATATATTGTGGTTCCTTCACTATCACTGGGTCAATATCACTCCCTAACAGCATTCCAGACATCTCTACAGCTCTTGAACTGCAGGAGTTCAAGAAGGCACCTTCTAAATTCCAATGCGAGGTGGATAATAAATGCTGGCCTATCCAGCGAAACCCATATTCTATTAATTAATTAAAACATTGGGGTTAATTTCAGGCTGACAGCATCTGCGCCATGACCAATGACCTCTTCCAGTGCTAAACCATTCTATGAAACCTGACAAATCATCAGAGATAAAAATGACTCTCAACTCGTGTAATTATATCAGCGTTTATGTAATTTTCCACCCAAGGCTGGAGTAGCACATTACTGAACTTCCGTCATTGTTTGTTTGCATACCCCACTCACTGGTGTTTAACCATTTTTCCCTGCAAGCCTTGAAATATTTCCAGTGCATCGGTTGCCTTTACAATTATCTGGTTAATAAAGAGGTGGCTATACTGGAGACTGCTTATATAGGCAGACAAATTAATGAGGAGAAGCTGGAACAATTGGAGAAAGATGAAATTAGTACACAGCATCAAAAGAAAAATTTAATACTTTGGTCCCACTCTGAGCCTCAGTGGTAAACAGAAAGAGAGAATTGGAAGGAAGGGGGCAGAGAAAATAGATGAGGGATAAAATGGGCTGGATGAGAACAGTGTGAGGTCAGGAGGGAGGGAGATCTCAATGATAACAGCTGGTGAATATGCAGCACCTTCTACCACATTTACTCAATTATTTTGCAAGGAATATTTGACCACTATATTCAATCAAAATACACCGTCCCACTCTTTTTTTTTAACCCAAGTTCATTTGCCTATTCTCAAGTGGGGAGGGAGTATCTTATGAAGAGAGTTGAGTAAGTTGGGCCCATACTCACTGGATATAGAAGAATGAGAGGAACCTTCTTGAGAGTCTAGGACCAAAGGGCATAATCTCAGAATAAAACATCACATATTTCAGACAGAAATGAAGAGAAATTTTGTCTTTCAGAGGTTGTGAATTTGTGAAATTCTTTGCCACAGGCAAGGGTCAATAAGTATATTTAAAGCTGAGGCAGACATACTTTTAATGGGTGGAGGGATTAAGGATTATGGGGAAAAGGCAGTACGGGGCTGTTGAGTTCAGCCAAGATCTCTGCGAATGGTGGAGCAGACTCAATGGGCTGAATGGTCTACTTTTGTTCCTATGCCTTTTTGTCTTGTTTATTTTGAAATTATACAATTGGACACCCAATTTTTCTCTGACATCTTTCCCAGGAGGGTTTTATGATGCAGTGATACAAGCTCTACCATTCAGCCAGAAGGTACCAGTCAAGCCTACCCTGGAGTGTGTTGGAACAGCTTGATTTATTAAAAAGAGTAACATCTTCCACCTAAATTTATTAATCCTACCATTTTGCAGTTCCTGTCAATCTCTGACTGGAACAACTACCATGTTTAAACATTAGACCAGGAGGTGGTATTGTCAGAGACAGATGGATTCCCATTCTTCCCAGCACGTTTCAGATGGAAGTGACTGTCCATGGTGGCTTGACTAATACAGCCAATCTCTCTCAGAAGTTTCAAAATGTCATTTCTGAATTTGACACCAATAAACACATAGAGGATTGGGTTGAGACAGCTGTGACTGAAGCCAACACTCTCTGACAGAACAATGGCAAAAGCCAGTTTTCTGTAGAACTCACAGTCAGCAATGAACACATCCAGTGATCGCAGTGTCTTGATGATAATGGCCACATTGTAAGGAGACCAGCAGATGAAAAACATGACAGTGACTGTCAGCACCATCTTGACGGCCTTATGCCTCTTAAAGTTCTGGGTCTTGCACAGAGTTTGAATCACTTTGGTGTAACAGTAACACATGACAGCAAGTGGCAAGGAAAAGCCAATACCATGGTACAGGATTTGCTCGGCCAAGAGCCAGTCGTTCGCCCTGATGTCATCTGATGGGTAAGTGCATTTGGAAATGTTCTCTGGCAACTTTGTCTCAACTTTTAAGAAGACAAGAGTTGGAATTTGAAGGATGAATCCTATGGCCCAGACAGCTGAGCAGACCAGGTGCACATACCGGGCTTTGCGTTTTTTGTAGGTTTGGACCGCATAGACAATTGCCAGGTACCGGTCAAAGCTGATGCACCCTAAAAGCAGACTGTTGCAGAAGAAGTTGAGCTTGTGAAGGGAACCTATCACTTTACAAAGGAAAGTTTTGAAGCGCCACCCCAAAATATTTTCCAGAGCAATGAAAGGAAGGCCCAGGACAAGGAGAAGATCAGCCATTGCTAGGTGCAGCAAGTAGTTGTCAGTCGGAGTCCGGAAGTGCCTGTAACGTAGCAGGATCAGCAACACCAAGCCATTGCCAATGGTCCCGAACAAGAAAACTATGAAATATAGCAATGGGACAAGAATTTTCCGGAAATACTTGGGGGTTTCATCTTCTTCAGGGCAGTATGTTTCTTCATATACCATGTCCTCTGTAAAATTTTCATACATGTATTCCTGAAATCAGAAAGAATAAAAATCACAAACACTGACCTGAAAATGGTTTAAAAAAATTTAATTTGCAATCATGTCTACCTTATTCTTTCTACAAATTCCTGTCTTGCTTGCTACCAAGTGAGCAGCTCTTATTTACAGGTCTGACCTTAGACTTTTTAAAAAATTTAACCTATTTTTCTTCCCAACATTTTTGGAGATGTTATCACACACCTGTGGAGTAGGTAGGATGTGAACCTGGGCCTTCTTATCCAGGGGTATGGACACTACCACTGTGTCACATGATGGCCCTAAAAATGTTATTGCACAACTCTGGAGCATGTGGTTCTTGAACCTGTGTTATGAAGATGTGGGTGCGATGTACCTTTAAGAAAGTTAAAAGCTAGCAGAACTACCTGACACTCCAAGTGTGCTGAATAAGATACAATGTAACCTTTTGGTCTAGCAGCTACTGTAGCTGGTTGCCTGGAGACAAAAATAAAAGCAAATTTGATTTAGGCCAATCCATTTAAATTATCTCCCGAAAAATACCAAACTCCAATTAAGTTTGAATTTAGTATATTGACAATATTAAAAGCTAATGACACAAACCGATGCTTTAGGGGTATAAGACTGGGGCAAATTGAACAGTTAGAGAACTGCTAAACCACCAATACATGCAAGCTGCCCAGAGAATAGCTCTCTTAAAGGTACCTTTATTGATCAGTGACCTGTGAAACAGAAACCCTAAGAAGAAGAAAAGAAGACAGAGGAAGATATAAAGAGAAGATTCAACAGCTGGCTGGTTTTGAAATTTGAATTGTTGATAAATCTTAATTGGGGGTTTTATCGGGCCAGTATTATAGAAGGGAAAGGAGGAGATAAGTGTGGGAAAAGATCTGCCACCCTACCAACCCACAATAGCCCCACAAAAGCAAAATTGGCCAAAAAATACCCAGAAAGCACATGCAAACTTACAAGCCAAATCAGACAGCCCTTCCAGACAAGGGAATACACTTCAAGCTCACTAACAATGACAGAGCACCGCAGATATCTCAAAGCCCCAAGGGCATCTTTTCAACCCAGCAATACCAGAGCCACACAAAGAGCTGGTCAGACAGCGAGGCACCAGCAAGGGCATGCTCCAGGCACAGGACAATGGAAGCAGCTCACCACTTCAGAGGAGACATTTACACCTACCTGTGAAGAGGAATGGAACCATCGATACTGTCAGGATGTTGCAATGTGTGAAGGAACAGAACATTCATCTGATAACTGTTTTCCAATTAGCATCCTTGTAACTAGATTACTTCATTTCCAGATACATTGTATTTTCCCCATTTCTTAATTAGCCTTATTGTGCAGCATTATTATAAAAAACTGGTCTCATCCTCAGTTCTGGGAAGAGAAATTCTGATCTACCTGTACAGACTGTCAGTTCCGTGTCAGCCTAGTCTGTTTCCCTTCCAGCCATATCGCTTGTAATAAAGTGTTTGTCAATTTCACTTCGAGCTGTGCTTTGTGATCTCTAACCTATTGGGCGGATTTCTCTGACAATAGGTGAGAGAAAGGAGTTGTAAATAGTGTTAGTTAATTATTCTCTGTTATATTTTAAGAAATAAAGTTGTTAATTTTTACTTTAAATAGTTATTGGCCTCTTGAATTTTCACAGATTACTGTACAAGATAAATCTTTTCTGTGTTGCTAAGGGGTTTACCCAGTGTCGTAACACCTGGGTCTGCTGGGCTGTAAGTAAGGACATTATCACTGCATCACAAAAGCCGCTAGACACAGCTCTGAGATTGGGTCCTTGTCACTTTTACCTTAAGTATAGGGCAAGTCAGCATCATCTTCGGATAAAATCTGCAACTATATGGGGATTGGTTCAGGACTCAAAAATCCATATGTTTACTATATTGATCAGAAAGCCTGGTCCTCTAATCACCAACCAAACACTTCAATCTCTAATATTATAATTTTTTTACATCTTTCAATGGTATTGATGAGCAAGACATTTCTTGGGGATGAAGTTCTAAGTATTTCATGGGGGAGGTGGAGAACTTTACAATTTCAAGTTGGCATGCTGAGAAATAAGAGCAGACCATTCCCCCTTGAGCCTATTTCACCATTCAGTATAATCAATGGATAACCTGTACCATTGATCACATGTCCAATATACCTGACCTTGAAACCAGAACCCTCAAAACCTGGGTAAATCTATCAACACCAAACAGATATTGTTAAAACAAAATGCTGGAAATACTCACCCAATCAGAGAATTTCTGTGAAGAGAGAAACAGAGTTAATATTTCAGGTCCATGAATTTACATCACATCTATCAATATCAGTTTTGAAATTTTCAATCGACCCTCCCTATTCTAACAGCTTATCAAGGGAGAGAGATCCAGATTCCCACTATCCTCTGTTTGAACAGTTGCCTCCTGACATGGTCCATGATCTGCCTGGATCTAATTTGAGGTTCCATCTCCTTTTCTGAACTCCCTACCAGAGGAAATAATTTCTCTCTATCTACACATTAAGACACATTAAGAGTGTACTGGAAATCAAGGTCCTCCATTACATGAGCTGTACTGAACTTATAAATGTTCCATTTAATCACCAAAATGGTCAGCTTGTTTCTCTTTATTATGTTAACTGGAACAAGAGACACTTTCACTGAGTTTCTTCAGGAAACACGAAAATAACACATTTATTAAAGACAAGAACAATGATGAAATAAGATCCTGTGGAAGATTAAACTTTATCACCCTCATCACAACCACACTCACACCCATTAATATTAAGCCAGAACAAAAGGAAACAGCTCTGCAGAGTGATTATGAGTGGGAAAAAATAAGCAAAAAAGAGAATAACATGCTTGTTAGTCAAATGCAGAGATAGAATGGGTTGACCTCCCATAGTTCCTATGATTTCCCGTCAATGAGATCCTATTTCTATTGGTCATAGAGTGATGGATGATCTTCAAACCAGATTTCAGATTCAGCTAGAAAATAGTTAGGGGCACTAATACATGAAACTTACAGGACTCAGAAATGCTTCACTGAGGGAGAGAGCATACAAAAATGCCAATCTTTCCTTGGCAACATTTTGGTAAGGCAAACCAGGGCTGGAGTTACACAGTTAATGGTAGGGAGATTGCTGAACAAAGAGATCTAGGGGCGCAGTACATATTTCCTTGAAAGTGGAGTCGCAGGTAGACAGGGTGGTGCCTTTATTGGTCTTCTAGAACATTATAGGGGTATAAGAGATGGGACATCATGTTACAGTTGTGCAGGACATTGGTAAGGCTGCTTTTAGTACTGTAATTCTGGTATACAATTCTGGTTGCCCTTCTATAGGAAGGATGTTGTTAAACTTCTCATTGAATCTCACAGAATCCCAACAGTCTGGAAAGCAACTCACCCAGAACCATTCCCCTGCTCTATTACACTACAATTCCCCTGATTAATGCATCTAACCTACACATCCCTGAACACTATGGGCAATTTAGCATGGCCAATTCACCTAACCTGCATATCTTCGGACTGTCGAAGGATACCAGAGCACCCAGCAGACACGGGGAGAATGTGCAAATTCCACACAGACAATCACACGAGGCTGGAATCGAAACTGGGTCCCTGGTGCTGCAAGGCAGCAGTGCTAACTACTGAGCCACATACTGCCCTTATGAAACTATATGAACCTAAATAATGAACCTACATTTTACCTTACAGGAAAGATTTACGAGGATGTTGCTGGGACTGGAGGGTTTGAGTTGTAGGGAGACACTGAAAATACTGGGGCTTTTTTCCTTGTAGCACTGGAGGCTGAGGGATGATCTTATAGAGGTTTATAAAATCATGGTGGGCATGGATAGGGTGAATAGCCAAAGTCTTTTTCCTAGGGGGATGGAATCCAAAACAAGACGGCATAGGTTTAAGGTGAGAGGGGAAAGATTTAAAAGAGACCTGAAGGGCAATTTTTCATAAGAAGATTAGTGGTGCCAGAGGAAGAAGTGGAGGCTGGTACAATACAACATGTAAAAGGCATCTAGATGGGTATATCAATGAAAGGGGTTTAGAGGGAAATGGAACCAGGCCAGATTGGGATCTCTGGTCAGTACAGACAAGTTGGACTGAAGGGTTAGTTTCCATGCCAAATGATTTGATGATTCTCCAACAACTACCTGTAATGAGACTGATCAAACGTATACCTCAGTCCAGTGGCTTTTGCAATGCAATGGGCAGCACAGATTGTAAGCATTTTTCCAAGTCCAACAATCATAATAAGTTACCTATATTTTACCTTCCTTTGAGAAGCTTTCATTTATATTCCTCACATAGTCAGTGGACTTTTGTAAGCAACAGGCAATCCCAGTTCTCTTCGACTTCTTGACTTCCAAAAAGTCACAGCACAAAAGCCTTAGCAATCATCCTAATCCACCATTTTCCATTCCTCTCTCTCTCTATATATATATATATATATAGTGTTTGTTTGTGTATGTGTGTATATGTGGGGCAGGGAGGGGTGGGGATTCGAACACAACTTCAAAGGCTTGATATGTTAAAACTTAAGCTGGACAAGTGCACCATCACCCTAGTCCTACTATTCCACATGGTCACAACATTCAATAAAAATAACTTGTATGGTTGTCAAGGTGGTACTTATATACCACATAAAATACATATGCATTATAAATAATATATCTAGCACCAAGTTTCTTAATAACACAGTTATTGGTTTATGGTGAAAACAAAACTAATACAAAGAAGATGCAATGATTTGTTAACATACACAGTCAGTAATATAGAAGTATAAATACTTAACCCTCTAAATATCCCCAAAACACATTCTCACAAACACACTCACTTTTCTGGAGAAGACAAAAATGAATAAAAAGTGGACACATTTATATACATGTTCTCACTTGCTCTTTACTCACATCTCATACAATTATCTCTGATCCCTTCTAAGCACTTAGATAATTTAAACATTTTTGGCAAAGCATAAAAATTGCAATTTTTCGCCCAAATTATAAACAAGTTTGAAGTGATAAGGCTGTAATAGCAAGCTCCATTGAAATAGGCAGAGGCTTGAGGATTATGATTATTATATGTAGACATAGGACCTATATTTCAAAATGCCTAACAGTCACTAGCAATCTCTTGGTTTATTTTACTAGTGTAAAGTATTTTTCTTGGAGTTGATTTAGATTTTACTGAGGAAAGTATTTCACTGGCTTCTTTATGCCAACCCACCTTGATGTAATGGACTGCACCAAACCACCTTGATGTAATGGACTGCACCAACCCACCTTGATGTAATGGACTGCACCAACCCACCTTGATGTAATGGACTGCACCAACCCACCTTGATGTAATGGACTGCACCAACCCACCTTGATGTAATGGACTGCACCAAACCACCTTGATGTAATGGACTGCACCAACCCACCTTGATGTAATGGACTGCACCAACCCACCTTGATGTAATGGACTGCACCAAATTCCAGATCACAAGGAGCAATTACTCCTTGAAGACCTTAATGAAGTTTGGTATAGCCAACACCAGTTGAGTGATCAGAATGACTTTTAAATTCTCAAAAGATGCTTGGCAATCCAATGACCATGCTGCTTTGGCTTTCTTTTGGAGAGAATTATTCGTGGAATAATTACAGTATGAACAAATTTGTACAAGCTTGCTATCCGTGAATCTCCAAAAATCCCAAACATACAAAGTCGGAGTGGAAATAAAGCTTTCAGCCCCATGAGCCTGCTTCACCACTCAATAAGATCATGACTGATTTGTTTACACTTTGAATTCCATATTCCTAATCACCCCAATATCCTCTGATTTTTCTGCCTAGCAATAATATGATACTAAGCTGGGTGGCAGGGTGAAACGCGATGAGGATGTTAGGAGATTACAGGGTGACCTGGACAAGTTAGGTGAGTGATCAGATGCATGGCAGATGCAGTTTAATGTGGATAAATGTATGGTTATCCACTTTGGTAGCAAGAACAGGAAGGCAGATTACTACCTAAATGGAATCAATTTAGATAAAGGGGCAGTACAAAGAGATCTGGGTGTTCTTGTACACCAGTCAATGAAGGTAAGCATGCAGGTACAGCAGGTAGTGAAGAAGGCTAATAGCATGCTGGCCTTCATAACAAGAGGGATTGAGTATAGAAGCAAAGAGGTTCTTCTGCAGCTGTACAGGGCCCTGGTGAGACCACACCTGGAGTACTGTGTGCAGTTGTCTCCAAATTTGAGGAAAGACATTCTGGCAGCGTAGGTTCACGAGGTCAATTCCTGGAATGGCGAGATTACCTTACACTGAAAGACTGGAGCGACTGGGCTTGTATATCCTTGAGTTTAGAAGACTGAGAGGGGATATGATTGAGACATACAAGATTATTAAAGGATTGGACACTCTGGAGGCAGGAAACATGTTTCCGCTGATGGGTGAGTGCCGAACCAGAGGACACAGCTTAAAAATACGGGGTAGACCATTTAGGACAGAGATGAGGAGAAACTTCTTCACCCAGAGAGTGGTGGCTGTGTGGAATGCTCTTCCCCAGAGGGCAGTGGAGGCCCAGTCTCTGGATTTATTTAAGAAAGAGTTGGATAGAGCTCTCAAGGATTGTGGAATCAAGGGTTATGGAGATAAGGCAGGAAGAGGATACTGATTAAGGATGATCATCCACGATCATATTGAATGGTGGTGCAGACTCGAAGGGCAGAATGGCCTACTCCTGCACCTATTGTCTATTGTCTAATATATGAACATTAGAAAAATAGATATTTCAAAATATAAGACAAGAATTGATAATGGTTACCATTTGAGTAATTATTGACCCCAGTTTTATATTTGAATGAATTGAGATGTTACCATCTTCCAAGGTGGGATCTGAACCCATGTCCTTTGAACATTGGGCTCTGGATTACTAGGCAAGAGACATTACCACTACATTACCTCTATAAAATGCACTTCCACCATTCGTAGGACTAGCTTTAAATTCCAGATTTATAAATTGAGTTTCTACCAGTCATCAATATGGGATTTAAACCCATGTCCTTCATCACAAACATTGCAACATTACCACTACATCACCACAATCAATGTTTTCCGTTTAGTTTTAGGGCCTGGGAACTCTTAGTTACAATTCTTGTACTTTTTCACTCTTTGGCAGAACTTGTCCTCGCATACAATATGCCCTGGTTGGTTAGCACTGAGTTTGCAAGTTCACTTTGTGCAAAATTTATCACCAAATCATAGTTATGGAGTCATAGAGATATACAGCATGGAAACAGACCCTTCAGTCCATCTCATCCACACGACCAGGTATCCTAATGTAATCTAGTCCCAATTGCCAGCACTTGGCCCATATCCCTCCAAACCCTTCTTATTCATATACCCATCCCGATGCCTTTTAAATGTTACAATTGTACCAGCCTCCACCACTTCGCCTGGCAGCTCATTCGTACACCCTCTGCGTGAAAAAGTTGCCCCTTCTGTCCCTTTTATATCTTTCCCCACCCCAGGGAAGAGACTTTGTCTATTTATCCTATCCATGCCCCTCATCATTTTATAAACCTCAATGAGGTCATCCCACAGCCTCCGACACTTCAGGGGAAACAGCCCCAACCTATTCAACTTCTCCCGTAGCTCAAACCCTCCAACCCTGGTAACATCCTTGTAAATCTTTTCTGAACCGTTTCAAGTTTCATAACGTCATTCCGATATGAAAGAGACCAGAATTGCACGCAATATTCCAAAAGCGGCCTAAGCAATATCGTGTACAGCCGCAACATGACCTCCCAATTCTGATACTCAATGCTCTGACCAATAAAGGAAAGCATACCAAATGCCTTCTTAACCTATTTACCTGTAACTCTATTTTCAAGGAACTATGAACCTGCACTCCAAGGTCTCTTTGTTCAGCAACACTCCCCAGGACCTTACCATTAAGTGTATAAGTCCTCCCCTGATTTGCTTTTCCAAAATGCAGCACCTCAGGTTTATCTGAATTAAACTCTATCTGCTCCTCCTCAGCCCATTTGCCCATCTGATCTTGATTCCATTGTACTCTGAAGTAACCTTTTTTGCTGTTCACTACACCTCCAATTTTGGTGTCATCTGCAAACTTACTAACTGTACTTCCAGTGTATCCATCAAAATCATTTATCTAAATAGCATAAAGTATTGGAGCCAGCACTGATCCTTGCTGACTACAACTTCTTAAAGAAAACTTCTGTTTGTTCTAAGTGACCATTTCAAATGTTAACATATACCAGTACATCATAAAATTATCCACACAATTTAGAAATCAAGCTACCATTTGATTCATCAGTCTCTAAAGAGTTGCTGGAACATTTTTCAGTCTGAATGGCATCATTCGACATTGAAAAGGTCTGATGCGAGATGGGCTGATATTCCTTTAGCTGTGGATGTTAAAGGAACCTGCCAGTATCCCTTTATCTCCCACTATTCTCATTACCATATCATTCTCCAAAACGTGATACTGCTTCAACAGATTGTTTTGACACAGCCAATTTTTTTCCCCCAGGAATCTGAGGTGTCAATTAGACAATTACTTTCCCAGTTGTTCTGATAATTCTGCTTGGACCAATGGCCTGTGCTTTCAATGGTTTACCTTATACAAAGTTAAAAATCACACAACACCAGTTATAGTCCAACAGGTTTAATTGGAAGCACACTAGCTTTCGGAGTGACTATCACCTGATGAAGGAGCGTCGCTCCGAAAGCTAGTGCGCTTCCAATTAAACCTGTTGGACTATAACCTGGTGATGTGTGATTTGTAACTTTGTACACCCCAGTCCAACACCAGCATCTCCAAATCATGACTATTACCTTGTAAAGGCAGCAATTCCAATTCCATGTTTGAAATAGTCGGGATTTGGTAAATGTATTAGCCCATTGTCCCATGGTTTTTTTTGTGATGCTTTTGTGTGTCTGAGCTACTTTCCAGGCTCCAGTGAGCTGGTCCTGGAACATTTATGCATAGTTGAACATGATGACCTGTTCTGTTCTTTATTGAGTCATAGAGCCATACAGCATGGAAACAGACCCTTTGATCCTACTCGTCCATGTATCCCAGATATCCTAAATAAATCCAGCCCCATTTGCCAGCATTTGGCCTATATCCCTCGAAACCCTTCCTATTCATATACCCATCCAGATGCGTTTTAAATGTTGAAACTGAACCAGCCTCCCCCACTTCCTCTGACAGTTCATTCCATACACGAACCATCCTCTGCCTTAAAAAGTTGTCCCTCAACTCCATTTGGTGGGCGGTACGGTGGCACAGTGGTTAGCACTGCTGCCTCACAGCGCCAGAGACCTGGGTTCAACTCCCGCCTCAAGCGACTGACTGTGTGGAGTTTGCATGTTCTCCCTGTGTCTGTGTGGGTTACCTCCAGGTGCTCCGGTTTCCTCCCACAGTCCAAAGATGTGCGGGTCAGGTGAATTGGCCATGCTGAATTGCCCGTAGTGTTAGGTAAGGGGCAAATGTAGGGGTATGGGTAGGTTGCGCTTCGGTGGGTCAGTGTGGACTTGTTGGGCTGAAGGGCCTGCTTCCACACTGTAAGTAATCTAATCTAAATCCTCCCCCCTTACCTTAAACCTATGTCCTCTAGTTTTAGACTCCCCTACCCTAGGAAAATGACCTTGGATATTCACCCTATCCATGCTCCTCATTTGATGAATCTCTATAATGTCACCCCTCAACCTCCGACACTCCAGGGAAAACGGTCCCAGCCTGTTCAGCCTCTCCCTGTAGCTCAAACCCTCCAACCTTGGCCACATCCTTGTAAATCTTTACTGAACCTTTTCATGTTTCACAACATCCTTCCTAAAGCAGGAAGGCCAGAATTGCACGCAGTATACTTAATTTCAAAGGTCCCCTCACCTTACGTTCATAAACTAAGCCAGCAGGCTAGTCAATTCATTAGGTAAACACTGCGTGACAAACAAAAGAAATTCCAGTCCCATGACAATGTGCCCTGATCATCATTTTGAGGGTTTGTACCTTTCCAAAGCTACCTGAATCTGCGGGTGGCAAGCTGAATGGATTGATCTCCATCAGTAATCCATTTTTGGTAAAGAAATGAGTTAATTTTTCCACCACTACTTTATCAGTATTTGATCTCAAGGGAATATGACCTCTAGGAATTGAGCAGTTATATCCCTGATTGTAAGGATATACTGTATCCTGCTTTTGTTTTTGCTAAAGGACTGACACAATCCACACTCTACTAAATGGTTCCTCAAAACTGGCATGGAAATTAATGCTTATTTTACCAATCCATGACGTTTATTATTTTCCCACCACCTAGCACATAGTGCAGTTTTGTATAACATGCCTGATGTCCTGGTGAAGAGCTGGCCATAAAACTTAAATACATTTGCATCTTACAGATTCCTGCACATCTGACTATAGGAATAGGGCTACCCTTATCCTTTCTTGACAATATTTGAGAGGTACCACTATAAGGTCAACCGTCATTACTCTTTGCCTACTGGCCTGTAAGATGTCTCCACTTCTTCATTACAGCCATATAGTAATATTCAGGAACTCCTTCAACTTCAATTAGTTTGAGTCAATCAGGTTACTTTATTGAACTTTGATTGGTTTAGTGAACCTCGACCTGAGAAGATTTATTGAACAGATTCTTCAGATTATCCCCACAGAAGTTTGACAAGAATTCTCTGTAATTCTCAGGTATGCATTTTTCACATCTGCAGTCAGAGCTACAACTCTGTCGCACTCTGTACGAGTGCCTTTCTCTGTATTGACCTTGTGAACCTTCATAAAACCCATGGATTTACCTCACAACTTCCAATTATTTGCCTAAGAGTTTCTCAGATGTGACAAACACCAGTAGATGTCGTGTATTTGTATTTCCAAAAGGCCATTGAGTAAGATGCCACAGAAAAGGTTATTGCACAGAAAAGTGCTCAAAGTATTGGGGTAATGTATTAGTATGGATTGTGGTTTGGTGAACACACAAAAGGCGGAGCGGGATTAATGGATCTTTTTCAGGTTGAAAACCCTAACCCTAACACTACCATATTGCATTGCTAATGCAATGATGCAAGTATCAGTCCTAGGGGCCCACTTATTTACTACATACATTAATGGAGCAGAGTGTAACACATCTAGATTTGCCTATGATATGAAAATAGGCGGGAGGGCATGTTGTGATGTAAGGAAATGTAAGGGGATATAGATTGAGGAAGGGGGCAAAATCTTGGAGTTAATGTAGGAAAGTATGAGGACATACATTTTGGTAGGAAGAATTAAAGGGTAAGCTATTATTTAGATGGAGAATGACTCCAAAAAATTAAAGCACCTAGGGATCTGGATGCTCTTGAACATGAAACTGTAAGAGTTAGCATGCAGCTGCAGCAAGTAATTAAGAAAACAAATGGAATTTGGTGTTTATTCCAGGGGGGTTGGTATTTTAAAACAGGGAAGTCTTGTTACAACTGTACTGGGTGTAGGTGAAACTACACCTAGAGGTACTGTGTACTGATACAGTCCTTGTATTTAGGGAAGGATGTATTGGCATTGAAGGCAGTTTAAAAGAGATTTAGATGAACCAAGAATGGCTAAACAGATTAGCCTTTATTCCTTAGAGTTTACTAGAATGAGGAGTGATCTTTTTAAATGCAGAATATTCAAATGGAGCTTGATGGAGTACATATTGAGATGTTTCCACTAATGGGAGAATCTTGAACTGGTGGGGGGATGGGAGGGGGGCATAGTTTCAGTATAAATAAACCCTTCTAAAACGGAGAGCTGAAGGAATTTATTCTCTTAGAAGGTGGTGAAAGCCTGGAATTTTCTACCAGAATGTTGCTGAGGCTAGACCACTGAAAATATTTAAACAGAGATAGACTTTTTGTTCAAAAAAGTTGAGGACTCTGATGGACTGGCCAAGAAAGGAGTTGACGTTTGGGCAGCGCAGCCATGATCTTGTTTGATGGCACAGCAAGTTTGAGAGACCAAGTGGTCTACTCTTGCCCGTATTTCTCATGTTCTTATGTTCCAGTAAGTGATTTAATTGTCCACTACCACTCACAATTGGGTGTGGGAGAACTGCAAAGCTTAACTCTGTTTATCAATTGATGTTTAAGTTTGGTACCATAGACATCCTGTCTTTATAGTTTCATTAGGATTGATATATCATTTCTCAGCGTGCCTGGCACTGCTCCTGGCACGCCCTCCTGCACTCTCCAGTGAACCTGGCTGATTCCTAGACTTGATGGTAATGGGGATATGCCAGCTCAGAAATTTGCAGATTGAAGCTTCCAATTACAATTTCACAGCTGCTGATGGCCTGCAGTACCCAGTATTGGCTTGCTAGATCTGTCCATTTTAGCATGATCATACTGCCACACAACACAACAGAATGGATCATCAATGGAAAGACAGGATTTCATTTCCACAGGGACCACACAGTGATTCCTCCTACTGAAACTAACATAAACAAATGCATTTGCAGATTGGTGAGGATGAAGCCAAATTTGTTTTGCCTTGACTGTCTGCCATAGATCCAGTCTAGCAACTGTATACTTTAAGACTCAGTCACCTCATTCAGTTCAGGTCCTCCATCCAGAGTCAATTCTACCCCCAAGCCATTGTCAGTGCATCCTCTAATTGTTGCTCAACATAGAAGAATACTGATTCATCAGAAGAAGGGGTGCAGTACCTGATAATCAACAGGAGAATTCTTTGTTCAGTCAGGACTTTGAAGGAAATTCCCTCCTGTCTGTATATTTGTCGTCACCTCTGCTGACCCTGTCTTGCTGATGATACAGGACATATCCAGGATGATGGCTGTGGTGTCTGGGACATTATAGTTTTGATTCTGTGAGTGTGACTATGTCAGATTGTTGCTTGACTTTTTGGTAAGATAGTTCTCCCAATTTTGGCACTGATTACAATAATGAGGAGGATTATGGAGGGTCAACAGGGCTATGTTTGCCATTGTTGTTTCTGATCCCTGTGTTGATGCCGATTGTTCCAACCAAATTCATTACTTCCAGATGATTTTAGCCGTGTGTAACAATTGAGTAGCCAGGCCATTTCACAGGGTAGATAATAGCCAAAGGGGAAGAAGATCATGGACGGTTATCAAGACTTTGTCTGGGGAGGATGTGGAGGGAACCACACAGCACTGTGTGGGGAAAGGATGCACAGATTTATAGAGATTAACATCCTCCCCCGCTAAGCTGGGGACGACAGCTGCTGTGCCCAGAATGAGACATTGACAAGCTAATTTATCATCTGCGGCCTCAGAAACAGAAGAATCTTCCCCACAGTCCCAGGAGACTGAAAACAAGTGTTCCACAATCTAAATGAAATGGGTCAAACCAGAACCTTACTCATTTAGAGACTCTATTTTGAGACAACTGTGTCTTATATCTCATGCTACTTATTTCTGAAACCACCATAATTCTCAGTTGCTTTAAAGGTCCTTTGATAGTCATTCAGTAAAAGCCCAATTTGGATTATTTTGAGCCATTAAGCATTTTTGATCATTCTATGTTTGGTCAGCAGTGCACAAAAACTAATTCCATCAGCCAATCACAATCAGTGATGAGGACACTAATGTTTTAGCCTTAAATCGATCTTGTCCCATAACAGAGACAGGGAAAGTTGGAGAAATTGTTTTTATCGAAGCATAGAATGTTTTCTCCACATGGAATCACTAAGGCAGAAAATAGCAAGCCTTTTCAGGGAAAATTGAACGGATTTTTGAAGCAGAAATACAGGTGTCTCATAGACAATACTGCAGTGGGAGTAATTTGGGATTAATACAGGGGTATAGGGATTTAGTGGGCAGAGGGATTAGTTTAGAACTAGTACAGGTCTCTGGGGAGAGAGCAGCGAGAAGTGTAAACTAGAAAACCTTATGGAGATAAAGTTAAAAATCACACGCCAGGTTATAATCCATCAGGTTTATTTGGAAGTACTAGCTTTCAGAGCTCTGCTCCTTCATCAGGTAGCTGCGGTGCAGGATCATAAGACACAGAATTTAAAGCAAAATTCTGTGTCTTATGATAAGACTGGTCCTCATCTTCCACCACATTGACCTTGGTACATTGCATCATCGTCCACTATTTCTGCCACCTACAAACAGCCACATCAACAGAGATATATTTCCCTCCCCACCTCTATCTGCATTTTGGAGAGACCACTCCCTCCACGTCTCCCTTGTCAGGTCCATGCCCCACCCCCCCAACCCCCCTCCACTGCCAGCACCTTCCCCTGCCACCACAAGAAGTCCTAAACCCTGCCTACACCTCCCTCCCTCACCTCCATCCAAGGCCCCAAAGTACCCTTCCACATCAATAGAAATTTACCAGTACTTCCACAAACTTCATCTACTGTATCCGTTGTATCCTTTGTGATTTTTCTACATTGGGGAGACAGGATGCCAAGTTGCGGATCATTTCAGAGAACATCTCTGGGACACCCACACTAACCAACCCCACCACCCTGTGCCTGAACACTTTAACTCCCCCTCCCACTCCACCAAGGACATGCAGGTCCTGAGTCTCCTCCATCACAAAACCCTAACCATCCGACACCTGGATGAAGAATGCTTTGTCTTCCACCCTGGAACCCTCCAACCACACGGGATCAATGTGGATTTCACCAGTTTCCCCATTTCCCCTAGCCCCACCTTATTCCAGTCCCAACCTTACAATTTGGCACCACTCTCATGAATGGTCGTACCTGTCCATCTTCATTCCCACCTATCTGCTCCACCCTCCTCACCGACCTATCACTTCCACCCTTACCTTCATCTACTTACTGCATTCCCACCCTGTCCCAACCCCCCACCCATTTATCTCTCAGCCGCCTTGGCCCAAAGCCTTATTCCTGATGAAGGGCTTACGCCCGAAACATCGATTCTCCTGCTCCTCGGATGCTGCCTGACCTGCTGTGCTTTTCCAGCACCACACTCTTCGACATGTGTGATTTTTAACTTTGTCCACCCAGCACAATCACATTATTGAGCTACAGATGGAAAAAGCCATGGAGAAATGGAAAATGGGGATGAAATTTGTAACATTTATGCACTACCAAACCAAAAGCTAACGTTGGTCATTGTGCAGAGGGTGAGTTAGGTGCAAGTTAGGACATGGGCAACAGAATTTGGATGTGTCCATTTTTATGAAAGGTGCAAGATGGAAGATGAATTCGAATAGTCACATCTAGAACAGAGGAGGAGAAAGTGAGGACTGCAGGTGCTGGAGATCAGAGCTGAAAATGTGTTGCTGGAAAAGCGCAGCAGGTCAGGCAGCATCCAAGGAGCAGGAGAATCAACGTTTTGGGCATAAGCCCTTCTTCAGGAATGAAGAAGGCTTATGCCCGAAACGTTGATTCTTCTGTTCCTTGGATGCTGCCCTGATCTGCTGCGCTTTTCCAGCAACACATTTTCACATCTAGAGCAAAGGCAGAGATGAGGGTTTCAGTAGTGGATGATGCAGAAGGTACAGAACATTTCCAAAACAGAAGTTGGCAGTATTGGTGATGGAGTTGACATAAATGTTTGAAAGCTTATCTTTCTAAGGTGACACAAGATACCTTTTCCTCTGTTAAAGTGCTGTACTGTGTAAGTGCAACTGCTGGTTGCACAAGACCAGTTATTATATATACATACTGTACAGCATCACTGTGTAGGATACATACTGTACAGCATCACTGTATAGGATAAACTCACATCCTGGACAGTCTATTTGGAAGTCTGGACGAACCACTGTAGATTCAGCAATTTGATTTTGATTTGGACTTTCTGACGATACAGCGCTTTTCCTTTCCTGTGTCTTGCACCTGATCACTTCAATATACATAGAGAGCAGCAAAGTTATGGAGTTAAAACAAAACAAATAACTGTGAATGCTGGAAATTTGAAACAAAAATAGAAATTGCTGGAGACGCTCAAAAGGCTTAGCAGCATCTGTGAAGAGAAACAGAGGTAACGTTTCAGTCTGGTGACTCTTCTTCAGACAGTCAATTTTCTGAAGATGGGTCACTAGACTCGAAATGTTGACTTTGTTTTCTCTCTACAAAGGTCATGGAGCTGCTGTAAGTTAAATGCACTATCCTTCATTCCTGATGTTCTCAATTTATAATAAACATTAAACATACATTTATATAATATCTTAGAATGTACTGTAGCATTTTACCATCAGTGAAAAACCTTTTATTGGAGCAGTCATTATTGTATTATGGGAAATATAGTCAAAAAGTGTTGTGCTAGAAAAGTACAGCTGGTCAGGCAGCATTCGAGGAGCAGGAGAATTGACATTTTGGGCATGAGCCCTTCATCAGGGATGTGGAAGGGGAAGGAACTGAGGGATAAATAGGGAGATGGGGATAGGGCTGGGGGTAGGTTGGTGGGAGGGTGATAGGTGGGTGCAGGTGGAAGGTAATTGTGATAGGTCAGTGGAGAGGGTGGAGTGGATAGCTGGGAAGGAAGAGGGACAGGTAGGGTAGGTCATGAGGGCAGTGCCGAGTTGTGGAAAACATGACAGCCAATGTGTACAATTTAAGAAAGATGCCACAGATAGCAATATATTAATGACCAGATAGTCTGATTGTTATTAATGGTTGAAGGGTACATATTGTGTCCTGGACAATAAGGAGCACTTCACTGCTCTTCTTAAAAATTATGTCATAGAATTTTTCATGTCCACTTCTTAAGTGCAATTAGGGATAGACAACTGGCACTGCCAGCAACACCAACCTCCAATAAAAGAATTCAAAAGTAACTTGAGAAGGCAGATTGGACCTTGGTTTAAAGTCTGATCCAAAAGACACATCTTCGACAATGCAGCACTCCCTCAGTACTGACCCTTTGACTGTGTAACACCCCCTCAGCATTGGCTTAATGCTCAATCCTTTAGTACTGATCCTCCAATAGTATAACAAGCCCTCAGTACTGACTCTCCAATAGTGCAGCCCTCCCTGAGTATTAACCCTCCAACTGTGCTGTGCACACCTCAGTACTGACCCTGTAACATTGCAACATATTTATACTGGAACTCAATGCGTGAACGTTTTCCCTCATTGTTTGATCAGAATGATAATGGATAGATTCAACAACATTGATTTTACAATTCTGAACAAACTAATCAGAATGAATACCTCACTGGAACGTGTGTGAAAAGCACTACCCTAGCAGTGGTTGTTCTCTCGGTTAATCTTTATACTGTACATGCACTGACTCTTTTTGCTATTAGTGTTGGCTTCTATCTCGCAGCGTCTGGAAACATGAGCTCATCCAAAGAACTGATTCCTCCAATCAAATCCTGTGTTAATCTTTCCATTCTCCCTATGTCCATGAAATCTATTGGCTCCCAGACGAGTAATTAGCCATTTTAAAATTCTCAACTACGTTTTCAAATTCCTCCTTGGCCTGATTTTTTTTCCCAACTCTATAGCCTTCTCTGCCCTACAACTCCTCCACATTCCTCCAATTCTGGCTCAGTTGGCATCTCTGATTTTAATCACTTCCCCCGTGGTGAGTGAACCTTCAGATGCTTCAGAACTGATCTCCCTGTCTGCCTTTCTCCCTCACCTTCCTCTTTTTAATACACTCCTTAAAGCCTACAATTTAGCCAAGCTCTTAAACACCTGTCTTGATATCTTTTTCTGTGGCTCAATATTTCTTTTGATTTAGAAGTGCCTTGGGATAATTTATTACTTTAAAGTTATTATGTAAATGAAGATTGTATGGTTAGTCCCCAGATTCTTAAAGGCATTTCCAGATGACCTGGGTTCGCTTCTTATATTGGGCAGTTTGATCATTTGAAATCAAAATCTTTCTTAATTTTGGAAATAGCAAAGTTGCAGCAGTGGAACTGACCATGAAGTTGAGAGGTCACATTGCAGCTGTACAGGACATTGGTTAGACCACTTTTGGAACATTGTGTGCAATTCTGGTCTCGCTGCTATCGGAAGGATGTTGTGAAACGTGAGAGGGTTCAGAAAAGATTTACAAGGATGTTGTCAGGGTTGGAGGATTTGAGCTATAGGGAGAAGCTGAACAGGTTGGGACTGTTTTCCCTGGGGTGTTGGAGCTGAGGGGTGACTTTATAGAAGTTTATAATATCATGAGGGGCATGGATAGGGTAAATATAAATGGTGTTTTCCCTGGCGTGAGAGAATCCAGAACTAGAGGGCATAGGTTTAGGGTGAGAGGGTAAAAATTTAAAAGGAACCTAAGGGGCAACCTTTTCATGTAGAGAGTGGTGCGTGTGTGGAATGAACTGCCAGAGGAAGTGGTGGAGACTGGCACAATTATACCATTTAAAAGGCATCCAGATGGGTACGTGAATAGGAAAGGTTTAGAGGGAGATGGACCAAATGCTGGCAGATTAGATTAGGATATCTGGTGGGCATGGAAGAGTTAGGCCAAAGGATCTGTTTTCATGCTATACCCCAAGATCCTAAGTGTTTGTAAAATAAAGGTTGGTTCACTTAATGTTCTTTTGGTAAGGGAACCACCAACCATATGTGCTCTGAACTCTGCTTAACTCCAGTCTGACACCAATAGAGTTGATGTAGCCCCATTAGTGCTTGGCAAAAAATGGGTACCAATGGCAGCAACATCCTGAGACTGAGTTGAAAATATAGTATGATGCAGGTTAATGGAAAGATAGTGGGAAACACCATCATCTGGCACACAGAATACCTTCAACAGTGCCTGACATAAATAAAGAAGTAAAGTTGACAATTTGGTTCAGAGATGGAAGGCGATGTCACCTTTTGTCTCATTTACTTGTGGTGGTTCATGCTACAGGTAAAGATCTGATTTTATCTGTTTTTAATTTAATTACTTATATAGAGGGTCAAATTGGTTGAAGTTGTATGGGAAATTTGATTAAAAATTTTGAAAGCAAAAGAGTAAATGTGGACATTGAGAAATAAAAATATAAATGGGGAAAGCAATCCATGAGATCCATCTGTGGATCTAATTATCTAAAGGGGTTCCAAACAGTACGGGATTAAAGGGAGAAAATATTCAGAGAAAACTAGTAATCCTCTGGATTGTAAGAGATTTGGATACCTGTCAGGCACAAGTAAAATATTGATAAAGAGAGGAAAATAAAATATGACAGTAAATTAGCCAGAACTATAAAAATAGATAGATTTTGTAAGTAAATTAAAAGAGATTAAGCAAAAGTAAATGAAGAAAGTGATTTCTGAGACTGGAGTAATTACAATGGAGAATAAAGAAATGATGCAGATATGAAAAAATGTTTTGTCTGTCTTCGCTGCAGAAGATAACAAAACATACCAAAAATAGCATCAGAGAAAGTATCAGAGAAATAAATGGGACCAAATGTTGATGCATTCCCTGGACCTGACAACCTATATACTAGGGTTTGAAATGATATGGTTGGGAAGATAATAGATATCACTAATTGTGATCTTCCTAAATTCCCTGGGTGCAGAAGCAATCTCGGGGGATTGGATGATAGCAAATATAATATGGCTACTTAAGAAAATACGGAGAATGAAATCAGGGACCGACAGAGCAGGTTAACCTGATATAACTGTTGTTATCATCTAAGTACTATGTCATACGTGACAGGCAAACGCAAACGTTTTGATCAGAGCAACAGTGAACAACCTAATTGTTGGAGTTTTGGTTAGGCTGGTCTTTGATGTTGCCTTGCTGCTTCCTTCTCATGGTCTCTTGCTGCTTTTCCATTAATCCTTCAGGTGGTAACTAGGCTTCTAAACAAACATATCTGAACCACTACCTTCTTTTTGATAATATGTAAGTATTAGCTTGTCCCTCCAGGTGCATTTCATACTGCTTTGTTAGATTTCTTGTTCCTCCACCCAGTTCACCATTAGGTTTGTTCTTAAGAAACACATGACTAAGCTAACGATTTTCTCTTCTTCCTCTTTCAGAATGACCCAAGCTTCACAACCCATAATTCATTGTTGACCAAAACTTTGGAAATTAGGTAATATGACACATAGAAAATCAAAATATGATAAAGCACAGCAAACATGGTGAAAGAGATATCATGTTTGACAAATTTATCTCTTGAGTATTTACATAGCAGCTTCATAAAGGGAAACCAGGGGATTCAGAACAAAAACAGAAAACACTGGAAAACTTCAACAGGCCTGGCAGCATCTGTGGAGAGTGAAATAGAGGTAACATTTTGAGTCCAGTATGATTCTTCTTCAGAACCAGTGAGATTAGGTTGGATTTTCAATAGGCATTCAGTCTGGTATTGTACACGATCTGACATGGATAAAGAATTGGTTAAAGAATGGAAACAGAGTTGAAATAAACAGGGCATTTGTATTATCATCTTGTTATTAACAAAGCAAAAGGATCAATATTTGGGTGAAGGTTATTTACAATTTAATTTAATGTCTTGGATGCTGAGGCTGAGTATAATATGTCTAAATTTGCTAACAGTTCAAAGCTAATTAGGAAAGTAAGCTGTGATGAGGATAAAGAAGCAATAGGGTTATGGTGAGGAAAAGGGATGAAGGTGACAGAGAACATTGCTGTAGGAGTTCCTCAATGTAATCCCCTAAGCCCAATTACCTTCAATAAAGACCTTCCCTTCATTGTAAGATCTGAATTGGAGATGTGGACGAATTCTTACAGAATCATTTGCAACTCCACAGAAATTGAAGCATGGACTTGGACAAAATACATGTTCGGGCTGTTAAGTGGAAGTAACATCTCGACCACAGTGGTGCTAAACATTGACCATGTTCAGTAAGAGAGAATTTAACACTTTCACCATGGCATTCAATAGCATTACAATCGCTAAATCCCACACAATCAACATCCTAAGGTTACAAATGACCAGAAACAAACAGGACCAACCCATATAAATACTGTGGCTACAAGAGCAGGTCAGAGGCTAAACACTCTGCAGTAAGTTACTTAGTAGCTTCCTGACTCTGCAATATTGTCCTCAATCATATCCCCCCCTTGTTTTCTCTGCTGTAAAGAAACCAATTGAAGCCCATTTAGTCTCTCCTTATAGCTCAATTTTTCCATCTCAGGCAACATCCTCATGAACCTCCTCTGTCCCCTCTCTAGTGCTATCACATCCTTCCTGTAGCGAGATGATCAGAACTGCACACAGTACTCCAGCTGTGTCTGATCAATGCTCTGTACAACATTACCTCCTTGCTCTTGTACTCTATATTATAACTGATGAAAGTAAGTGTTGCATATCCCTTCTTATCTATCCTATTCATGTATTCTGCTGACTTCAGGGATCTATGAATAATTATCCCAATAATATCCCACTGTTCCTATAAGCTACCCAATGTCCTGCTGTTCATTAAATACGTCTTTATTTTGTTTCTTCTTCCAAAGTGCATCACTTTGCACTTATCAGGTTTAAATACCATCTACCATTCGTCTGCCATCTGTACAACTTATCTATACTTTCCTGTAACTTACAACCTTCGTCTTCACTATTAACCACTCTAACAACCTTAGTGTTATCTGCATATTGCTTAGCACACCACCCCCCATTTTCATCAATATCATCTATGTATATAACAAACAACAATGGTCCCATTCTGATCGTTATGGTACACCACTGGACACCGGCCTCAAACAGCCTTCTACCACTACCCTTTATGTCCTAGTACTAAGGGGAAGGAAGTGAGGACTGCAGAATGCTGGAGATCAGAGCTGAAAATGTGTTGCTGGAAAAGCGCAGCAGGTCAGGCAGCATCCAAGGAGCAGGAGAATCAATGTTTCGGACATGAGCCCTTCTTCAGGTCCAAGTACTAAGCCAATTTCTAGTCCACCTTGTCAAATTTCCCTCAATTCCATGTGTTGGATGTATGGTGATGCTGGGGCATTGAGCAAATTTAAGGAGGAGATAGATTTGTAATTAGCAACAAGTTGACGGGTTACAGAAAGCAGGCAGGAAAGTGGAATTGAGGCCAAGATGAGATCAGCCATGATTGTATTGAATGGTGGACCAGGCTTGAGAGACTGAAATTCCTACATCTGCTCTGAGAGCTTACATTCTTATGACAGCGCCTTCCAAACCTATACCACATAGAAGGACAAGGGTAGAACATACACAGGAACATCATCACCCACAATTCTCCTCCAAGAATAATACCATCCTGATCGGAAATCTATCTCTACTCTTTCAGTGTCATTGGGTCAAAATCCTGAAAGTCTTTTCCTTACAGCCTTGTCCCTTCGACATAGAGGACTGCAGTCATTTGAGAAGTCAGCTCACCACCACCTTTGCCGTAGCAATTAGCAACTGGCTATAAATGTGAATGTAAATCCATAAATGTTTTTTTAAAAATGGGGGTATGTAACATTATTCATTTCGAAGTGAAGGATAGAAAATCTTATTTTTTTCTAAGTGATTATCAAGTAAATGTCAGCGTTCAGAGAGATTTGGGTGTTCTCATGTAAGAAATGTACAAAGGTAATAG
The DNA here is from genome assembly GCF_020745735.1 of Hemiscyllium ocellatum. Lineage (NCBI taxonomy): Eukaryota > Metazoa > Chordata > Chondrichthyes > Orectolobiformes > Hemiscylliidae > Hemiscyllium > Hemiscyllium ocellatum. The sequence continues at coordinate 54,465,920 of NC_083429.1, forward strand.
ACGGGTATAGCAATTAGAAAGACAAAAGTCTGTTAGCCTTTATTACAAAGGGGTTCAGTACAAAAATAAGAAAATCTTGCTGCAACTCTACAGGAGATTGGTGAGGCCATTGTGTACACTTTTAGTCTCCTACCCCAAGAAAGATATTCTTACTTCAGACCAGTTGACCCAACAATTTGCTAGATTCCTGGAATAAGAGGATTTCTGAGAATGGATTGAGTCAAATGGGCCTGTAATTTCTGGCATTTGTGAGGTAATCCTACCAATACATAAAATGATCCAGAGAGGGCAGTTACTGAGAAGTGATTTCTCCTGGCTGGGCAGTCTAGAACTAAGGGCCATAAACTCATAATACAACACTTTAACAGGATTCTTGTGACACAGTTGTAGTGTTCCTACTGCTGAGTGAGAATGTCCACGTTCAACTCCCACCTTTCCTGTAGTGTGCCTAAACGTCTTGATGAAAAATAACTAGAATACTCGACTAAAAAACAATCGATTGATCTTGTTTTCTATTATGCTTAAAAACTGAAAAGTCACAACCCTTGGGTCGAGAATTCCAAAGATTCCCAACCCACTGAGATCAGTGAATAGATGAACAATCAAATTAGGGATGAGTCCTAAAATTACAGCTGAACAGTAAATTGCTCACATTAATAAATACCATCAGAACATAGAGTGGGTTACCTAAAAGAATTGCATCACGCAAAATTACAAACTACACTGTACAGATAGTTATATTCACAGTCTTTATTTCCCCAGCTTATTAATCAATTCTACTGCTAGAATTAAAAGCTCCGAACAAAAGCTAAAGAGACGGTCGGACTATTTCTCAAATTGTTACCGGTGTTCCTCATCATACCTCAGTACTGGCGAATAAGGAATACTTACATCAGTTAGGTTTCCTATGACGAATCTCATCTTGGACATTTACACCAGGTAATAGACGTTACTGATATGTTGCTGAATTGTCTGTGAGTTTCACAAATACATTATTGTCCCTTCTGAATACTCAGAACTGCTGCTCAACACCAGATTCTGGTGTGCAAAGGTGTTTTTTTCAAATGATTGACACTCTTCCTGTCTGACAAATAATGTAAGGGGGAGGAGTGGGTGCCACTGGCAATTTTCCCTTTTATTCCTTGATTTGCATAAAGAATCTGCATTAGACAACATGACCGTGAGCAGCTTTTCAGAGCAGTTGAAAGAAAGAATTACATTCATATAGCACCTGCCCAATGTCAGGATATCTCAAATTGCTTCACAGACAATTAAGTACTGAAGTGTATTCATTTCTGTACATGACCTCTTTATTCCTAAAATTAAAACATCCTTTTTCCTATGTACTTAAACAGGGAAGAGACAGTGACCCAAAGGGTAGGAATGTCATAATGATTAATTAACAGGGAAGAGTGTAATCTGAGGCAAAGTTAAGAAAAATAAAGAAAAACCTAAATACATTGATTGAAAGCCAGATTTTTAAAAAGATTTTGGAGGCAAAATACAAAGGCATTGAATCAAAGAGTTACAGGTACAGTGACTGATGGAATAGTTCAAATAGTGTAGCAGAGGGAATGAGATGCAAACAATAAACCACAGTGTAAGGGGCAGCAGCTTGTGACTGGAGAAGAGTTTGCACGTTCTCCCTGTGTCTGCGTGGGTTTCCTCCGGGTGCTGCGGTTTCCTCCCACAGTCCAAAAATGTGCAGGTTAGGTGAATTGGCCATGCTAAATTGCCTGTAGTGTTAGGTAAGGGGTAAATGTAGGAGTATGGGTCTGCGTGGTTTACGCTTTGGCGGGTCGGTGTGGACTTGTTGGGCCGAAGGGCCTGTTTCCACACTGTAAGTAATCTAATCTAATCTAAGATTCCTGAGATCAGTTGTGGAACAATTTGAAAATGACAATTTCAAAATGAATAGAAATGGGTACACAGAGTTTATATGGCGTAGTTTGGACAGGCTTTTGTGACAGAGGATTCAAGGCATTGAGGTTTGCTTCACATTAACAGCAATTCATGTAACATAGGAAGGGAATTTGATTCTAGGGGTGTTGGTGGTGTGAATAGAAGGGGTGAGATTGAGGAGGAAGAAACATGATTTTAGGCAGGGTCTGGAGTTAAGAAGAACACATTTTACTTGGTTGTGCCTGCAACTGATGAGGACCAAACAGGTGGCTTTAGTGTTACTGATGTTGATTGCAGGATAATCCAAGGCAAGTATGTTGCAAAATACATCAGTTGCCCTGATCATGGGGGAGATCTTTAGACAATGTTCTAACCTGATGGTCTCAGTTGGAAACCTCACCAGACCAGCAACATGTTGGCAATATTGGAAAAAGTGAGGACTGCAGATCCTGGAGACCAGAGCTGAAAAATGTGGTGCTAGAAAAACACAGCAGGCCAGGCAGCATCCAAGGAGCAGGAGAATTGATGTTTCGGGCATAAGCCCTTCTTCAGGAATGAGGCTGGTGTGCCAAGTGGGCTGAGATAAAGGTAGGGGGGAGGGAATTTGGGGGAGGGGCACTGGGAATACGATAGGTGGAAGGAGGTGAGGGGGAGGGTGATAGGCCAGCGAGGGAGTGGGGGTGGAGAGGTCAGAAAGAAGATTGCAGGTCAAGAGGGAGGTGCTGAATCCGGGGGCTGGGAGTGAGATAGGGTGAGGGGAGGAGAAATGAGGAAGCTGGAGAAGTCTACATTCATTTTGTGTGGTTGGAGGGTTTCTAGGTGGAAGATGAGGCGCTCTTCCTCCAGGCGTCGTGTGGCCAGGATCTGGCGATGGAGGAGGCCAAGGACCTGCATGTCCTTGGCGGAATGGGAGGGGGAGTTAAAATGTTCAGCCACAGGGTGGTTGGGTTGGTTGGTGCGGGTGTCCCAGTGGTGTTCCCTGAAACATTTCGCAAGTAGGCGGCCTGTCTCCCCAATGTAGAGGAGGCCACATCAGGTGCAGCGGATGCAGTAAATGATGTGTGTGGAGGTGCAGGTGAATTTGCGATGGATATGGAAGGATCCCTGGGACCTTGGAGGGGAGTGAGGGGGGAGGTGTGGGCACAAGTTTTGCACTTCTTGCGGTTGCAGGGGAAGGTGTCAGGAGTGGAGGTTGGGTTGGTGGGGGGTGTGGACCTGACGAGGGAGTCGCGGAGGGAGTGGTCTCTCTGGAATGTTGATAGGGGCGGGGAGGGAAATATATCCCTGGTGGTGGGGTCTGCTTGGAGGTGGCAGAAATGACGGAGGATGATATGATTTATCCAGAGGTTGGTGGGGTGGAAGGTGAGGCCAGTGGGGTTCTGTCCTAGTGGCGATTGGAGGGGTGGGGCTCAAGGGCGGAGGAGCAGGAAGTGGAGGAGATGCGGTGGAGAGCATCGTCGGCCACGTCTGGGGGGAAATTGCGGTCTTTGAAGAAGGAGGCCATCTGGGCTGTACGGTAGTGGAATTGGTCCTCCTGGGCGCAGATGCGGCGGAGGCGAAGGAATTGGGAATATGGGATGGTGTTTTTTCAGGGGGCAGGGTGGGAGGAGGTGTAATCTAGGTAGCTGTGGGAGTCGGTCAGTTTGTAGTAAATGTCTGTGTTGAGTCGGTCGCCCGAGATAGAAATGGAGAGGTCTAGAAAGGGGAGGGAGGAGTCTGAGACGGTCCAGGTAAATTTGAGGTCGGGGTGGAAGGTGTTGGTAAAATGGATGAACTGTTCAACCTCCTCGTGGGAGCACGAGGCAGCGCCGATACAGTCATCGATGTAGCGGAGGAAAAGGTGGGCGGTGGTGCCAGTGTAGTTGCGGAAGATGGACTGTTCCACATATCCGATGAAGAGGCAGGCATAGCTGGGACCATGCGGGTGCCCATGGCTACTCCTTTGGTTTGGAGGAAGTGGGAGGATTGGAAGGAGAAGTTGTTAAGAGTGAGGACCAGTTCAGTCAGTCGAAGGAGGGTGTCAGTGGAAGGGTACTGGTTGGGTCGACGGGAGAGGAAGAAGCGGAGGGCTTAGAGGCCTTCATGATGGGAGATGGAGGTGTACAGGGACTGGATGTCCATGGTGAAGATAAGGCGTTGGGGGCCAGGGAAGCGAAAATCATGGAGGAGGAGTATTGGAAAAGTCATATACACAGCTGACATAATGCCTACTACACACTTCCTCCTAGGAAGCTGCCAATATTTATTACTGAACAAGTATCACTTAAAAAAATGCTTACATGATCATTTATCACAATGCTCTTTATGGAATTGTGATGTGTTTTAATTTGCTGCTGCATTTCCTACTTTACAATAATAGCTATACTTTCAAAAGTACTTCGCTGGCTGTAGAGTTTGGTCATGAAAGATATTGTAAAGATATTATAAAACTGCAAGCTCTTTTTGACAACAGAGGAATAAAGGTATTCACAATCATGAATAGATGGTACAAAATAGTTTAAAACTGACTGCTCATCTTAGCTCAACAATAATATTGTCCAGGTTTTTAATGTTGACAGTTCATCTGCTGCTTATCTTGTCTTATCCATATATTTCAGGTACAAAATTTTCTCCAAAAACAGCCCAGTAGTGTAATGCCAATTCAGCTTAGATTAAATAATTTGGTTAAGGAAATTAGGATATTTGAACAGAGAAAAACTAACATTTTAACAGCACATTTCATGACCTCAGGAGATCTTAAAGTGCATTTAGCTGACGAAGTCCTCTTGAAGTGTTGCAGAAGAGAAGTCTCAAGGAGGTCTTACAGAGTGGTACAGTCACTAATACAAATTAACTGAACACAATAACAACAACTTAAGATCAATAGGAGGCCATTCAGCCCCTCAAATATGCTCTGTCATTCAGTTCGATAATGGCTACTGTATCCTTCAGTTCCATTTTTGCGCATTTTCTTCTTGATATTTCAACCCAACAAAAATCTATTGATCTCAGTTTTGAAACCATTTAACTCTCCTAAACTTTAATGTCCATTATTTTTAGAGGAGGAAGTTCCAGATTTCCACTCAGCTTAATGGGAAGAAATGACTCCATACTTCACTTTGAACACTTCTAACTTTATGTTGCTTTTTGCTGCACACCCCAAGCAGGGAAGGTAAACTTTTTCCAATGCCCTATTTAAATCCTTTCCATATTATAAAACTCAATCAGATCAACGTTCAACTTCCTGAAACTCAAGGGAATACAAGCCCAGTTTATTCAGCCCAATTGAACCCTTTACATAGTCATCACACCAGAATTCAGGAAATAGAACATGAAAGGTGTTAACAGCATATTGCAGTGTGGATCAGAAGGCTGGAGGTGGAGATCAGTGGCAAATTCAGGAGGAGAAATTGGAGAGATGTTCGGTTTTACGAGAGAGCACGCGTGCGCGTGTGTGTGTGTGTGTGTGTGTGTGTTGGGGATGCAGTGAAGTTAAAGTGTGTGTATGTGTGTGTGTCTGTGTGTGTGTTGGGGGTGCAGTGAAGTTTATTCTTGAGGCATCTCCAGAGCAAGTTAACATTGCAGCCAAACCATCTGTGAATAAGGCCTTTAATCTGCGCAATCTCACTATTTATGAGTAGAATAGAACCATTAAGTTACGGAAAAATGACAATATCTAAATATTTATTTATGCTTGTTGTATTTATTGCATGATAAGTTCTTTAGTCTTGGGAGGAGTGGACTGTAGAGGACTTAAAACTTTTAACAGAATTGCCATCCTGTTTTTTCTCTCATACATGGCTAAACATCATACACAGTTTGCAGTTATTAAGCCTGATGCATAAAATCTGAAGACAGCCAGTAACAAACTCAATAGCATAAAAAAACTTACGTTTATGAATATAAATTCTGAAGACTCTGAAGAAGAGCCATTACCAGACTTGAAATTTTAACTCCCTTTCTCTCTCTACAAAGGCTACCAGATCTTCTGAGCCTCTCCAGTAATCTCTGTATTTGTTTCAGATTTCCAAATTCTGCAGTATTTTGCCTTCTATGTATTCATGTTGTACCTTCAAAATAGCAAGAAGTCCCAAAAGGCACAATTAATAAATAAAATTTTGCACTGAGTCACATAATAAAATAGTTGAACAGACAACCAAAGGTTTGGTCACAGAATTGGCTTTTAAAGGGGGAAAGAGAGGCAGAGGGGTTTAGGCGACTAAGGCACAGTCATCAATGGAGTTACACTGGAGGTGTGCAAGAGCCGAGAATTAGAAGAGCACAGAACTCTTGAAGGGTTGGAAGAAATTACAGAGATTAGGAGAAGGTGAGGTGAGAATATTTGAAAATAAGGTTTGAGCATTTTAAAATCAAGACATAACCATATAAAGAATGATGTGGGTTAGATTCTCGAATACTTGGAGCTCCTGGCACGGAGCTTTAGGTTCCTTCCACCAGTCACAAACTGACTTTGTTTTGAAAGTTTAATTACAGAGATGCTGCATTTTTGCACCCCCTGGTGGGCACACAAACAACAATTTCAAAGCTACAAGTAGTTTTATTGCTCATTCTTCTCACTCTCATATATTCATAAGAAGCCATTCCTCATACTTGTGATCTTTCTCCTCATTTTATTTCTTCTCTCTGTTTGTTTAAGACTTGAACCTCATTTGCCTTTACAGACAGTTAATGTTGTGAAACTTGAAAGGGTTCAGAAAAGATTTGCAAGGATGTTGCTGCAAATGTGTTGCTGGTCTCTATTCCTGAGATGCTGCCTGGCCTGCTGTGCTTTGACCAGCAACACATTTGCAGCTGTGATCTCCAGCATCTGCAGACCTCATTTTTTACTCTATTGCAAGGATGTTGCCAGGGTTGGAGGGTTTGAGCTACAGGGAGAGGCTGAACAGGCTGGGGCTGTTTTCCTTGGAGCATCGGAGGCTGAGGGGTGACATTATAGAAGTTTACAAAATGATGAGGGGCATGGATAGGGTAAATAGGCAAAGTCTTTTCTCTGGGGTCGGGGGAGTCCAGAACTAGAGGGCACAGGTTTAGGGTGAGAGGGGAAAGATATAAAAGAGACAGAAGGGGCAAATTTTTCATGCAGAGGGTGGTACTTGTATGGAATGAGCTGCCAGAGGAAGTAGTGGAGGCTGGTACAATTGCAACATTTAAGAGGCATTTGGATGGGTACATGAATAGGAAGGGTTTGGAGGGATATGGGCCAGGTGCTGGCAGGTAGGACTAGATTGGGTTGAGATATCTGGTTGGTGTGAACGGGTTGGACCGAAGGGTCTGTTTCTATGCTCAGACACATGCTCAGAAGCATTTGCATTGCACATATCTGGTTGGAATTTTCCCAAATGACTCCACATTTCCTTATTCCCCCACAAGTCCTGCATTACCCCACAAACACACCGTTTCTTCTTGTCAGAAAATTATTCAGATGTGGTGGATTCATTTTGATTTTGACTTTTGGGGATTCATGATTACAGTTACCTAATATATGCAGTTGTCAATTTATAGCAATTTCTGATAGTTTATTGAGAAGTAACAGCTTAGGTATTAGTTAATTAGACACAAAAATGAAATATATATTTTCCCTGACAGAAGAGAATGCTTTACTGATCTTAGAACTATTCTGTAGAATGGAGAAATAGAGGCAGCATACTACCACATTCTAGTTGTCCTGTTGTCTTTAGTGGAGATCTTTCGTAGTCTTTGGTGGCCTCTGGTAGATTTTGTGGTCTTAGTACCATTAGTCTTTATTCTTCCCTTGGGCTGATGTAGGGAAACTCCTGGTTTTCCACCAAGAAGATGGAGTGGCTCATCACCCTAGATCATCTTGCTCTTTCCTCCCTCCTGGCCCTGGTAATATACCTTATTTTGGGGATTGTCCATAAATGCTACGTCAATCACCAGTCTGACCCCACTTGGACAAGGTCCATGGGACAGCTACTCATGCCATCGGACAACTGTTGTTCTTTTGTCCAATTCCATTCGAAGGTTAGTTTTCATTCCTTCTACGATTAATTTTTTAAAATTTTTGTTCCACTGCACTGATAATGGGGCAAGATGACACCTGGTAAATCTTTGATGTGAGTCAAGACCTGGTTGATTCTTATGACCTCTCCGCTGTTTTCATTTGGAGATTTGTTTACATTTGCAGAAGGCTAGTTACTAATGTGACACGGTTAGATGAGGTCTCATGCTATATAGTAAATATCAAATATGGTATGCTGCATTCATGGTGGGGGTAGGCCGTAATTCTCAACAAGGCATCAGAACATATCTGATCCTGTGACATTTATGTACTCACTCTTACCCTCAAACAATGTAAAGTGTAACCTGACAAGGTATATCACAGGAGCCCAATCCAATAAGATAGGATAAGATTATATCCTTTCAACTGAGATTCACATATGAAGAACATGGGAAAAAAAATTAAATTTTTGTGTTGAGAAAGGTGATGAATGCAAGGGAGTCGCAGGTGGAATTCTAACTATGTAAACACCCCCAGCTTAGCTGGACCATTAGCTTTCTCTTCCCTGTTCTAAATCTTATAGATCCTTTCCTCCAGTTCCACTGTGATAGCCCTGATGAAGGGCTTGTGCCCGAAACGTCGAATTTCCTGTTCCTTGGATGCTGCCTGACCTGCTGCGCTTTTCCAGCAACACATTTTCAGCTCCACTGTGATAGTCCCATATACCTGCCAGTATCTAGCTCCTCCAGGCTTTTTTAGGGTAAGACTGCCAATTACTGACAAATATTGGACATATTGGTGTTCAAGGACATAGAGGTCCACTGTGAACAAGATGAATGGATAATTTGACAAATTCATGTGGAACATATGAACTGTGAGTTAAAAGGTGAAGGGCAGCTTGAACATACTTAATGCAGTACATACAAGTTGTTGCCTCACCTGCTAGGGAAGCACAAGGGAAACAGAGTGAAAAATGGCATAAAGATTGCTAGGAGAACCCACTGTTCTCAGGACTAGTGATGAACTCATGTGTTCAGCCTTATTCAAAAGATTAGCAGTTTTTAAAAAATCCTTACTTGCTATGAACATGAAAATTAAGAGAAGGGCTATTTGACCCCTTGGGCCTGTTCCACTATTCAATAAGATCATGGCTGATCTGTTAGTGTTTCAAGTTCCACATTTCCATCTACACCTGATGACCTTTGATTTTCCTGCCTAACAAGAATACATCTACTGCCATCTTAAAAATATTGAATGACTCCTGTCACCACTGCTTTCTGAGGTAGACAGTTCCAAAGCTGATATTTATGTTCTTCAAATAATCACAGGCCCTTCTCCTGGAATTTTCTTTCTCCCAGGAATATACGTATTCTGAGTATTCAGTAGCTCAGCCTTCATGTTTGCATAGTTGCCCCATTTAAATTTAAAGAACTAATCTTTGACCCTCACTTCACCCTTTCAATCTGAATGTAAAATTCATATAGTGTTTGCTGCTACTTACAGTGCCCTTACTCAAAGTACTAGGACGTACAAATTAAAAGCATAAATTAGTGTTAAATTAGTGGTTTGGTTTCCATATTTCCGTATACCCCCAACAATTGATGAGTTTGAGACACATTGGGGTGTCCCAATATCTCATTACATAATATCAAATCTAATACAAAGTCATACAGCGTAGAAACAGCACCTTTGGCACGCTATGTCAATGCCAACTGACAAACACAAACTACACTAATCCCATTTAGCTGCACTTGATCCATAACCTATGCCCTCGCACTTCAAGTACTTAGCCAGATGGTTCTTAAATGTTGGGAGATATCTGCCTCCACCATCACCCTCTCGGGCAGCATGTTCCATATTTCTACCAACTTCTGGGTGAAAAACATTCTTTCTCATGCCTCCTCCTCTAAGCCACATGCTCCTCACCTTAAATTTATACTTGTCAGTCTTAGACACATCTGCCATAAAAAAAAGATTCTCATAATCTGCTCTGTCTATGTATGTCATAATTTTGTTTACCTCAATCAAATCCCCACGCAATCTTCATTGCTCCAAGGAGAACAAACTCAGCCTATTAGACCTCCCAAACTGCATCACCTCACACTTAACAGCATTAAGTTCCATCTGCCATTGCTCTGCCCAATTTATCTGTTGATCAATATCAGACTGTAGCCTGAGACCATCCTCCTCACTATCAACAACATCATCAATTTTTGTGTCATCTGCAAATTTATAAGTTATCCCTTCTACATTAACATCCAAGTCATTAATGTAAATAATGAACAGCAAGGGTCCCATCACTGATCCCTATGGAACACAGCTGCTCACAGGCTTCCAATTACATAAACAACCCTCCACCATCACCCTTTGCCTCCTCTTTGCAAGTCAGCTTTGGATCCAGTTTGCCAATTTGCTTTGGATCTCATGGACTCTTACCTTGTGGATCAGCCTTTCAGTAAGTCAAAAACCTTACTGAAGTCCAAGTAAATCACATCAACCCTAATCAATATATTTAGTCACATTTTCAAAAAATTAAATTAAATTAGTCAGACAATATCTCCTTCCAATAAACCTGTTCTGACTATCGACGATCAATCCCTGCCTTTCTAAATATTGATTAATCCTGGCTTTCAGAATATTTTCCAACAAGTTCCCGTGCTGTACATCTCTATGATTCTATGACCATTGATGTCAAACCAACTAGTTTGTAATTACCTAGCCAATCCCTGCCCCTTGAACAAAGAAACCACATAGCTATCCTGCAGTCATCTGGCATTTCACCTGTGGCCAGCGAGGTATTGAATATCTCTGCCAAGAACGCTGCAATCTCCTCCCTTGCCTCATGTAACAGCCTGAGATAAATTTCATCAGGTCTTGGGGATTTGTGCATCTGGACGCCCATTAAAAGACTAATACCTCCCCTTAACTAATAAGAAGTAGAGTCAGATTTTACTGTCATGTGTATTCAGGTATAGGAATATATGAGCACAACATGAAAAGGCCAGAATGTCGCAATTCTCAGGCACCATCATGGTTACGAAACCACAATTTGAAAAAGACTACAGCAGAAATAAAAGAAATGTCCAGATCTTAAATTCATCTCCGCAGAGATGTTTGGAACCACCGATGCAAGTACCCGGGCCTAGCCATGGCCTGAGGTCTCGATGAGCCTGCGAGTCTCCATCAATCACCAGCAGGAGCAATGTTTTTGCTGTTGCTGCTGCCACCTTCAGTCACCAGGAGGTGTCACATCGGCCGCCACCTCCAACCATTGGGAAGCTGTTACCATTCTGCACATGGCCCACTCTCACAGCCGATTGCCATAAGTTCAGTGCTCCTGGTGATTCCGATCACTCTTTTTTTGAAGTGCTGACTGATACACTCGTGTCTGGAACTTCACAATCCCAAATGAAATCCCCGGATACAATGTCCTTCGTCTGTGTGAATATAGATAAGAAGTATTCATTTAAGGCCTGACCTACAACCACTGGCTCCACACAAAGGTTGACCATTTGGTCTCTAATAGGTCACACACGCTCCCTGGTAATCCTCTTACTTATAAAAAGCCTTGGGGTTTTTCATGATCCCATCTACCAAAAGATATTTCAGATTCCCCTCTCTACCTTCTTAATTTCATTGTTAAGTAATCTCCTACACTGTCTACACTTTTGAAGGACCTCCCATGTTTTTAATGCACTGTACTTGACATATGCTCCGTTTCTTGATATTCCTTGACATCAGTGTTCTGTGAACCTGTTGCCCTTGCCCTTCACTCTTAGAGGATCAAGCTGGTCCTGATGTCTCACTATACTTTTTTTAAAAGACTCCTGCTTTCCAAATGTAGACTTATCTACAAGTAGCAGCTCCCAGTTTATGTTTGTAGATCCTGTCTAATGATATTGAAATTGGCCTTCCCCCAATTTAGTCACAATTTCTGCACTATCCTTAATCCTTGATATAATTACTTTTAAACTATTTACAGAGTTTGGAACTATTCTCAAAACGCTCACCCACTGAAACTTCAACCACTTGACCTGTTTTATTCCCTAGGATTAAGTCTAGTATTGCTCTAGTAGGACCACCTACATCCTGGTACAACAGCTCTCCTGAATGAACTATAAAAAATCCACCCTGTCTGATTCTTTCAAACCAAGTTGATTGCTGTTAATGTTAGGAAAGGTGAAGTCCCCTATGACTATAACACTGTTTCTCTCACATTTTTCTTGAGTTGCTTACATATCTGCTTCTCTAACTCTTTCTAACTGTTGGGAAGGCTGTATTATAATGCCAGAAAGATCATTTTTCCTTTTTTATTTCTAAGCTCTACCCAGATCTTTGAAGATCTTTGTGTTGTATCCTCTCTCATTACTGCTGTGTTGGTTTCCTTTATCATTCTTGATAAGGGGTAAATAGTCAAGATATTTTCCTCAGGGTAGGGGGAAATCAAAACTAGAACACAGATTTAAGGTGAGAGGGGAAAGATTTAAAAGGGATCTGAAGGGGCAACTTTTTGAGCAGAGGATGATGCATGTATAGAATGAGCTGCCAGAGGAAGTGGTGGAGGCTGGTAGAACTACAGCATTTAAAAGGCATCTGGATGATATATGTTTAGGAAGGGTTTAGAGGGATATGGGCCAAGTGCTGGCAAATGGGGCTGGATTAGGTTAGGATTTGTGGTTGGCATGGACAAGTTGGATCAAAGGGTCTGTTTCTGTGCTGTACATCTCAATGACTCTAAATGACAACTTGTCCTGGATTTTCTGCTCAGTATGTATATGCTTCTTATTCATTCTCAAACTGCATGTTTTACATTCTTCCTCTAACAAATAGTCCTGGGCAGACATGCGCAAAAATCACCCAAATGCACAATGAGAACAGAATTGGTATTTGGGGGCCATCACTTAATGGGAAAAGAATTGGGCAGGTATAAATAGCTAGCAGGTTCACTGCTGCTCAGTTTTCATTGTCAATATCTTATAGTGGGAGCTATTTGAATGTTTCTCGGGAGTACAGCTGCAGATCTAGATGTGCAGCCTGTTGGCAGGACAAGTTTTTTTTGTTCCAAACATATTCTTTATTCATAAACTTTGTAAAATTACATTCCAAAACATTTCAAATTGGACCATTACAGAAAGTGTAATAAAATTAAATAATTTTCACATGCATCTCATTCCACTGAAAGGTGCTTCAATACCATTATAATACTTGTCACATTTACATTATATGTTCCACACCAAGCACACAGCACAAGTGGTTCATCAGCAATTTTAGCCCCTCAGTATACTAGGGCTGAAAGCCTTCAAATAGTGGCTTTTCCCTACCGAACCTCTGCAACAGCTATCCCAACCTTTCGTGCATCTCTCAGTATGTAGTTCTGACCTTGGAATGGCCCAGTGCTACCGTAAGATTATCTCCTCTGACCTATGATGTGGAATGGTTTTGAGGGAGTATTGCCACCAACCTTCCTCTCTTTGCTGAGTCTAAGGGCTTATCTAAGTAGCAATGAATCTAAATGAGAAAAGACACCTAACGTTAGATGTAGTTTATCACACGATATCAATACATGCAAGCTATGTAGTTTTTGTATGCCTAACTAGTCAATCAAGAATCAAAGACGGCATGTCTCTCCTTATTGGGACCTCATGTTAGATTCTATTTTCTAAAATCTGTGTGACAATAGAAACATAGAAAATAAGGCTGAAAGGTTTATTCCTGCTCCTCTGAGACCAATCAACCATTCAATAAGATCATGGTTAATCATCCAACACTCAGTATAATGTTCCTGCTTTCTTCTTATACCCTTTGATCATTTTATTTGTAAGAACTATATCTATCTCTTTCTTGAAAACATTCAACATTTTGGTCTCAAATTGCTTTCTATGGCAGAGAAAGCAAGGCAGTGACATTGTCAGATTGAGTCTAATTTAGTGCAGGTTTACATTCATAGAGCAGAGAACATTACAGCGCAGTACAGGGCTCTTGGCCCTCAACGTTGCACCAGCCTGTGCAACGAATCTGAAACCCATCTAACCTACACTATTCCATTTTCATCCATATGTTTATCCAATGACAATTTAAATGCCCTTAAAGTTGACTAGTCTACTATAGTTGCAGGCAGGGCGTTCTATGCCCCTACTACTCTCTGAGATCTATCCTTTATCTATCATCCCTCAAGTTAAAGCTATGTCGCCCTGTGCTAGCCATCACATCTAAGGAAAAAGGCTCTCACTGTCCACCCTATCTAAGCCTCTGATTATCTTATATGTCTCAATTAAGTCAGCTCTGTGAGAAACAGAACTCACTCACAAATCAGCTTGAGATAAAGCCTTGGAAACAAGAACAATTTATTACGGTCTTGCAAGTACTGGACGCTTCTGCAATCAAGCAAAAATGCACGCGTAACAAAGCATATAAACTTTCTTTGTTCAGTTTGCAAGTTGCTGAATCACACCTCCCTTTTCTCATTGGTCTAATCTCATCCTACCATAAGCCGGTTACCTCACTTGTTTTTTTCTAGTTATTTTCTTATCTGGCCATCCTGCTGTCTTTGTATGTCTGCATTCTTTGTTCCTTGTTTGTTACAGCTTGTTCTTTTATCCAGTTTCTCTTATCATACTATAAGCTTTATTGTGAAATGCCCCTGCTGCTTCTTTTGTGGTCAGCTACAACCCTTCATAGTTATTTCCTAGCTTAAAACTAATTTCTTTAAAAGACCCTCTATATTCATTAAAGTCTTAGCCTTAAGTATGCTACATGCTACATGAATTCCGCGACCGTTTGTATAATGTCCTACCCCGCAACACCCCATGCCCCCCCGCAGAAACTACAATTCTAATATCCCACAATTCCCCTTTTTTCTTTTTCTCTAAAACTGTTGTTTCTGCACTTATTAGGTCTCCTTTAATCCATTTTCTTATGTTCTGCCCTCTTATGCCTTTTGGCGATGAGGTTCACAATCTTACATTTTACATTTGTGTTGTTCGTCCCTCGAACTCTAGAAGCATTATTTGACTTTCTCTTTGTTGCATATCACCTGCTGATTGTAAAAGCATCTGATGATTTATTTGGGTTCCTTCCCCAAGGGATGTCATCAGTCGGTTCATTAACCATTTTAGGACATTGAACCCGACCACCAGACCCACTAATATCAATAATCCATAGATAGCCAGATTGACTAACCACCTTCTCCAATTAGTGCACAGGTACCACCTTTCTCTGCTAGAATATAATCCAGAGCCATCCTGTTCTGAAGGGTCGTTAGCCTAGTGGCAATCATTTCGGTCGTTATGGTTGCTACTTGGGATTGGGTTTCGGCCAATGCATCAGCAGTATTGTTGGCCAACTCTTCCAGGGAAGCCGCCAACTTCTGTATTTCTACTCCTGCTCGAGCGGTCCCATACATAGGTATCAAAGTCCAGAGGAGGCGATCTCCTTCGATTACTTTCCGGGTTACTCGCCTTCCTCCCTGTTTATTCCAAGATATTTTTGGGGCTGTCTTTAACAGCGTAAAGTGGGGAATTATATAGGCGAGGTAGCAGCAGCCACTCCAGCTTTCTGGTTTTGGGGTATTGTCTGAACTGGATGGTCCCAGCACCCATTCCCGTTACATCCGCCACTCCCAATGTACTTCTCGCCGGGGATAAATGGGTAGGCCTTTAAGCCACACTCCCAATATGTCCCATTCAATACTTGGGGAATGGTTGTGAGAGTAGCTTGGCTGCTGTGTACACAAGATGATTTTCCTAATCGGAAGGGTGCGGCATTATTCTGATTACAGAAACAAGTGGTATTTACGGCTCCTTTCGGTGGGGAAACACTAAGGCCATCGATAGCGCCCAGAGTTTTCGGGGCTGGTTGAGGGAACCATCCCGCAAAGTTATAATTACCCCTGTCAGATCTCCATTTTGTATTGTTTGAACCCAAGTCAAATTGTTGTACATCGTACACTTCTCTTTCGGTAAGTGGTATTACCGTGAGAGGAATTCCGGATTCTCCATGGTGTGGGATCTCAGCACATACCCAACAGTCGGTATGCCCCTTTAGTTTAGCATAAAGTGGTAGAATGATTTTTTCCACGCCCCTTGGCAGCTAGCGCCAATTTTATCGTGACAATATAAAGCTGACCACTCATTTCAGCTCACAATCCAACTGTCTATTCCCTAACCCTTTGTATGCCAGGAAGGAGTGAGTCCATGCAACACTTACAATTGTTTTGGGATACAGTTTTTTTAACCAATAATTAATAATCTCTTATCACAGTCTATTCTTTTTGCTCAGCTTGACTTCCAGAGGGTTGTCTGTAGGATGTGCTTGCCACTCTGCCAAAGGGGAAGGAGCATCCACAGGGCCCTCAACATGAGTGTGATGACTCCACCCTTTCTCAGCAGTTCGGATGGCTGTTTCAGTAGTCAGGAGGGTTAGGAATGGTCCCTCCCAGCTTGGGTGCAGTTTGGTATCTTTCCAGGTTTTGATCAGGACCCAATCACCCGGTTGTATTCGATGTATGGCGAACTCAAGTGGAAGTGTCTGGGTCAACAGACCCTTCTTCTTAAGGACAAAGAAGAGCTGAGCGCCACAATATAGTTTTTTTAAAGAACCTATCATTGAACTCTACAGTTGGTAATTGTCCTGTCACTTCCTCATCATTTCCTCTAATTAGGGTTGGCTCAAAAATAGGCACCAAGAATTCTTCGCCTTTTACTCCAGAAATCCTGAGATTCTTGTTAGTCAATTTTACACCGGTAGGTCTAAAACTTAGGGATGGTCCTGCCGCTCCCGTGTCCACCAAAAATACTGCCTCCTCCCCTTCAGGTCCCACCTTTAAAATTATCAAGGGTTCCCGGTCAGGAGGAAGGAACCCCTGACTCCCCTAATCTTCATCTAAAGTCATTAGGGAAATGGCTTCCCTTCCTCGTGCTAATTCCGGGCATTCCCATTTAAAATGCCCCACTTTCCCGCATTGGTAACACCCTGCCTGTTGCCTCCTTTCCCGGGTATCTGACCCTTATCTTTCGTGTCCTCCCCTACCCTTCCTGTTATCCCCGATCCCGTTCTCCTTTTTGTTATTTCTTCTACTGTCGCCACCATCAATTTGGCTTTCTGTTTCTGCTTCTCGTCTTCTCTTTTCACATACACTTTCTGTGCCTCACGTAACAGTTCTTCCATCTGTCTTTCACTCCATCCATCTAATTGCTGTCATTTCTTTTGTATGTCCAGCCATGATTTAGTTACAAACTGGACTTTTAAAAGTCCCTGTGCTATCGGATTATCGGGATCCATTCCCGAATACTTCCTTGTGGCCTCCTTGAGCCTTTTAAGAAATGCAGAAGGGGTTTCATCCTTCTCTTGTCATACTTCAAAGGCTTTAACAAAGTTTTGTGATCTAGGTGCCGCCTCTTTAATTCCTAATATTACCTTTTCTCGTGGATCCCGCATTGACCCCCTTTCTTCTCTGTCATTATTTTCCCAATGAGGGTCAACATTTGGGAATTTCTGTTCTGCTGGGGCCCCTTCTTCCCCAACTGGATACTTCTTTTACCATTCCGGTAAAGCCGCTCTCCTAATCATACCTCGTTCTTCCCTGGAAATAACGTTCCTAAAATTGCCATCAGTTTTCCCCAGGTATATAAATGAGGCCCTAGGAATTGACCTAATTGTTTGGCTAGTCCAACCGGATCCTCTATTAAACTTTTCATTTCCTTTTTAAAGACCCTAACTTCACTGCTAGTTAAGGGAGCGTTTACGTATCCTATTTCTCCGTCCCCAATCGGGACCTCTCTTAAGGGACATAATTTTATATTTTCCATTATCTCTGCCCCTCCTTTACATGTGGTGGCTCAAGTGACTCTGGGCCCCCTAGGTTCTGCATCTTTTAGTTCATAGTCCGTTTCTCTTTCAGTTACTGGAGTTGCTTTCAGTTCTGGGGCTGTAGGCTGGCTGTAGAGACGGGATAGACATGTCTCTAGAGGAGGGTATGGGGACGGTAAACAGGTTAAGGGATCCCATTGTGGTTTCCCTTGTTCATTCTTTTCTTGCTCTTTCCCTGATTCTTCCGCCTTTGTGGGATATAATTTTACCCCCGCATCCCCTATCGAGCAAGCCGCGTAATCGGACTCTTTTTGACTGTACGGTTCTTTTCGATTGACATATATATTAAGATCTTGACACAGCCAATCTTCATCGGACCCATATTTGGGCCAAAAAAAACCAGACTCCTTAATGCTTTCTCTAGTCCAAATGAAACAACAATAGTTTATCATTGTAGCCTTATCTTTCTCCCACGTCCGGGAGTTGTGTTCCCAATTACCCAACATTCTCCCCAAAGAACTGTTGGCCAGGATATATCCCCCTTTAATGTTATTTACAGATCGATCATTACACAGGCAACTCCCTGTGCCTTCCATTGTTGCTAATTTAATTAATCTTAATGAGGTCCGGAGTCACCTTCTTCCACACCCCCTTCAAGGTCCTGACTAGACACCTTACTCGTCCAATTAATCTGACCAATTATCTGCTTTTTGAGATTTCAACTGTTCTCCATAAATCACTTTTATGTAAGAATAAAAGAGATTAGTTAGAAACTGTAATTTGTTTTGTATGCCTGTCATGAACTGTAAAAAGAACAGGAGTTAACATTTTATTTCATAATCTGTAAAATCCTTAATCTTAAAAGAAATCATGTTAAAATTTCCATAGTAGAAATCAGATTCAAAACAGTCCCAGATCTCGAGCTCCAGGGAACAAAGCACAAACATTCAATCACCACCAAACAAATGTGCATTCAAACCAAATCACAAAGGATTAAACTTTCTACGAGCCGTACAGCTCTTTTCTCTCTCTCTCTCTCTCTCACACACACAGACACCATGAGCTTCCCGCAATGTCTCCTCTAGCTTTTGAATATTCTTCTGGACGTCTGGCCATAAGTTAGTTACGAAGTACACCCTCAGTAGCCCTTCAGCTACTAGCCCTTCTGACACGGGCTGTTTTCCATTGACATATGCTTTATTTTATATATCGCCAATTCCCCGTACTTTCTGTACGTCCCGACCACCAAGGCAATACTTAAAGATCTCTTTTCTTACCTTGGTCTGTGTACAGAGTTACCTGGTCGTTTCGGTGCGCCCCGTCCCGCGGCAATTCCTGCAGTAAATACCGCTGCCCCCGGTCACCAGAATATATCCTTTAAGACCTTTCCCTACCCGGGTCTTGTGCACAAGAGTTGCCCGACCGAACCCGCCGGGTCTGACCCCCCTTGTTTCCAGGGTCTCCCAGTCCGGATCGTACTCGCCCAAACCACGAATGGCAAACAAGGGAGTTGGAGATCGCCGAAATCGTCAAGGTGCACCTTCCCGTTGTCCCAAGAGTGTCAAGCAGTCGGAGTTTTTAATCCCGGACAAGCCCCCAATTGTGAGATACAGAACTCACTCACAAATCAGCCTGAGATAAAGCCTTGGAAACAAGAACAATTTATTACGGCCTTGCAAGTACTGGACACCTCTGCAATCAAGCAAAAATGCACGCGTAACAAAGCATGTAAACTTTCTTTGTTCAGTTTGCAATTTGCTGAATCACTCCTCCCTTTTCTCATTGGTCTAATCTCATCCTATCATGAGCCGGTTACCTCACTTTTCTTTTCTAGTTATTTCCTTATCTGGCCATCCTGCTGTCTTTGTATGTCTGCATTCTTTGTTCCTTGTTTGTTACAGCTTGTTCTTTTATTCAGTTTCTTTTATCATACTATAAGCTTTATTGTGAAATGCCGCTGCTGCTTCTTTTGTGGTTAGCTACAACCCTTCATAGTTATTTTCTAGCTTAAAACTATTTTCTTTAAAAGACCCTTTATATTCATTAAAGTCTTAGCTTTAAGTATGCTACATTCTACATGAATTCTGCGACTGTTTGTATAATGTCCCACCCCACAACACCCACCCCCCGCCTACAGAAATTACATTTCTAATCTCCCACAGCTCTCAACCTTCATCTCTCCAAAGAAAATAGCCTCAAATCCCTTAGCCTTTCTTCATAAGACCTTCCCCAAGCTGATTTTCCTTAGTCAACCTACTTTTACATTTGCCACTACCCCATCTCACCCATGTCTCTATCTTCTCAAAATCAAGTGGTCAGGATATCTCACAATTCTTCTAGAACTCATTTTCCTCCAACATGGAAGATTAGTCAGCCTTTTGCTTGAGGTCTCTGTTGACCTTAATTGGTCTGTGAACCACTTTTCCATTTGAAGATCTTTTATCTCTCATGCGTCCATCATGACGGATGTCGTTCCCGCTAAACATAATAGTTAGTTCATTATCTTATTAGGATGACTTATAACATTCTGAATTTTCTTTTCAGAGGAACTCTTCCTTTGCTAACTCAGGTAGTTGTCCCATAACATCATCTGTGTCGGACCTTTAAACTCAGTCATAATCTCCTAAGTTGTGTTGCCGTTAGACTGCTGCTCACATAACATTTTCTCTGACACTGAACTGTCAATTCTTCTTTCAAAGGCAAAGGATCAAAATGTTGCTTTTGAATTTATGTTGGTTCATCATAGAGTCATGGGGTCTGTTTCTATGCTGTATGACTCTTTGGTCTAACTTGTGCATGCTGACCAGACATCTCAATCTGACCTAGTCCCATTTGGCCGGATAGGGTGAAAATAGTCAAGGTCTTTTTCCGAGGGTAGGATGTAAGTTTAAGGTGAAAGGGGAAAGATTTAAAAAGGACCTGAGGGGTAACTTTTTCACACAGAGGGTGGTGCATGTATGGAACTAACTACCAAAGGAATTGGTGGAGGTAAGTACAATTATAACATTTAAAAAGGCATCTGAATAGGTATATGAATAGGAAGGGTTTGAAGAAATCTTCCAACAAATTCAAATCAGCTATTTCAATTTGCTCAGTGAGGCAAATTTTGATAAAACTAGAAAGAGCTTGCAGAGTTGATTGGAGTAGTTTGTTTGCAGCCAGAGGAACATCCAGCGAATGAGAGGCATTTAAAAGTGAGATAGCTAGAATTCAAGGTCTATGTGTTCCTGTGAGGATGAAAGACAAGGTTGACAGAAATAGGGAACCCTGTATGACAAGAGATATTGAGGCTTTGACCAGGATACAGGAGGTATGGCTCAGGTACAGGCAGCTGGGAGCAACAGAATCCCTGGAGATATTTGGGGATATGGGAGTTTACTGAAGAAGGAAATCAGCAGGGCGAAAGGGGGAGATGAGATAGCCTTGGCTGAAAAGATTAGGGTGAAACCAAAGAGGTCATTTAAGTATATTAAAGGAAAAAGAATAAGTAGAGAGAGAATAGGACCTCTCAAGAACCAAAGCAGACATGTATGTATAGAATTGCAGGAGATGGGTGAGGTCCTCAATGAATATTTCTCCTCCATGTTTACCATGGAGAAAGACATGAAGATTTGGGAACTTGGGGAAGTTAGTGGTCATACCTTGGGGACAGTCCATATCACAGTAGAGGTGGTGTTGGATGTATTATAATGTATGAAGATGAATAAATCTCCTGGTCCTGACCAGATATATACAAGAACACTGCAAGAGATTAGAGAAGAAATTGCAGGAACCCTGGCTGATATTCTTGCATCATTGTTAGCCATGGTGAGGTCCCAGAAGACTAGAGGATAGCGAATATTGTGCCCTTATTCAAGAAAGGCTGCAAAGAAATCCTTGGGAACTATAGACAGTAAGGCTAACATCTGTGGTAGAAAAGTTACTTGAGAAGGTTCTGAGAAATAAGACACACATACATTTGAAAAGACAGCACTTGATTAGGAATAGTCAGCATGGCTTTGTGAGTGGGGGATCATGCCTCACAAATTTGTTAGAGTTCTTTGAAGTGACCAGGAAGGTTGACAAGGGCAGGGCAGTAGACATAATCTGTATGGATTTCAGTAAGGCCTTTGATAAGGTTCCACATGGGAGGCTACTCTGGAAAATTAGATCGCATGGAATCCAGGGCGAGCTGGTAAATTGAACACAAAATTGGCTGGATGGTAGGACGCAGAGGATAATAGTGGAAGGATACTTGTCAGACTGGAGGCCTGTGATTAGTGGAATGCCTCCGGGGTCAGTGCAGGGTCCATTGCTGTTTGTTATCCACATCAATGATTTGGATGAGAATATTCAAGGCATGATTACGAAGTTTGCAGATGACACTAAAGTAGGAGGTGAATTGGACAGTGAGGAAGGTTATCAGAAATTGCAGCAGAACCTTGATCAGCTGGGGAAGTAGGCCAAGAAATGGCAAACGGAAATTAATATAGATAAGTATGAGGTCTTGCTTTTTGGAAAAGTAAATCAAGGTAGGAGTTTCATGGTGAATGGTAGGGCCTTAAGGAGTGTAGTGGAACAAAGGGACCTTGGAGTTGAGGTGCAGATTCTCTGAAAGTGAAGTCACAGGCAGACAGGGCAGTAAAGAAGGCTTTTGGCACAATGAACCTTCAGCAGTCAGGACATTGTGTATATCAGCTGGGAAGTTGTTATATTGCACTTGTACAGGATGTTTGGTGAGGCTGCACTTGGAGTATTGTGTTCAGTTTTGGTCACCTTGGAAGAATGTTATTAAACTGGAGAGAGTGCAGAAGAAATTTACAAGGCTGTTGCCAGGACTCAATGGTCTGGGAGAGGTTGAACAAGCTAGGACTTTTTTCTTTAGAGCATTGGAGACTGAGGTGGATCTTAAAGAAGTATATAAGATCATGAGAGGCATGCACTTATTCTTTTTCCCAGGGTTGGGGAATCAAGGACTAGAGGGCATTAGTTTAAGGCTAGAGGGGAAAGAATAAAAGGGAATGTGAGGGGCAACTTTTTTTTAAATAAAGGGTGGTAAGCATATGGAATGAGCTGCCAGTAGAAGTAGTTGAGACGGGTACATTACCAATATTTATCAGGCATTTGGACAAATAGATGGATAGGAAAGGTTAGAAGGATATGGGCCAAGTGCAGGGAAATGGGATTAGCATTGATGGACATTTTGGTTGGCATGGACCAATTTGGACCAAAGTGCTGTAGGACTCTATGGCTCTATGAAAACATTTCCAGCATTCCTGTAAAGTCTACAACCACCTTCGGGTTGACAGTATGAAAGAATTATCTTCTGCCAATAGCAACAATAGTGTGTACAAAGTACAAGATGCAATGCAGAAGTTCACCAAGGCTGCTTAAACAGCACCTTCCAAACCTATGAACACTGCCATCTAGGACAAGGGCAGCATATACCTGGGTTCACTGCCATCTGCAAGTGCCCCTCCAAGCCACTCACCATTCTGACTTGGTTCCTTCAATGATGTTGGGGCAAAATCATGGAAGTCCCTCCCTAGTGGCATTGAGGGTGTACCCATTAAATAGTTTGCACCAGTGTGAGAAGGCAGCTCAGTACCACCTTCACAAGGGCAAATAATGATGGGCAAAAAGAGCTGGCTCAGTCAGTGAAGCCCGTGTCCCAAGAGTGAATAAAAAAAATTAGGTAATCTCAAAAGGTTCTTTCTTCTTTTTTAGTTTCCACAATGAACCTAGGAAGCCCAATAGAATCCTTTACCAGTTGCACCTTTACTAATTAATTGACAGTGCTTTGTTTTTGAAACAGTTGTTCCCTTGGAACTTGTTGATCTCCTTCAGCTAATATGAGGAAATTTGAAGTCAAGCCAAGCACGAAGGCTATAAAGTGTTGATTGTAAAACATGTAAACATTTTTGACTCTCTTATATCAATTGTTGCATATACAAACTTTTGCCCTCGAGAATTATTCCTCCTGTGCCATGGAGTTTCATCTCTGTAGACTGTAACTCTGTTTCAGATAGGACAATGATACTCGCACCTCTGACAAGTTTAAAAGAATGAGAAGTCCACTGATGTATACGTCTTTCCCTTAGGAATGCCTGAAGTATTTTTTTCTGATGGAGGTATACTGTCTAATATTTGTATCTAAAGGATGGGTTTCTACTGCATCATTCCCTTTGTATTAATAATCATTATTTTTGTAGCTCTGAAACTATGTTCTACTTCAGTGCAACTTCTGGAACTGTCTGATAGATTTACAAAGGTAGCATTCTTTTGTCAGAATGGGGCATCACTTGAGCTTGTGAGGCTTTTAGTTCCACAGCACTGATGCTGACTCTGAATAGCTGCGGTTTGGCCTACTCTTTTGTGTTGGCTTGCCATTTGTGTCTGAAGTCATTATATCTTATCACATGGATAGATTCTCTTGGTCTCCTTTGATAGGACTGAGCATATCTCAGGATTTCTCTGAGTTATTCTAGTTTTTGCTTCTAGTACAATTCTCACAGTTTTCCCCAAAGCCATGTCTTTTTGCACTTTGATAAAGCTGACAAAGACTCATTAATAATTCCATCTTATATGAATTCTGATTTCAAAGCTCCATAGTCACCATTCTCCACTAATTTGTAGAGGTCAGCAATGACATTTTCCACAATTGTCCCAGGATGTTCAACATTTCTGTGAAATCTTGCTCATTTAAGAATTTTATTTTTTTCTCAGTTTAAAGTAATTAGAAATAGAATTAGATTTTATTGTCATGTACTCAAGTACAAGGATACAGGACTATAGAGAAAAGTGAATAAAGTTGACATTCCTGACACCATTTTAAGTACATACAAAGGTTCCTAGGTACAAAATCCAAGGTACAAAGTAGAAAAATAAAGAAATAAAATTACATGTTCAACATTACAGTCCTTCCTAAGTGCTAAACCATGCTGGGCTTGGACTCCAATCCCCGCTAGCTCAGTCTCCACTGGGATGGCACTCCACACCCACTGGCTCAATCTCCACTGAGCTTGCACTCAACCTCCACTGGCTCAATCTCCACTGGGTTTGCACTCCACACCCACTGGCTCAATCTCCCCTGGACGTGCACTCCACCCCCACTGGCTCAATCTCCACTGGGCTTACACTCTGTTCCCACTTGCTCAATCTCCCCTGTGCTTGCACTCCACCCCCACTAGCTCAATCCCCTACGGGTTTGCACTCCACCCCCACTGGCTCAATCCCCTGCGAGTTTGCACTCCACCCCCACTGGCTCAATCTCCCCTGGGCTTACACTCCACCCACACTGGCTCAATCTCCCCTGGGTTTACACTCCACCCCCACTGGCTCAATCCCCTGCGAGTTTGCACTCCACCCCCACTGGCTCAATCTCCCCTGTGCTTGCACTCCACCCTCACTGGCTCAATCCCGCCCTGGGTTTGCACTCCACCCCCACTGGCTCAATCCCACCCTGGGTTTGCACTCCACCCCCACTGGCTCAATCTCCCCTGTGCTTGCACTCCACCCTCACTGGCTCAATCCCGCCCTGGGTTTGTACTCCACCCTCACTGGCTCAATCCCACCCTGGGTTTGTACTCCACCCTCACCGGCTCAATCCCGCCCTGGGTTTGTACTCCACCCTCACCGGCTCAATCCCACCCTGGGTTTGTACTCCACCCTCACTGGCTCAATCCCGCCCTGGGTTTGTACTCCACCCTCACCGGCTCAATCCCGCCCTGGGTTTGTACTCCACCCCCACTGGCTCAATCCAGCCCTGGGTTTGTGCTCCAACCCCACTGGCTCAATCACCACTGGGCTTGCACTCCAACTCTACTGGCTCAATCTCCACTGGGCTTGCACTCCAACCCCACTGGCTCAACCTCCACTGGGCTTGCACTCCAACCCCACTGGCTCAATCACCACTGGGCTTGCACTCCAACCCCACTGGCTCAATCACCACTGGGCTTGCACTCCACTGCAGATGCCTGCTCTTGCCACCAACACAGGTGCCATTTGACTTCTCTTGCCACCATAGTGGGCTTGATCTCCTCCACGTTGGGTTCACTCTCCCAATGTTGGCTGGAAGAAACCTTGCCTCAAATGCTCTAGACAGCTTGAAGCTACTAGGCTCTCCACAGAAAGTAAGTAATACAGAAAAAAAAAGTAAAAGAAGAAAAAATGTAAGAGCAGATGGGGCAACATTTTCATGCACAGGGTCGTGTGTGTATGGAATGAGCTACCAGAGGAAGTGGTGGAGACTAGTATAATTGCAACATTTAAAAGGCATCTGGATGCATATATGAAGAGGAAGGGTTTGGAGGGATATGAGCCGGGTGCCAGGCTAGATGGGGTTGAGATATCTGGTCGGCATGGATGAGTTGGACCGAAGGGTCTGTTTCCATGCTGTACATCTCTATGACTCTGATCCCCACACCAATCACCATGACATATGTTTCAGTACAACCACTTGGCTTGTGATTTGGGTGGAGTGTGACCACCAATCCTCCTTTTTGTATCCTCTTGACAACGTACATTTGGTAAATTTAGCGACCATACATGTGGTCTCTTCCTCCAAGTAATTGAGATACATTGCAATCAGTTGAGGGCCCAGCACTGATCCTTGTAGCACTCCACTAGTCACAGCTTTCCAACCCAGAAAAAAAGACTAATTTACACTTACTCTCTGTTCCCTTTTAGCCAACTAACCCTTTACTGCACCAAACTAAAACAAAGCATTTCAGATACTGATGATCTGAAACAAAAACCGAAATTGCTAAATAAACAAAGGTCTGGCAGCATCTGTGAAGAGAAAGCAGAGGTAACATTTTCAGTCCAATTCTTAATAAGGGTCACTGGATTCAAAACATTAACTCTGCTTTCTCACTACAGATGATATCAGACCTGCTGAGCTTTTCCAGCAATTTTTGTCTTTAGCTTGCTGAAGTTACCCACTACATCATGTGCTCTTATCTTTGATGTCACATCTTATTAAATGCTTTTTGAAAATTCTTGTACGCCACCTCTTTGGATGCAGGCGACAGGAGCAATCCAATGTTTACTGCCCAAACTTAACTGTCTGGAGGCATTAAGAGTCACACTAGACTGAAGTAACACATAGGTGGCAATTTCTCTTCCTTGTTGGAAACCCAAAACTGATGTGAAATGCAATCAGGTGGAGGTTGTTTTACTATTGTAATGCAAGAAATCTAATTTAGGATGTTGCAACTGCAAGATGGGTGCACACAAAAGCAGAGGAGATTGCAAAGCACTGCTAGCTTGCTGATTTTACCATTGTAACATTCTTTAGAGTGTTTGAAATAAACCTTAACACACATATCCCTCCAGTGATTTGCATAATGGCACACAGATGCACCCCCGAGACTGTAACCCAAGAGCCTACAGCCACACACAGATGTGTTCCTCACTTCTTCTAATCACTTAATATAAAGTACAACAGAGGAAATATTGAGAACAGGTGGTTCATTGCAACATTCAGAGCACAAGCCAACAAGAACAGGAACAAGAATCTAAAATATTTTCTGCAACTACCGTCTCTGAAATGCTGTAGAGATTAAGGTGTAACGTAGTCAGGGCCTCTTGAAGTACAAGAGACGAGCAATCCACTTTGCCAGACTGCCACCCAAATGAAATGGTTTGGATGTGGCTCAGTAGATAGGTTGGGTTAAAGATTCAGAGCAGAGACCTGATTACTGAAGGAGGGATGCAAAGTCAGAGTTACCTTTATTTGGATGAAATGTTCAAAACATTGATGATCCATCTTCTCTCCTAGGTAGACGTAAGTAATTATTTGGCACAATTGTTGAGAAGGCAAGGGGTACAGTGGTTAGCACTGCTGCTTTACATCACTAGGGACCTGGGTTCAATTTCAACCTTGGGTGACTGTCTATGTAGATTTGCACATTCTCCCCTGTGTCTGCGTGGTTTCCTCCAGGTACTCTGGTTTCCTCCCACAGTCCAAAGGTGAATTGGCAATGCTAAATTGCCCGATTGTATCCAGGGGTGTGTAGGTTGGGTGAATTAGCCGTAGGAAATGCAAGATTATGAGAATGGGGTGGTGGCGGGTCTG
Organism: Hemiscyllium ocellatum; assembly: GCF_020745735.1. Lineage (NCBI taxonomy): Eukaryota > Metazoa > Chordata > Chondrichthyes > Orectolobiformes > Hemiscylliidae > Hemiscyllium > Hemiscyllium ocellatum. Next base: position 54,493,645 of record NC_083429.1, read on the forward strand.
GATGGCATACTTTTCAAACGATCAGCTTGGACTTAATGGGCCAAATAGCCTTCTTGCGCACTGTAGGGATTTTGTGATTCTAATGGGGAAGGGGTCCTCCCTAGTGTCTTAGATAACTTTCATCCCTCAACCAACATTATAAAACAAGGATATCTATTTATTAGCTCATGAACATTTGTGAGATCTTGCTGTGCACAAATTGGATGCCATTACATTACAAAAATAACAATAATCCAAGAGAATTTAATCATTGCACCTCTAATTTAGAAAATATAGTCTGCATGGACGAGTTGGACTGAAGGGTCTGTTTCCATTCTGTACATCCCTACGACTCTATGACTCTAAATACTTTGGGACATCTTGAAGTGATGGAAACTTTGTATAATGCAACATTTCTATCCCAGCAATTCTTCCTAAATTGCTGTGTTTTGATCAAATAAACTTCTAAAAGTAATTGTAATTGTATAGTCTATCATTGGTTTCTTTGGATTAGCTGAATCTCATTTGGGCATACAATTGCAGAGAGGAAACAACAGTCAGGTCTCTTCCCGCTCCCCCCCTCCCACCCCATGACATCTAGTGACCTCTGGCAGAAACTGCTTCGGTGTGTGGCTATCTGGTGAAAACAAGATGAGACTTAACAAGTGTACACGACTCACACAAGAATAGTCGCTTCAGTTAGAGCACTGGAGATCAAAGAATGCAGATAGAATGCTGTCGGGAGTGTGGTGCTGGAAAAGCACAGCAGGTCAGGCAGCATCTGATGAGCAGGAGAATCGATGTTTTGGGCATAACTTCATCAGAGCTTACACCTGAAACATTGATTCTCCTGCTGCTTGGATGTTGCCTGACCTGCTGTGCTTTTCCAGCACTATAATCTTGACTCTGATCTCCAGCATCTGCAGTCCTTACTTTCTCCTAGCATATAGAATGCTGCCTGAGCAGGAAAATCGACATTTCAGGCAGGAGCCCTTCATCAGGAATCCTGTTACAACACAGAGTAAACCCCTCTGCTAACTTTAAACCTGACACACAGAGAAGCTCACCTCACACCATAATCTGTTAAATCTCAAGAAGGAAAGAACAATCCCAAAGGTCACTATTTCAAGTAAAAATTAACTATTTTATTCTTTAAGTCCAACAGAGAATATTAAAACAAGAACTCCTTTCTCTTAAACCTATCTTTTACCTCCCATTCTACAATACTGGTCCAATTATTCTCTCTTAAATTTACGGCAAAATCAATTTCAAACCCAGGTATAGTTTTCAGATGTTGAACTTTCTCTGTAGTTTTCCCCTAGATCAACTTTGGTGTTCTGCTGCACAACTTTCTGAGAGACAGGTATCTTTCAGACAGCTGTTCAGCAGCAACCTATTTGTTGATGATTTGGCAGTTCTCCCTCTAACTGTTCAAAAAGTCCGGTTTTATACCCCAAAACATTGGATCATTTCATTTGTTTGATGTGATTCCAAACAGTAAAATTCAAATTCGATTGGATTTTAGTATCTAGGGCATAATTTAAACTGATTGGCTAAATTTGAATTTATTTTTGTTCCATGGCAACTGTGACTGTATCTGTCTGCATTTATCAAGACCAAGGAGAATTTAGCATAGAACAAATCCTTTCATAGTATGAAGAAGGGGCAAGAAATGACAGATGCATGTCAGTTCCTGTCAAGGGGAGGGGAAAAGTTTAAGGGAGATATGTGTGAAGAGTTCTTTCTGTAGAGGCTGGTGGGTGCCTGGAACGTGTGGCCAGCGGAGGTGTTGAGGCGGGCACAATAGCGTCATATAAGATATATCTAGACAGATGCATGAATGGGCAGGGAGCAGAAGGATACGGATCCTTAGAAAATAGATGACAGGTTTAGATAGAGGATCTGGATTGGCACAGGCTTGGAGGGCCAAAGGGCCTGTTCCTGTGCTGTAATTTTCTTTGTTCTTTGTTGTTCTAACTCCAGCTGTTTGTTTTGACCGAATGTTACATTTTTACATTGTTCAGGACACTTTGTGCTTCTCTAAGTCTGTGCCAGCTTCCTCTCTCTCTTAAAGGTACAGTACACACCTACACCTTCATAACACTTCCCCCCTTAAGAAAAAGGAGCCATCATAATGAAAAGATGGCTTTTTTTTTCCTCTATTCCTTAACCACATTATCATGACATACATATGACTTCACTTTAACTTCTTCCCACATATATAAAACATTGAATAGATACCAATCTCATCTATACTTTGTCAGTTAAATCCATGATAACGCATCTGCGAATACATTCTTATGACCTGCAACATGGACAATTTGTAAATTTAAAGTCTGTAACATAAGACTCCAACAGAATAGTTTCATGTTCTTGTCTTTAAAATGTTCCAAGAATGTTAGGGATTGTAATCCGTGTACACAACTGTCCCTGACACATTGTTCGTGACGTACACATTAAAATGTAAGGCCAAACTCAATAGTTCTTTTTCTATCATGGAGTATTTCCTCCGGTGGATGTTGAGTTTCTTTGAAAAGTAACCAACTGGCTATTCAATCCCATCCTCATCTTCCTGTAGCAGTACAGCTCCAACTCCTACGTCACAAGCATTGATGGCAACCTTGAAACATTTCAAAAGGTTTGGTGTAGCTAAAACTGGTGCAGTGGTTATTATGAATGCCTCCTGGCATTGTTCCATCCACCAAAACTTTGTGTTCTTCAGTAAATCGGTTAATGGTGCTATTACATTGCTGAGGTTTGAAACAAACTTCCGATAGAATCCACTTAGTCCCAAGAATTGAAGCATCTCTTTCTTCAAGGTTGGTTGTGGAAATTCCTTGATAGCCTTCTTCTTTGCATTCTGTGGGGTCAACCTTCCATGACTGATGTTATGTTCCAAGAATGTCACCTCTGCTTTCGTGAGTTCAGTTTTGTTTCAGTTTATTACCAGTTTGCTTCTTGTAGTCGTTCAAAGAGCTCTGCCAACTGTGCTATGATCTTTCCAGGGCTTACTGAAGATCACTACATTGTCCAAATAGATTGCACAGTTTGTTAACCCAGCCACAACTCTGTTCATGAGTCTTCGGAATGTGGCGGTTGCATTCTTCATTCCAAAGGGCATCACTTTGAATTGCTATAGCACATTTGGGGTTACAAATGCAGAAATTTCTTTCACTGTCTTTGACAAAGGTACCTGCCTGTGACCATACAATAAGTCCAACTTGGTGATGTAACTGGCTTGTCCAACCTTCTTGATACAGTCCTTCAATCTCAGAATTGGATATGAGTCCGATTTTGTAATGGCATTGAACTTCCAATAATTCACGCAAAATCGTTGAGTCCCATCCAGTTTGGGGACTAAGATGATTCGGCAAACTCCACTCGCTCTGGCTTGATTTAATGATATCCTCGTTGGGCATGGCCTCCACTTCATTCTGGACCTGTCTGGCTTTGAGAGAATTAAGCCAATAGGGGTGTTGTCTTATTGGAGCAGTATTCCCTATGTCTACTTCATGTACAATAACATTAGTCCTCCTCATCTGATTCCTACGTATGTCCTCAACTGTGTTTTTGCTCCCGAGACAGTTTACTAACCTATCCCACTTCTCAAGGACTTCTTCATTTTTAACATATTTTGAGGCACATCAAAGTCCACAACATTTGATTTGATTCCTCACTCTGAGGGGCAGTAACTAACACCTGTTTCTCCAGTTATTTCTCTCTAGTACAGGTATAAAACAGTTTCAACATGTTCACATGACATATCTGATACCATTTTTTTCTATCTGGCATCTTTACCAAATAGTTAACCTGGCTCAACTTTTTCTCAATTTATTAGGGACTACTAAACCTGGCTTTGAAGGGATCTCCTATCATTGGTAACAGTGCAAACATGTCATCCCCTCAGGAAAATGTCCGAGTCTCAGAGTTTTTATCTGCCACCTGCTTCATTCTATGCTATGCCCTCTTTAGGTGCTGTTCAGCTAACTCACCTACCCAATTTAATCTCTCCCTCACCTCCGATACATGTGTGAAATCTCTAACTTTGGTTCTGGCAATTTCTGTTTAATTAATTTCAAAGGGCCTCTCACTTCATGCCCGAAAATTAACTCAAAGGGAATAAACTGAGTAGATTCATTTGGGGCATCTCTAATGGCAAACAATTCGAATAGGATATTTTTATCCTAATCTTTCGGGTAATCCTGACAGTATGCTCTCAACATAATCTTAAGGTCTGATGCCACCTTTCTAATGCTCCCTAGAATTCAGGATGATATGCACTTGATTTAAAGTGTTACATACCTAAACTATCCATAACCTACTTAAACAGCCTAGCAGTAGAATTAGAGCCTTGGTCTGACTGATTCTCTCTGGGTAGCCGATACCGCGTGAAGAAAACTACTAATCCCTCTACCATCCTTTTGCCTTGACACTCCGTGATGGAATTGCCTCTGGAAATCTGGTAGGTACATCCATAATGGCTGACAAGTCCTGGTTCGTACTTTTCAATGTTGGGAGGGGACCTACACAATCAATTATAACCCGCGTGAAAGAATCTTCAAATGTGGGAATTGGCAACAAGGGGGCTAGTTTTATTACCGCCTGTGGCTTACCTACCATTTGGCATGATGACACATACAGCAAAAATTAACTGCATCCTTGTGCATTCCAGGCCAATAAAACTATTTTTGTTTCTTAGCATTTCATAACCCTAGGTGATCTCCTACAGGTAGTCCATGTGCTACCTGTAACACTTCCTGTCTGTATGCTATAGGCAACACAATCTGGTGCACTTCGGCCCATTTCTTCTCTGCACTAACCTGCCGTTGTCTCCATTTCCATCTTAGGATTCTATCTTTCAGATAATAGCCCTCAGGAATTTTCTCTGCCTCCTTTTTGGAGGATACATCCATATTTATGTCTTTTATCTTGTTGTATTTCTGTTACAAGTCCCTTAGCCTTTCAGGACTAAACACTTCTGTCTGACCCACTGCCTGTTCAGGTTTTTCCTGAACCATTATGGCAAATACAGTGTCTGTGAACTGAACTTCAACTTCTTCATCTTTCTCTTTGTGCTGTGACTTATGATAGTGGGAACTTGTTACTGCGCAGTATGGGAAAATACCAGAGTATTTTTCTTTAACTCCTCAGTTTGTTAGTCTTCCTTGGGCTTCTCCACAACAAGGGGGTGTCACTCCCACCTTGGACCCTGCCAAATCATTCCCAAGAACAAACTGGATTCTGGGAACTGACATTCTGTCAGTCACTCCCACAGTAACTTCCCCAGTCTTGAGTTGGCACTCCAACCTGATCTCACATAGGGGAATGCTAAATTTCTGTCCATCTATCCCACAAATTACCACATTCCCAGGTAACAGATCAGAAAGAGTGCAAATTTGCTCATCTCTTACTACTAGAGATTGGTTAGATCCTGTATCTCTCAAAATTATAATTTCTTGTTCTTCTCCTTCTGTTCTTTCTGAGTAAAATTTATCCTTAGAGGTGAATTCTTTATAGGGATCAGGTACTAACACCATCCCCTGCCCCTGCCTCGGCTGTGCACTCTCTTGCAGTTCCTCGAGTCTTCTTGGGGTTTCCTTTACTACTTTCACTAATGCCACAGGCTTTGTTTCTGTTACCACATTTTTTCCCACCATGCCTTTCTTTAACGACCAGCACTGTGACTTTACCTGTCCCACTTTACCACCGTGGGAACACCTGAGGCATTTCACCTCCTTTCCACCCTCTTCGGCTTCTTTAACATGTAGTAAACATTTACCAGTGTTCTCTACTCTTTCTTTCATAGTGTAGGATCTCCCCTTCTCCCAATTTCAATCCTCACAGGATGAAATTCTGGCTGGAAGCTTGTCTTATGCACCAACATGTATTAATCTGCTCATTCTGCTGCCCTTCTCACTTCCTGAACTTTCTGCTCCTTCACATGAATTCTTATCATCATTGGAAGTGAGCTTTTAAACTCCTCCAGCAGAATAATTTCTCTTAGAGCCTCATTGGTCTTCTCCATCTTTAAAGCATGCAGCCATCTATCAAAATGACTATGTTTAATTCTTTCAAACTCAACTTAAGTCTGACCTGGTTCCTTCTTTGTGTTTCTGAACAGCTGTCTATATTCTTCTGGTACCATTTCACAAGCACTAAACATAGCCTGTTTCACCTCTTCATAATCTCTTGACCCCTCTTCTGACAGCGTGGCAAATACCTCACTAGCTCTGCCTGCCAATTTAGTCTGAACGAGCATCACCCACAAATCCTCGGACCACCCCATCTGCGTAATGAAATGAAGAAGGCTTTGACATCTTCCTCTTCAAAATGTGGCAGAGTTTTGATGTATTTGTATATGTCACTACCTTCCCTTTTAATCTCCATTCTATGGACTTTGCTGACTAAGTTGCAACTTCTCAATTTCAAATTCTCTCTTTTTGCTCTGCTAAGAATGTTCTCTCTCTCTCTCTCTCTCTCTCTCACTTTCTTCTCTATCTCTTTCTCTCTCACTTTCTTCTCTCTCTTTGCTCAACTAAGAACCTTCTTCCTCTCTCTTTTTCACCTCTCTCTCTCCCTTGTTTAACTTCTAACTCCATTTTCCTCAATCATAATTTTTCTAACTCTACTGCACTTGTCTGACACACCTAAGTGTTTCAGTAATTCCCTTACAATTTCAGCTTTACTTTTGTCTTTGGTTAAACCCAATTCTAACCTCTTTGCCAATTCTAAATGTATGGTCCTTTCTTTTCTTTCTAAACATTCTTGGCAAATTTAGGAATCATCTTCAAACTCCAGAACCTCTTTCACAATTTTAAGAGCCATTTCTCTCACTTTAATTAAACCAACCACAATAGACAGGGTGGATCAAGTGAATCCTTAGAAGAGTTTAAAGGCAGAAGGAGTATACTTAAGAGGGAAATCAGGAGGGCAAAAAGGGGATGAGATAGCTTTGGAAAATAGAGTTAAGGAGAATCCAAAGGGTTTTTACAAATACTTTAAGGACAAAAGGGTAACTAGGGAGAGAATAGGGTCCCTCAAAGATCAGCAAGGCGGCCTTTGTTTGGAGCCACAGGAGATGGGGCAGATACTAAATGAGTACTTTGATTCAGTATTAACTGTGGAGAAGGACATGGAAGATATAGAATGTAAGGAAATAGATGGTGACACCTTGAAAAATGTCCATATTACATAGAAGGAAGTGCTAGATGTCTTGAAACACATAAAAATGGATAAATCCCCAGGACCTGATCAGGTGTATCCTACAACTCTGTTGGAAGCTAGGAAAGTGATTGCTGGGCCTCTTACTGAGATATTTGTGTCATCGATAGTCACAAGTGAGGTGCTGGAAGACTGGAGGTTGGCTAACATGCCACTATTTAAGAAAGGTGGTAAGGATAAGCCAGGAGATTATAGACCAGTGAGCCTGACGTCAGTTGTGGGCAAGTTGTTGGAGGGAATCCTGAGGAACAGTATGTACATGTATTTGGAAAGGAGAGGACTGATTAGGGATAAAGTGTTGAAAAATGTGGTGCTGAAAAAACACAGCAGGCCAGACGACGTCTGAGGAGCAGGAGAATCCGAGGAGCAGGAGAACCAATTAGGGGTAGTCAACATGGCTTTGTGCATGGGAAATCATGTCTCAAAAACTTGATTGAGTTTTTTGAAGAAATAACAAAGAGGATTCGTGGGGGGAGAGCGGTAGATGTGATCTAAATAGACTTCAGTAAGGCATTCGACAAGGTTCCCATGGGAGACTGGTTAGCAAAGTTGGATCTCATGGAATACGGGGAAAACTACTCCATTGGATACAAAACTGGCTCAAAGGTAGAAGACAGAGGGTGGTGGTGGAGGGTTGTTTTTAGACTGGAAGCCTGTGACCAGTGGAGTGCCACTAGGATCTGTACTGGGTCCATTACTTTTCATCATTTATATAAATGATTTGGATGTTAGCATAAAGCCAAAGTACAAAGGGATCTGGGAGTGCTAGTCGAGGATTCTCTAAAGGTAAACATGCAGGTTGAGTCCATGATTAAGAAAGAGAATGCAATGTTGTCAGTTATCTCAAGAGGGTTGGAATATAAAAGCACCGTTGTGCTACTGAGACTTTATAAAGCTCTGGTTAGGCCCCATTTGGAGTACTGTGTCCAGTTTTTGTCCCCATACCTCAGGAAGGACATACTGGCACTGGAGCGTGTCCAGCGGAGATTCACACGGGTGATCCCTGGAATGGTAGGTCTAACATACGAGGAACGGCTGAGGATCCTGGGATTGTATTCATTGGAGTTTAGAAGATTAAGGGGAGATTTAATAGAAACTTATAATACATGGCTTGGAAAGGGTGGACGCCAGGAAATTGTTTCCGTTAGGCGAGGAGACTAGGACCCGTGGACACAGCCTGAAAATTAGAGGGGTCAATTCAGAACAGAAATGCGGAGACATTTCTTCAGCCAGAGTGGTGGGCCTGTGGAATTCATTGCCGCAGAGTGCAATGGAGGCTGGGATGCTAAATGTCTTCAAGGCAGAGATTGATAAATTCTTGACGTCACAAGGAATTAAAGGCTAAGGGGAGAATGCTGGTAAGTGGAGTTGAAATGCCCATCAGCCATGATTGAATGGCGGAGTGGACTCAATGGGCCGAATGGCCTTACTTCCACTCCTATGTTTTATGATCTTATAAGCGATACTGTTAATAAGTTTATAGATGACACCAAAATTGGAGGTGTAGTGGACAGCAAAGAAGGTTACCTCAGACTATATCTGTGCCTGGGGGGAGGTAGCTAGGAATGCGATAGGTAGATAAAGGTGAGTGATGATGACAAGTTGGAGTGGAGGATGGAGTGGACAGGTGGGAAGGAAGACGGACAGGTAGGACGTGTCAAGAGGGTGGTGCTGAGTTGGAGGACTGGATCTGGGAGAAGGTGAGGGAGGGGAGATGAGGAAACTGGTGAAATCGACATTGATCCCGTGTGGTTGGAGGGTCCTAAGGTGGAAAATAAGGCATTCTTCATCCAGGAATTGGGTGGCTAGAATCTGGTGGTGGAGAAGGGCCAGGACTTGCATGTCCTCGGTGGAATGGGAGGGGGTGTTAAAATGTTCGACCATGTTTAGTGTGTGTGTTCCAGAGATGTTCTCTGAAATGTTCCGCAAGTTGGCAACCTGTCTCCCCAGTGTAGAGACCATATCAGGAGCAATGGACATAGTAGATGATGTGGAGGTCAGGAAAATTCTGTCCTGTCTCCCCAATGTAGAAGAGACCACATCGGGAGCAACAACTTCCAGTGATGCTGACAACCTATGAGTGAACAATAAAAAAATTGTGGTGTTGTACAACTGGGGCCACTGTAGTTGAGGGAGCAGAAGGGAGGTCATCAAAGAGGGAGCTCAGAGCACAAAACAAAGCCAACCATTCTTAAATTAGTTCCACTACAGCCCTGCATGCTCCTCAAATCTAATGATTATTCAAAATAATCACCTCGAAAAATCACATTAAACACTCACGTGGCAAAAAAAAGTCGATGTTCCAACTTTTTACAAAATTTTGAGCATTTGTCAGCTATACTGGAACGGATTGGGGAATTTGAGTGAACATGTAACTGAGACTAACTCTGCATTTGCTGGGATTGTATTTCCAAACCCTTGCCACATCCTGAGGGGAAAAAAATGGAGCTGCCAGGAGAGGGCGCGAACTTGCTGGAATAACAAGATCCTCAACAAACAGCGATAGAAATACAGAAAACAAAACAAAATAAATCGTGACAAATCCGGGAAGGGAGAGAGAGAAAAAACACAGGCGACCAGGAGCAACAGTAACAAAAAAATTCCCACATTATTAAAGGACAAAGTCAAGGTACACATTGCCATGGGGGAGGGGGAAGAGAGGAACGGGGAAGATCACGTGACAAGACTATTTTGCTCAACACGCCACCTATAAACTTAAATTTAATTGTTATACTAACGGCATATTCTGAGAGTTCGTAGTTGATTTATCGAGTTTGATGAGGTAACCCAGATGTTTTTTTGGGGTGGGATAGCTTTAAAAGTCGACTGATTGATTCGGGCTCGGCCGATGACGTTGGGCCGAGGGGGAAGACGCCATATTGGAATCGGGCAGACAAAAAAAGCGAATAAACATAAGGCGAATCGGAAAGAAATCGTCGCCATCCAGGGTTTGTTCATCGATGTTTTCTTCTTAGCACTTTTGTTCCAGTGTCAGGGGTTGGGATGTGTTCTTATTTTTGGAAATGGTCGCTTCGCCGCTTTCATTTATAAAGCTGCGTAGGAAGTTGATCATTTTTCCTCTCTTCCGTTGGCCGTTGCTTTGTTGGAAGGACCGAAATGCTGTGTTTTTTGTTTTTTATTTTAATATGTTTATCCGTGTCTCTTAAAATTTTAGTGTTTTGAATCAAGTTTTGTAATACTATGCTTTTTCGCCAAATATACTAAACGTATCTTTATTTATTTAATACACTGTGTAATTTACTTAATTTCTGATTGTGCAGTCGTGGCTTATTTTTGTCTTTTATGAATAATTTTAGGAAGTGTTTGGGTTTATGGTGTTTCTTTTTCGGGGTGATGGAAGGCAGCCGGAATTTTATTTGTGAGCTGGTGTAAATATTGACCCTTTTCTGCCTCACTTCACTCTCTCTTTCTTGTAGACTATAGCTTTCCACTCCGTCTGCTGTCTGGTAAAAGTACATAAATATTTATCTTTATTAAATAAAACGCATGGATATTTCTTCGCTCTTCTGAAGATAGATTTTCTAATCCAGTTTGCGTTCGGTTTGTGTCATTGCAATGTGACAGATGGTATTGGGCCTTTAGCGTTTTAAACATAATCTTGCAAATATTCCAAAAAAATAAGAAATTAACGGAAAAATCGTTTATGAATATTAATTCTTTCTTCAATTCAAATTATGGACTTGTTTCTAAAATTAAATGTCTTACTTGCAAGTCTACCTCTTACTGGCTAAGGTTAAATTTTGTAATTAAAGTTTCTATGCCCCTTGTTTAAGGGCAGTTATTACATAAATTTGTTTACATAGCAAACTTTAACAGTACAATCATGACTTTTTATGTTGTGAATGCAATTGTGCTGTTTAATGTAGATGGAATAAAGTTTTTTTTTAAAAATTACCACATGTTAGAAAAGTAACGACTAGTTGTACATCGCCACCTTTTTTTTAATGTAGTAAAACATTCCCTAGGCACCAGAACATTGTTTTGACAATGATATCAAGGCACAAAGAGAAATCACCATTGGTAAAGCTTGGACAAGGAGGTGGGTTTTAAGGTGTCTCAAAGGAAGCAAATAAGGTAAAAGTTGAAGAGATTTTGGGAGTGAAATCCAGAATTTAGTCTCCATTTGTTGATCAGCTTCTTTTGATTCTTCCCCTCCCTGTTTTAACATGCAGGGCAATTTAATTCAAAATTGAGTGTTCACTCTTTTTTTTACATAGCCATGTTTTGTTTTTGGAAGGTTGATTATGTGGTTGGAATAGATTGTTCACACTATTACTTTTTTTGAAGTTGTCTAACTTTAAATTCCATTTGAACAAGAAATGCCTTCTGACTTGGTCAAACTGTTTATTTCAACTAAGACTCAAGTTCTGGAGGCAGAAATGATTGAGTTATATTTTCTATTTGACATTAACTATCTCTAACTTAGGTGGCTCAGTGGTTAGCACTGCTGCCTGTCAGCACCAGGGTCCCAGGTTCAATTCCAGCCTCGGGCCACTGTGTATGTGGAGTTTGCACATTCTCCCTTTGTCTGTGTGGGTTTCCTCTGGGTTCTCTGGTTTTCTCCCACCATCCAAAGATGTGCAGGTCAGGTGAATTGGCCATGCTAAATTGCCCATAGTGTTAGGTGCATTAGTCAGAGGGAAATGAGTCTGGGTGGGCTACTCTTCAGAGTTGGTGTGGACTGGTTGGGCTGAAGGGCCTGTTTCCATGCTGGAGGGAATCTAATCTAATGTTTTAGAGTAATGCTGTTTAAAGCATTGTAAAGCCAGCAATTTAATCCAATGTTTGGTACAGATGTGTTTAACTTTACTACAATTTGTAATAACCAAAATAGCTACATACTTAACCACCAATGTATAAAGGGCAAAGCTATTAGTCTATTCTATTGTAAAAAAGAGCTGATCGCAGGTTTTAATGTTTAATAACCTGTGTCCAATGCAGTATTGTACTTGATGTAAATTGGATAAAAAAATTATTTGGCTGGCAAAAATTGCTGTGAAAAAGGTGACAAAGTAATTTGAAGTTCTGGTACATAAAATATGCTGTAGGCCTTTTGGCCTGACCTGTCCATGCCAGTCTTAATACTCCACAAGACCCTTCCCATCTCTACCTACACTAAATCTATTATTGTAAACTCTCTCATGTCTGTCTAGCGCTCTCCCTAGAAACATCTAATCACTTCCTTCAACCACTCCTTGTGGTTGTGCTTTCCAGGTTCTGGCCTTGTTCTTAAGAAATTTTTCTGAATTCCCTATTGTATTTCTTGGGAAAACCAGCTTGTATTGATGGCCTCTGGTTATGCTTTTCACCAGCACCCAGAATCATTGTGTCTCCACTACTTAATGATAAGTTTAGGTAGACTTTTAGTTTATCTCTTAATTGGGTCTTGTCATTTTCTGATATTTGTGTATTATTTGCACATGTATTCTCCTATATAATCAAGGTACCAAGGCTCCCAATTCCTGCATCTGTGCTGTCCTGTCCTGCCCTTATGCCTCTGGATCAAGGATGACTTGATTTCTCTCTAGTTTGACAGATTTTGAGATAGCTGAAGTCTGACTCTTCTGTCACATGCAAGGCAATTGATGCATGATGGGTAGGAAGATAATTGTTAGAAGTTTGATACACTCCCTGAATTCTTTTTGCCTCTGTTCCTGGTTTGAGTTTGCTGACTCCCTAAAAGAACATTGGTCACATGCCGGTGTTTCCTATGAGTTAGTAGTTTTGCTTGACCTCGGGCATTTGAAAATCATGTCCTGCTCAGATTGGTTTTGAATGATTAGTGTCACGATGGGCATCTTGGTTTGGCTTTCTTTCCACTAGTTTTGGAGGATCCTGTAAAGGCACCTATAGTGGAACATCAAGCACTTTGGGGTCCCTGTTGTATGTAATGCAAATCTATAAATCATGTAGTAACTTGAGAATCATTGCTACCTGGTAAATTGTAACCTTTTTAGTCTTGGGTGAGAAATTATGGTCCTCAAATAGGATTCCTTCCCTAGCCACCTACAAAAGACAGATTCCAAGCCTAACATTGGAGAGGATTCTTCTCTTAAATTCTCTTCCAGCTGGTTTCTTATTGATCTAGAGCCTTTCCTCATAATGATGCCATAATTGGTTAAGGCCAACTGTACAATAAACAAAAAAAAAGTATAATTGTGTAGCAAAAATAGTGATGCAAAAGTAATCATATAACATGTTGGAGCATGTCATGAGTTGGATGTGATGTGGTGAGCCTTCTTGGGGAAAGTTGATTCTCATTGCTTAGGTTTGGTGTGTGGAATTTGAAGAAACATTCAGGGATATTCTAACACTTGGAAATTTTATGTGCTGTTGCAAATCCAGCTGGCATGCCTAAAAGTTTTAGAAGTTTACATATTGGGAGCAAAAGCAGATTTTTTAAAAATTCATTTATGGGGTGAGGGTGTCACTATTAGGTCAGTATTTATTGCCCATCTCTACTTGTCTAGAGGGCAGTTAAGAGTGAACCACATTGGGTGTGGGCCAGACCAAGTAAAGACCAGCGGTTTCCTTCCCTAAAGGGCATCAATGAACTAGATGGGTTTTTCCAAGAATTGCCATTCGATTCAGTGATTCCTTTCTAATTCCACGACCTGCTGGGGTGGGATTCAGACCCAAGTCCCAGGTCATTATCTGGGTCTCTGGATTAATAGTCTAATGATAATACCACAAGGCCATTGACTAGTGCAGATCTGCCCCCTATTTGTGTTTTCTTTAAAATTAGTTCAGCAGTGTTATTAAGTCAGTGGCTCACTTCAAATTGTGATTGATCAGTTTAGTCACAATGGATGCTGTGAAATTAAATTGTGACAAATCAAGTGTTGCTACAATAGACCTAGTGACCTAAAAGACACAAGGATGATAGGTGGAGATGTTTTTTAGTGAGATATGAATGGCAAGTGTCTTCCATTTTTTTATCATGGAACAATACACAGTTAGACCTTGGAGAGGGTGCAGAAGTTATCAGAATGGTAACAGGGATTTAGGAATTCAATTATGCAGGGAGGCTGGAGTTGTTCTTGAACATATTAAATCTTTTCTTTAATAGTGGTGTTCAGAACTGTGGATTTAGTGAATAAACTATTTCTAGCAGTGCTGTGGTCAGTTAGCAGAAAAAGTGACGTAAGGAAATGTTTTCAGGTGTTGTGATCTGGAGCAAACTGTTGAAAAATTAGGTGGAAATATATTAACTTCTCAATGTGAATACTTAGAATTTTTTGGGGAAAAGGCGGTGGAAAAGGTTAGTGGAATAACCTTTTTCAGAGCTAGCATGAAACAGCGAACTGATTAGCTATCTTTATTATCTTCCTACAATTTGATATTTTTGTATTGATGATCACTGAATTGTACAGTGCAGAAAACCATTCGGCCCAGTTTGTGTAAGACAGTCCCTGAAAGAGCATGTCACCTAGTGTTCTTCACTTGTACATCTTGTTCTTCTTTTAAAGTAATCATCTAATTCTTTTCCAAATGCCTCTACAATCCTACTTCTACCCCAAGCTTAGACAGTACAATTCACACCCTGACCACTCAGTATGTAAAAGCTTTTCCTCCCATTGCTTTTGCTTATGCTTTGTTCTTTTAAATTTGTATAAGACATAGTGAATGAGACACTTTTTCACTTTGCTTGCTCTGTCCAGACCCCTCAGATATGGAATACTTCAATGACATCTCCTCTCTGCTTTCAATTCTCCAAGGAGAATAGTTCCAATTTGAATCATCTTCAGAACTAAAATTCTTCATCCCTGCAATCATTTTTGTAAACCTCTTCACCAATATCACCAGTGTTTTCACATGCTTTCTAAAGTGTACTAACCAGAACTGTACACAAATATTTTACCTAAAGCTGGAATGCAATTTAGGTTCAACGTAAACTCCTTGCTCCTATGCTTTATCTCTAATAAAGCCTATAATACTGCGCTTTATTAACTGTCCTGTGCCTTCCAGTGGTGTGTGCATATGCTGTCAGGTCACACTGCTTCTGCATCCACTTCAAAGTTATAAACTTGTATGTTCTTGCCAAAATGCATCATCCCTCTGAGTATAAAATGTTGTCTCCCACCTATCTGTCCACAGCAACTTGGCTAGTCATTTGAAAGTTCTATGTTGTCCTCAGTTTATAATGCTTCTAGTTTTGTAACACTACAGATTTTGAAAGTATTCTCTATATCCTAAGGCACTTAATCATTTTTATATTGGAAAAGAAAAGGTCCCAGCGCAGATCCTTGAAGCCCACCCCCCAGCCCAGAAAATATTCACTGACTGTTGCTGTCTCCTTCCTATCACTTGCTGTTATCTCATTGGTGGTATTGTCCCTTTTTAAATTTCAAGTGTCTAACTTAGTATTCAAATGTTTTGAGTGGAACTGGATATATGCCTTCTGGGAATCTTGATGAGTATCATCAGCATCAAACCCTTCTCTTAATGTTATGAACCTTGAAAGGATTCAGAAAAGTTTTACAAGGATGTTGACCGGGTTGGAGGGTTTGAGCTACAGGGAGAGGCTGAATAGTGTAAGTCTATTTTCCCTGAAGCAATGGAGGCTGAGGGGGTGACCTTACAGAGGCTTATAAAATCCATGAGGGCCATGGATAGGGCCTTTGGGATGGGGGAGTCGAGAACTAGAGGGTATAGGTTTAGGGTGAGCAGGGAAAGATTTAAAATGGACCTAAAGGGCAGCTTTTTCATGCAGAGGGTAGTGCATGTATGAAATGAGTTGCCTGAGGAAGTGGTGGAGGCTGGTACAGTTATAATTTTAAAAGACATCTGGATGGGTATGTGAATAGGAAAGGTTTAGAGAGCAATGGGCCAAGTGCTTGCAAATGGGGCTAATTAGTTTAGGATGTCTGGTCGATGTGGACGAGTTAGACCGAAGGATCTGTTTCCATGCTGTATAATTCCAATTATGTCTGTCATATGTCTGAACTGGTTGGTTGGTTGTTACAGGGTTGGGTGGGGGAAGGAGGTGATTAGTTAAATATGGAAACCAAGACTGGGCACCTACTCCAGATGTAATTTCATCAAGACCATGTACAAGGGAAGTAAACTGTTTGGGTGCTGGGAAGATTGGTTTCCACATGGCTAGGAGGTAGGGTGCCAATTAGGGAGGGATAGGATGATAGATGGGTAGAGGGTGCCAGTTGGGAATGGTGCGGGATACAATAGGGCAGGCAAGTTTTAGAGTAGGTCAGGATAAATCTTGGGTGAGAGGATGATAGGTGTTGAGTTTGGGTGGTTCAGGTCTGACAGCAAAGGCGTTGGGCCTGGTTGGGGGAGAGGGATCACGTTATGGCCAGGCAGGCAGGGGAATGGATAGTCACTTCAGCACCTGGGATATTGGCTGGGTCTGCTGGCAGTGGATTTGGGGGTTGGTCAGGTTATAGTAGAAGTATGTGGATTTGGGTTCAGATCAAGGGCACGGTGTGTTAGGACCTAGTTTTGGAAGTGGGATAGTTTGGGGTGTGAAAAGTCTGGCGGATTACTGGTCTTCACCTTTCCTGAGTGACTTTTACTGAATTTCACCTAAACCATCCAGTGCCTGCTATTTTTACACGTGTGGTGTAATTGCCTAGTGGGAAATGCAGTTTTCTAGAAAATGAGCTACAATGGGATTCTGTAGGGACCTCTTGCGACTGCCTGATCTGTGTAAAATCTGCCCTTTTTGGTTCAGTACTTCTAGCTGTCATTCTTAACCCAACCCAACCTCTCGAAGAATCCCTACATACTCAGGATCAATAAAGTGTTACATCTCTGGACTGCTTCCGGTCGCAGACTATCTTCCCTTTAGATAAAGACCCCAAATCTGTACATAGTAATGCCTTGTATTGTTCTAGCAAGATGCCAATTTTTAGGCTCCATTTCCTCCCCCCAATTTAACTGTGAACTTGGAGATTAAAATTGGTTGCTTGAAGTTAGATTTGAGAAACAGATCTATTGAGAGTATTGTAGGACTGGATGAGTTAGAGATGCTGATTCCATGAGGTATTTAAAATATAATGAGCACTTTTTTATAAAAAAAAAGCTTGTTTAACTGGAAACCAAGGTATCTCAGCAAGGTTAGGTGATGCACAAATGGGACTGTAAATTAGGATGTGGGAATAGGCTTTGATTTCCTGCTTAGAGTCCAGACTGGAATATTTAATATGGAAACTTACACTGATTTTGGATGATGAGCAGGATAGGGAAATTTGTGAAAGACCCTTGGAAACTTGGCCTGGCAATCTGGGGAAGGAAGAGAAATGGCAGAGACAGCTGACCTGAAAGGCTTCATGGTGGTGACAAGTCAATAGGTGAGGAAACACAGGTGAATGATTTTAAAAACCAGGTTTACAATAGAATTTGTTGATTTTTGCATCAGAGTAATGAGAGCAGGAGTAGGCCATCTGGCCCATTGAGCCTGCTCTGCCATTCAGTAAGATAATGGCTGATCTTTTCATGGACTCCTCTCCACTTATATGCCTTGGAATAAAACAGTTTTGACAGATGCGGAAGTGGCTCTGGTCAAGCCAGATATGAGTGAATGTTTTCTCTAAGCTGTGTGTCCGTGCAGTTTACTTTTGAGGGTCTGTGTATGCCAACTGCTGCAGGTCCCAGCAATGACTTCAAATTTCATAAGTTGCTGTATGGATCTCTGAAGTCCACCCAGAAGAAGACCATTCAAAAAAACATAGGTAGTGAATAACTAAACCAGTTGTCCGCGATATTCATTCAAGTATGTGTTCTTGCACATAAGGGAGTGGCAGTGCTAGGGGCTCTGATTAGGATGTGTGTGTACTGGGGATTAGGGCATCAAAAGTAGGGATGGTTTTTCCCCAAGCTTGGGCCGTGATTAATAAATCCGAGGAAAAATGATGGTCTGTTCTGATAGTTCCGTTCTTGCGTTATAAGAAAATCACGCATGTTAGCCGCACCATTTTAACTAAATAGGGTTGCAATCTCGTTATAGCCAATACAGGGAAGGAAAGATAGCCTTCTATAAATAACGGGCTAAGTTCTTCGATCACATTGAAGTCTATTAGCCTGCCTATTGAAGAAACGCATGCTATAGTAGAACCAACTGTAGTTCAGTTAATTAAATGTGGTGCTGTCCTGTGTATGCAATCCAAATTTTGTAATTGCCTTCTGTTTGTGTTGAGTGGTTGGCAATGCTTCTGTTTTCACCTGCAAGTAAAGAAATGGAGTTGGTCAAAACATGCATTTGCTATTCTCCCGCTAGTGGCATGGCTTCAAAACCTAGAAAAGAACAAGGAGGACAATGCATTTCGGTGATCAAAGTATGACTTCTACAAACAGTGTATTGAGAATGTTGAACCTTGTTACAAATAATAATGACATCTAGTTTAAAAGTAAACTTTATTCAGGCAGTCATTAGACTGAACTTTGCCAAAGAATGGAAAAGCTACTGTTCCGGTGAATTATGCTCCAGCACTCAGATTTAAATCAGTTAACTTTTTTTGTATTGCAGGTGGAAGTGAATATGCGCACAACCTTTTATGGAAAAGGATTTATGTGAAAAGTATTGTCTAATAAGCATCAGTGCAAGTGACTGCTTGACTTTTTAAAGACTCATACGAGTGCTTGCCTTGATTGCAACAAAGGACTCGTATATATTGAGCAGACTTTATTATCTCTTCATTTGAAGAGGTTTAAACTATTACAGTTTCTGTATGAACCTTGGGCTGTAAACTGAAACTGCATATAAACCTATAAATACAATGACCACAGCCAGGACGGAAAATCCCGTTATTATGGGTTTGTCTACTCAGAACGGGCAGTTGAGAGGCCCACTGAAACCCAGTGCAGGCCCAGGAGGGATGCCGTCGTCACAAGTTTCTCAGACCAATCAACAGCTACAGCAGCTGAAAAATGCCAGCACACTTAATGGCACTCAGCAGCAAGCACATACAACCAGCAGTACTATTAAGTAAGTCGCTTTTAAACTTATCTTTTTTTTTGAAAAAAAAGCTTGTCAATTTTTGCATTTGTCATTATATCTAATTTTCATCTAGAAATGGGTTTCTTATTTATTGTTTGGGATGTTGTCCCTGGGATCAAATGTGTTAGACCAAAAAAATTGTTGGAATGACCATGTGAAATAATTCACACCTGTAATTAACATTTTATTAACAAGGAAATGTGGCAAATGGTTGTAGGTTTGCTTGCTGAGCTGGAAGGTGTATTTTCGGACGTTTCATCACCATACTAGGTAACAGTCAGTGAGCCTCCGGATCGAGATGTTACCTAGAAGCATCTAAAAGTGAACCTTCCAGCTCAGTGAGCAAACCTGCATCCAGAACCTCAACCTGAGCAACGAATTTTCTCCAAACTTAAGTGTGACAACTGTTAATGTGTTCATATAATCCAGTTTGGTATTAGCTGACCCAAAAATATTGGGCAGGGCGTGTGGGAGAGCTCGCTTGCTCTTCATTTGAAATAGTATCTGCAATCTTCAGTGCTGTCAGGTGGTAGATAGTACTTTGTTTTAACATCTCATCTGAGAGCAGCATTTCCATTGATTGATTGCATTAGAATGTTATTTTCAAAACCCATACAGAAGAGTTGAAACAAAACTATCTAGTCAGCTTTTCTCAACTGCTGTCCTTGTGGCAATTTATAGAAGGCTTTGTGGAAACCCATGATGCAAGTAAACAATTAGGAGAAAGTGTGGACTGCAGGTGCTGGAGAGTCCGTCAAAGTGTGTTGCTGGAAAAACAACAGGTTAGGTAGTATCTGATGAGAGTAGAATCAACATTTTGGGCTTAAGCCCTTCATCTGGAATATTCTGACCTGAAACATTGACTCTGCTGTCCTGTTGATATTGCCTGATCTGCTCTGCTTTTCCTATGCCACGCTCTGACTCTGCAGGTAAACAATTGTTAGTATGGGGAGAGAGCTAGGAAATTGAATTTAAATTAACTGCTTCTTATAGAAATATATGCATATTGGGCTAATGGGCCTTTCTCTGTGCTGAAATATTTAGTCCTGTAATCACTGCTGAGTCTCAAACAAGATGACAAATCCCTTTTTTTTTCTGTTGATTTGCTTTAGTCAATTTTGATTCCCCTTCTCCACCCCTCGTACATTGGGGAAGCATTTTGATTTAGTTGTATACTGTCAATACTGATTAATTTCCAAATCCATATCCTAAACAAGTTATCCTGTTCTGAAGTGAAACTTCAGTTTCTAAAGGAAGTCAGGAATTTTGGTTAGTGTCAAAGATTGCATAAACTATTTAACACCACCTTGATAGTAACTTGAAAGTTACCTTTTGAAAGTGTTGCCTTCTGCCCACTTGTGTGTAGTCACACAACTTGTGGTGTTCCAAACAGCTGTATTTCAATATTGCTAATGATCTGGTGAATCGGATTGTAGAGACCATTCTTTCCTCGTTCATATATCGTCTGTGTACTTTTAAAATTGTAGAACTCATTGCTATTAGCATTTGTTCTGTCCACATCCAGTCCAACCTCTTGACATTTTGTGCACTTGAGTAAAATTCCATTGATGCTTGTAGCTGAACTTTGTATCTCTTAACATGGCTTGGGAAAGGAGAGCCTAGCTAACAAAGTTGCCAAGCACTTAGATCAGATAACTTTTATCCCTTCAGTCTGCTTGTGCTCTTTTCAGCAGTCACTGTATTCTTTTGTCTATAATATCAAAAGTAATAAAACTATAGGTCCAATCTTCCATTCTCAGCCTTGTTGAAATCAACTAATGTAGTACAGAGAAGTCAGACACTGTAACAGCACAGTGCCATTCTAATTTGCTTGCTTAGGCACTGCCCTCTGTACAAATTCCCTTGGGTATGGAAGTAACTCTACTATCTATATTTTAAAAATTATTACATTGTAGATCTTGATAGTATTTTGCTTGTACTATATAAAATATCATGCATAACTTCACTGTTTTTTATACTGTGGCACAAGTTTTACAGACCGTTGATGTTCAGTTATAATGTAATCGGACCTAATACAAATTTAATATATATTTTAAAATGTTGCTTCAGTTTTGAATCAAGATTTACACAGGTATAATATTGAATGCTGTATCTTTAATTGAGGAAATTTTCTGTTAAAAGGAAATGAACATTTGCATCAATTTGAAATTCGGTTGCTTTTGATTGTTTGCAGTTATACCTACTAAAGCTCTTTGTGATTTCACTTAATAATTACACTTGTCTCTTAACGTTTTGGATAGTACTGTAATCACAGAATTGTTATGGTGCAGAAGTCTGTTCAGCCCATTGTCCCGGTACTATTTATCTGACTTGATGCCATTTTCTCATGTCTTTTTGCATATTGGAAGGATATTTAAGTAGAAACCATGCCCTCTTAAATGTGTTGATTTTTGAATTTTCCTTCACCATAATCCCAGATCCTAATTACTTAAAGAAAAATTCATATTAAAATCAATTTTATTTGCTTAAATTGATCTTCTATTGTGTGCTGTCCATCTCCATCCCTTTTTTTTTGAGAGGGAACAGTTTCTCTATCTCCGCTGCCCAGCTCTCTCTCTCCCCCCCCCCCCCCCCCCCCCCCCCCCACCCCCGCCGAGACTTTGAAAATTATTAAAGCTTCATCTTCTCCCAAAGGAAACACTCCCAACATCTTGTCTGTCTTCATTGCTGACCTGTCATCCCCGGAACCATTCTCTGAAATCTCCTGTGCGCACAAGCTACTGCATTCTTATCCTTCCTGTACTGTGATGCTCAGATCTGTACACCATTTTTCAGCTGGAGTCTTAACTAGTTGTCTTAAGTTCAGCATAATCTCTTCCTGTACTTTAGACCCCTATTAAAACCTAGCCTGCAGTTTGCTTTAACTGCTCACTCTAGTTATTGTGCCACTTTTTAGTGACATACACATACACATTCAGGTGTCTCTGCTCCTGCAGACCCTTCAAAGTGGCACCCTTTACTTCCTACCGTTCCTGATCTTCCTATATAAGATTTACCACCTCCTGCTCTCCATATTTGAGCTTCAGCTGCCACTTGTCTGCCTATTCTGATTTGTAAGTTTCTTTTTTATAGCTTTTACACTGTCTAGCTCTCTCTTGTGTTCATCTGCAAACTTGGAAATTACTCCCTGTGGGCATGAAGATCTAATTATCAGGAAAGGGTTACAGTCTGAAATCAGCCCCATGGAGTGTTTCATTGTAACCTCTTCTGGCCTGAAAGATATCCGTTAATCAATACTCTGCTTCATATACCTCAGCCAGTTTTGTTGCAGTGTTGCTCCTATCTCCTTTTTGTTTCATGAGTTATTACTTTCCTGAAGTCTGTTCTAAAGGCATTCAATACAGTGGAAGTTCATGTGCATCACATTATTAGTATCATTCTAACGATCTCTGTTACCTCTTCAAAAAGAAAATCCAAGTTGGACATAATTGGGAAGACCCAATATGTTTTTCTTGACTCTAAATAGCCATGTGATAAAATGTGGGTTATTCTGAATAATTGTTTTCAAGGAGTTTCTTCACTATTGAAATTAAACACTGACTACTTTTTCAAATAAAAGCAAGGTTCTGTTGATTCTAAGATCTGAAACAAATGAAAAGGGCTGAAGAAGCTCAGGTCTGGCAGCAACTGGAGAAAGAGTTAATGGGACTCTAGTCAGTGAACTCAGTGTTAACCCTACCATTGCAATCTTTTGAACAAAGGTGTTATATTTAGAATTCTGACCGAGGACTGCAGATAGAACGTAGAGAACATAGAACAGTACAGCACAGAACAGGCCTGGACTGGAAAAGCACAGCAGGTCAAGCAGCATCAGTGAAGGGGAGTCTCTGTTTCACGTCAGAACCTTTCATCAGGACTGGGGAAGGGGGCTAAGAAATGGAGATGGTGAGGCTGGGAGGAAGGTGGGTGGAGTGGCGATATGTGGATGTAAGTAGATGTCTGATTGGTCAGTGGGAAGGGTGGAACAGATAGGAAGGTAGATGGATAGATTGGGGCAGGGTGGAGAGAGGGAGCTGGGCATGAGGTGGGGAGATTTTGAATACAGGTGAATCCTAGGTTAAGGCTGTATGGTTGTAAGCTCCTGAGGCAGAAGATGAGATTTCCTCCTTCAGTTTGCGTTTGGCCTTGTTGTGATGGTGGATGAGGCCCAAGATGGGCATGGTATCAGGAGAGGTTGAAATGGCTGGCAACCACAAAGTGAGGTTGATTGGAGCATATGGACCATAAATGTTCTCTGAACTGGTTTGCACTCAATCCCTCTGATTTGTAGAGGAGACCACATTGGGAGCAATAGGTGCCAAACCTGACTGCCCACACCTCCCATGGCTGTCTGAGGTCCTAAAGAATCTTCAATTTTGGCAGATTCACATGCGTTTTCTCTAACTTGATTTGCTCCAGGTATGGTCATCTCTACATCAGAGACTGAACGCAAACTCAGTAACCAGTTCAGAGTGTTTAGGATGCATAGATTCCAGTCAACCCCATTGTCTGGTAGCCAGCCATTTCAGCCCCCTGATGATATGTCAGTCCTGGGATGCCACCACTGTTTAAAATAAAGTCACATGCAAACTGAAAGAAAAGCACCTCATCTTCTCCTGTTTTGGGAGCTTCGAGCCATAGGGCCTTAACATAGAATTCAACAGCTTCCAAATCTCCCCACTCCCCACCTCATCCCTCCCTCTCCGCTCCACTCTTTGTATTTTTCACTGACCAATCACAGCCCAACCACCTGTATCCACCTATAGTCATCCCATCCATCTTATTTCGCTCGCACGCGCGCTCTCTCCTCACCCACCACGGTCCCCAGTCCAGATCAAAGATGCCAACTGAAATGTCTCTTTATTCACTGTGTATTTGGAATTCTCAGTCTTGTGGCACCACCTCCTGAATCTAAACATGTTTGAAAGATTTCTCGGGCCTTTTGCAAATTTCATTAACTTTCTTCTAATATTGGATGGATCTCATCCAAACCTGATGCCTTGTCAATTTTAAATATTGACAGTCTATCACTGCCGCCTCCTCGCCAATTAGAAACTCTTCTAGTGTGTGCATATCTTCCCTTGTCACCATGCCTGGGCCCCAACTGCTTCCTTAGGAAAGATAACAATAAGGTCCTTTTTTTTTTAAATGCACCTCAGCCATAATTAAATCCCTTTCTGGTCAGTCCAACTTTTCACTAACCTCTTTTACTGTATATACGTCTTTAGACTTTTTTGACTTTTTTTGTTAGCTGCTGGTCTTTCTTTCTTTTGACACTTATTTGGTTATTCACCTCCTCTGAGCCTGTATTCATCTTTGTTCTCAAATCCATTTTCTACTTGACACTTGTCATAAACGCTTTTCTGTCTCTTCTAGAGTACCTTTTTGTGTCTGTCTTCAGATGTGATTTTGGTGTCGTTCTTCGAATGTTTCCTTAGTATTTTCATTCTCTGAAGCCGTTGAAGAACTCTTTCTGCAGCACTGCAGTGCTCTACTCAATCAATACTGCCATCCACCTTCCTTTTTTCCCTTATTGAACACATTTGTTTTAAGGACTATTCAACATCCAGTTCTGTCTTTTCTCGAGCCATATCTGTTATAGTTCCAGTACTATGTGGCTATCTGCAGTGCCCTTTAATCTGTGGTGTCACCATTTCTTTGACTATGCTATCCTTGAAGCTCTCAGCCTCTGATGCTACTGGAAATCCTAAACTTAAAGCTCAAACTTGCGTAGCTAGTAATATTTGTGCTCATGTCCTTGACTAGGTGGCAATGCTAGTTGAAATGCTTGTATTTTACTTGCTCAAACTACCCTGTCACTCTAGGTAAACCATTTGTAGTAACCTAGCACCAGAAAATGTCCACTTTTGAAAATAACTTGCTCAAAAATTCCTGACTTTGAAAGAGTCCTTACAAGAGCACCTTCAACATCTCTTTATCTCAGCACATTGTAAGTTCTTGCAATAAATTTTAACATCCCCTCTTGCCTCCCTCTGCACAAATTCCCACTTTGCATCAAATTTCCTGAATACCTACTGTCTTATTCTGGTATAGTTTGATTGTGTCCCTTTTTTTAAAAATGTAAATATTTATGTAACTTTTTTCACTCAGACCAGGTGATGACTGGAAGAAAAGTTTAAAATTACCTCCAAAAGACAGGAGGATGAAAACTTCGGTAAGGGAAAATAAAATTCCATTTGATTTCTACTTGGAATTGTTTAAACTCTGGTCTGTTTGTACCTTTTTTAAAGAAATTGTGTTAATCATTGCAATGTTAACTATGGTTATAATGATTTGAGGTTTATTTTCAAGATAAACTCCTTTTTGTTTTCCTCCTTTACCCCTCTACCAACCAAATATTATAGAGACACAAACCTCTTGATTTCAGATTCTGATTATAATTCCTCTCCCCTTTTTAAATATTAAACTATTTCACTTGTACTGGAGGATTTGTCTGTGAATGTGGAAATGTGTTTTGGCATGCTAGTAACAATGCCACTCCTAATGTTAGGAATTCAGTCACTGCTGTTATCACTGTGCTCAAAAGGAAGTTTGGACTCTAGTTCCCATGTCATGATGTGCTCACTTCTAATCCTTCTACATTTTTCATAAATGGAGAAAAATTAGTATGTTGCATTGTCATGCTCCATTATTTTCATATGGCAATGTGGCATAATTTCAATGCTTTTGAATAGGCAAATTTGTCATTCACTTTAATGAGGATTGCTTAGTTGCTATGTCAGTGCTTTATCTTGTGCAAATAGGTGGTGGGGGAAAGATGTGTGATGCTGATGTTTCTCTTCAACTTAATTGTATATAGAACATTCACTTGAAACTGCAAATAAAATTGGGAGAATTGATAATGTGGTACTAGAACAGCATTGATGGAGTATGTATAAATCAAAGAATTTGGATGATTTTGAAGATAGTAAGCCTAAACTTCAATTATTTGTTCTTTTATACATCTTACAAAAAGGGTGGTTAGTTGCTGTTTAGTTTGTGCACTTGTGACTGCCATGGAGAACCTGGCCGTTGTGTTAGCATTAGCAAGGTGCTGAGTTTGATATTGCGGTCTCTATTGGTAAGCATGATGTGGCAGTGCCAGTGTTGGACTAGGGTGGACAAAGTTTAAAAATCATAAAATTGCTCTGAAAGCTTGCACTTTTTAAATGAACCTGTTAGACAAGAACTTGGTATTGTGATTTTTAACTTTCTAATGGTAAAGTTATAATAAGTAATTGAGATATTTACTTCCTAGATTGAAGTGCATGGTATAGTTTGAAGCTTGTGAAATTCTACTTCTGAAAAACTCGTAGTTTTTGTTGACTGAGCAGTACGGCAGTTACATTTATCTTTACCTTTATCTTCAAAATGTCAGTTTCAGATACCACTCCTTAATTCCAGTCCTGGATTTAGCTCACTTTAAGAGTTTGTTTTAATCAGTGTAAGTAGGTTATAGTATCTACAATAGAGCCATAGGCAAAGCAGTCAATGGTAAGAGGACAGCGTGGTTGGCACAGCTGCCTCAGTGCTGGGGTCCTGGGTTCGATTCTAGCCTCGGGCGACTGTCTGACTGGAGTTTGCACATTGTGTCTGCATGGGTTTCCTCTGGGTGCTCTAGTTTCCTCCCACAATCCAAAGATGTGCAGGTCAGATGAATTGGCCATGCTAAGTTGACTGTTGTGCAGGTTAGGGGTATTAGTTGGGTAAGGCAATGGGTCTGGGTGGGTTACTCTTCAGAGGGTAGACTTGTTGGGCCAAAGGGCCTATTTCAACACTGTAGGGATTCTAATTCTATGAAATGACAAAATATGCTTTATATACTGATTTTGCATATATACAGATCAGAATTGGGTTGTTTGGCTAGCACATTAATAACTCCACTTAGTGCCTGTGGGTACTTTTCAATCTGGTTTCTTGCCTTTGTTTAGGATGTAACAGCCACGAAAGGAAATGAATTTGAAGATTACTGCTTGAAGCGCGAGTTGCTAATGGGCATTTTCGAAATGGGCTGGGAGAAACCGTCACCAATCCAGGTGTGTAAGCACTTTCTTTAATCTATTTGACAGGATACTAGAGAGCTTTGCTAAGGAAATTGAAACTGGGTTAGAGTTGTATTTACTGTATCATAGAACATAGCGTGTCACAGTGAAGTGCAGGCCCTTTGGCCCTCAGTTGCATCGACCTGTGAAATTAATTTGATCCCCATCTGACCTACATTGTTCTATTATTATCCATATGTATGTTCAGTGCTCATTTAAAGGCTCTTAATGTTAGCGAGTTTACTCTTGTAGCAGACAGGCCGTTCCACATCCCTACTACAGAGCAAAGACGTCTGTCCTAAATCTGTCCCCTCATGTTAACCTTCACATCCGAGGAAAAGGCTCTCACTGTCTACTATCTAACCCTTGATCTTGTACGTTTCAATTAAGTCACCTCTCAACGTCCTTCTCTCCAACAAAAACAGCCTCTGTTCCCTCGGCCTTTCCTTACAAGACCTTCCTTCCATACCAGACAACATGCTAGTAAGTCTCCACTGAACCCTTTCCAAAGCTTCCACGTCCTTCCTAGAATGCAGTGACCAGAACTGTATGCAGTACTCCAGGTGCAGTCTAACCAGTATCTTGTACAGTTGAAGCATGACCTCATGGCTCAAACTCAATTCAGTCCCCTACCAATAAACGCCAACCCACCATATCCTGTGTTAACAACCCTATCAACCTGATCGGCAGTTTTCAGGGATTTATGCAACTGGACACAGATCTGTGTTCATCTACACTCCCGAGAATTTTACCATTAGCCCCGTACTCTGCATTCCTGTTATTTATTCTGAAGTGAACTATCTCGCGCTTTTTTTGCATTGATCTCCATTTGCCACTTCTCAGCCCAGCTCTGCATCTTCTATATGTCCCTCTCTAACCCACTACATGCTTTGGCGTCATCTGCAAATTTACTAACCCATCCTTCTACACCAACATCCAGGTCATTTAATAAAATGACAAACAGCAGTGGCCCCAAAACAGATCCTTGAGGCACTGAGCTCCAGGATGAACATTTCTCATCAACTACCTGTCGTCTTTCAGCGAGCCAATTTCTGATCTAAACCGCTAAGTCACCTTCAATCCTGAAACTCAATATTTTGTGCAATAGCCTCCATGTGGAACTTTATTAAATGCCTTACTGTAGTCCATATGCACCACATCAACTGCTTTATCTCCCACCTGTTTTTGTCACCTTCTCAAAGAACTTGAGGTTAGTGGGGCATGACCTACCTTTAACAAAGATGTTGACTATCCCTAATCAAATTATCACTGATGTTACCTAGTATGGTGATAAAACATCTGAAAACAAACCTTCCAGCTCAGCGAGCAAACCTAATCCACAAATCCATTCTTTTCCAGATGATTATAAATCCTATCTCTTATAACCCTTTCCAAACTTTACCCACAACTGAAGTAAGGCTCCTGGGCCTATATTTACCAGGGCTGTCCTGACTTTCCTCTTTAAACAAGGGAACAACATTTGCTATCCTCCAGTCTTCTGGCACTATTCCTGTAGACAATGACTATATAAAGAGCAAAGCCAAAGGCTCTGCAATCTTTCCCTGGTTTCCCAGAGAATCCAAGGATAAATCCCATCCAGCCCAGGGATCTTATCTATTTTCAGATCTTTCAAAATTTCTAAAACCTCCTTTGTCAACAGCAATCCTATCTAATCTAGTAGCCTGTATCTCCGTATTCTCCCTAACATTGCCTTTTTCCAACATGTATAGTGATGAAAAGTATTCAGTAGCATGTCCTCAGATTCCCTACACAACCTCCCACTACTATCTTTGGCCTTTATCTTGGTCTAGACATTCCTTTTTATTCCTGATATACCTATAGAAGGCCTTGGAGTTTTCATAATCCTATCTGCCAACAACTACATATGTCCATGCCTGGCTCTTCTTTGCCTTCTCTTTAGAATGTTTCTGGCTAACTTAACACTCAAATCCTCTAACTCAGCCTTCGTGCCTCATCCTCACAAAGCCTCCTTCCTCTTAAGAGCTTCAACTACTTTAGTAAACTATGGCTCTGGCTCTCAACAACTACCTCCCTGCCTGATCGGTATATACCTTTATCAAGGACCTGCAGTAGCTGTTTCTTGAATAAGCTCCACATTTCAACGGTGTCTATCCCCTGCAGTTTCCCTCCCTGTCCTGTGCATCCTAAATCTTGCCTAATCGCATCATAATTGCC
Organism: Hemiscyllium ocellatum; assembly: GCF_020745735.1. NCBI lineage: Eukaryota > Metazoa > Chordata > Chondrichthyes > Orectolobiformes > Hemiscylliidae > Hemiscyllium > Hemiscyllium ocellatum. The sequence continues at coordinate 54,523,060 of NC_083429.1, forward strand.
TTTTCCCCCAGTTATACTTTCCCTGCTGTATATACTTTCCATTGCTAATGTAAACATAACCAAATTGTGGTCACTATCATCAAAGTGCTCACCTGTCTGCAAATCTAACACCTGGCTAGGTTCATTCCCCAGTACCAAATCCAATATGGCATTTCTCTTTTTTTTTTCTCTTTTTTTTCCTCTTTTTTTTTTTTTCCCTTCCCCCCCCCCCCCCCCCCCCCCCCAGTTGGTCTGTCTGCTTACTGTGTTAAAAAAACCCTCCTGCAAACACTGAAAAAGCTGACCCATCTAAACTACTTGAACTATAGTGTTCCTAGGAGAAATGAGGAATGCAGATGCTGGAGATCAGAGCTGAAAATGTGTTGCTGGAAAGGCGCAGCATCCAAGGAGCAGGAAAATCGACGTTTCGGGAATGAGCCATTCCTGAAGGAGGGCTCATGCCCAAAACGTCGATTTTTTCATGCTGCCTGACCTGCTGCGCCTTTCCAGCAACGCAATTTCAGCTATAGTGTTCCTAGTCAATACTGTGAAAGTTAAAGTCCCCTATAACAGCTACCCTGTTACACTCGCTCCTGTTGAACCCATTATGTCTGTCTGTAAACTTGAGGTCATTTGGTACAGCCCTTTGTTGCGAAGGTGTCCTAAATGAAGACCAGTTATGTCACTGAGTGATTATCTAGAAGTCCCGAAAATGGGCTTCAATCCCACCAGGGCATTGGACTAATTTGGATTCAATTAATGAATCATTTTCAAATTAATGATTTAACCTGTGTAACAGTGATCATAAAACTACCGTTTTTGTAAAATAAAATGTCCCTTTTTTTTGAAAAAAGGAATTCAGTTAACTCGGCTGACTTGCACATGACTCCGGTTTCCAGGTTGATACTCAGCTTGTATTTAAGATGACATAATGAAGTACCCATTTCTAGCAGTTGAGGATGAGGGAGCAATAGCAGGCCTTGCCTGCAATAGTAATATCCCATTAAAGAATGGAAAATATGATTTTAACTGAGAATCTGACTTCTCTTTTCTGTTTTAGGAGGAGAGTATTCCTATTGCGTTGTCTGGCAGAGATATATTGGCCCGAGCCAAAAACGGAACAGGTAAAAGTGGAGCCTACCTCATTCCATTACTTGAACGGCTGGACCTGAAAAGAGATTGTATTCAAGGTTTGTTTCTTCATTGATCATTACTTTTATTTGTGGTTATGTTTTGGTTTTCCTTGGTGCAAATTGCCACTTGTACTAAATTGGTAAGTAATAAGTTTTTAGTCTTTCTCAGTGAGGCAATCTGCACTGAATTCTCTGTAGAGTCATACAGCATGGAAACAGATCCTTCGGTCCAACTCATCCATGTTGACCCAATATCCTAAATTAATCTTGGCCCGTTTTCATTGAAACCCTTCCTATACACGTACGCAATCAGATGCATTTCGTAATTGTATCAGCCTCCTCCTCTTCCTCTGACAGCTCATTCCATCCACTCTCAAATGTTGCCAATTAGGTCCTTTTCTTTATCTTCCTCTCTCGCCTTATTAATGTAGCTCATGACAATTAGAAAAGGACTGAAATTGGATATTAACTAAGTAAATGACAGAAGAAAGTGATTTTTTAAAAAAAATACATTGAAGGTGTTCTTGACTGCATGAAGTATCTGCAATAAAATAAACTAGTGACTCTTAAGATAGAAAGGGTTTTGATGTCATCCCATCAAAGATGGTGACTGGACGTTCAAGGCTGGATGTAAATAATGAGGGTACACAATATTGTGGAATATTTACATCCCAGCCTTGAACATCCAGTTGCCATTGATGATGACATTAAAACAATTTCCCTGTTAGTGTCACTATTGTAATGTGCTATTTCTCCAGAATAGACTTAAATGGAAACCTTCTATCTCTGTAGTGTGTTGTGCAGGTCAGCCTAGGTTGACTATTAGTATTGCTGCTCTCATTAGCATGTTGACCCAGTTGTTTCTCTGAATATCATAAGAAACTGCCTTGGTTTCAGGCTGCATATACTGGCTAGTGAAGCCATTTGTGCTTGCTAACTTTTCTGAAGCATTATGGAAGACACAGATCAAGGGAAGCCTTGGGTCTGTAAAACAAAGGCTGTTGTAGAACCTGACCACAATAGATGGTGGTTACCGTTTGTACTGAGACTCTAATGTGAAATGGCAGAGGTAATCCATTTTAAATTGGATTTAGAATCCCTGTTAGAATGAAATGATTCTAAGTGATCTATTTGAAGTTTGAATGTTCCCATGATTTTGTTGCATGTTGCTATTTACTGATGCCTGCATTGATAACTAACCCCAGGTTGATTTTTCTTTGCTATTGGTATATCAAGCTATGGTAATCGTGCCTACCCGGGAGTTGGCACTGCAAGTCAGTCAAATCTGTATCCAAGTCAGCAAGCATATGGGTGGTGTGAAAGTGATGGCTACCACAGGAGGAACCAATCTCCGGGATGACATCCTGAGGCTCGATGAGACAGGTGAGTATGTAGGCTGATGTCATCAATTTCTGATCTGAACCACATTTCAAAATATGAAATTCTAAGTTCTAGCAATAAATGCAATTATACTATGAAATTTCAGGTTATCTAGGTTTCAGTACTGAAGAATAGAATCTCCTCTTGCAATCAGAAGTCTGAGTCAAAGTGGTGGCAGACCTACAGCGAATATTTGTTGGAGGGGCCTAATAGGGGATGAATATTAGCTAGGATTAGGCTCCCCTGCTTTTCTTTTTGAAATGTTATATTGAATCTTTCTGTTCCTCTAAGGCAGCAGACCGAATGAGATTTGATTTAATATTGACATGGATATAGGTACAATGAAAATGTTTTATGCAATATGTGCAGATCATACAATACCAAGTACATGAGGGTATTAAAGCAGAGCAAGGAATACATTGTTTTGGCTGCAGAGAATGTGCACTGGAACAACCTTACATTTTGAAATTTGAGGCCTGTTCAGAAATCTAATAACGGGAAGTTGTTCTTGAATCTGTTGTTTTAAGCTTTTTTCTGAATCTAGACCTGGATTTAATCTTTCAGCTGAAAATTTGCCATTTCAGCAGAACAACACTTCCCTATTACATATTGAGAGGTGGCCAAAGATTTTTGCCCACAGGTTCTGGAGTAGTGTTTGAACCTGCAACCTTCTGATCCTGAATAGATCACTAGCAACTGCATCACACGTAGGAGCAATTTCTGTTTTAAAGAAATAGTTTAGAAAATGATTGTAAATTTCCCTGAAAATATCCATTCTGACTTAAGCATGGTTAAACTCTTAAGGATCATTTCCCCCAGTTTCTTCAGTCTTTTGTTTTTGCACAAGGATCTTTCATCTCATTTGAAAATGTGTCAATAGATATCACTAGAGTTTAAGAACTGTCAATTTACAACTGAAACAGCAATCGTAATGTCTGTCTGAGCATATTTGACTTTGAAAGATTAAAAAGAGAAGTGTCCTGCACAGTCAGTGTGGATGAGCCAGAGTGAAGTTACGTGTAGATTAACGTTGTTTAATCAGTGTATAAATTAACAGTAAAATCGCTGTTCTGATTTAGTGCAGAATGTCCTTTTTTTTTACTCTTTTTGCCCCCATCTTTCCAACTTAAATGCAATTTAAGCTGAAGTGAATTGAAAGAACTGTGGGTGCTAAAAGTCAAGCAAAATCAAATTGCTAGCAAAAACTCTCCAGGTCTGGCAGCATCTGTGGAGAGAAAGTAAAGGTGACATTTAAGCTCCATTTGAGTTCTTCAGAGTCCTGTTTTTGTACCAAACCTTAGTGCTCAATTGGCACCCAAAATTCCTCTTAAAACACATTAAGATTTCAGTTGTGTAGATTGACTGACTGCTTATTCATGGGCATTCAATTTCGTGGCTCCCTTTTATAGCTTTGTGGTTGGGGTGTGCTTCAATTTATGTGGGGTGTGACTTGTTCTGTATTGTTCTCTGCATGCCTAAAATTAGAACTACTTTTTAAAGTGCTAATTATTGTTTCATTTAAATACAGTCCACGTGGTGATTGCAACCCCTGGAAGAATCCTTGATTTGATTAAAAAAGGCTTGGCTAAAGTGGACAACATACAGATGATTGTATTAGATGAGGTAATGCACCATTTAAATAACTGCAGCGATTAGAATTTTACATTTAAAACTAAATTCCTTTAGCTTTTCCTTTTTTTGTTTTTGTAACAGTTTTTGAATTTAGGGTCCTTGCACTTGACTGAAGCGAGATTAAGTCATTTGGTGCTTTTATTCACCCTGAAGCCGTTACACACTTAAATGCTATTGTATAAAATCCTAGATTGACAAGACCGATTCTGCAGGTATTCTATGAAGCAAAATGAAAACTTTATTGAAAAACAAAAAAAAGTAACAATTGTTCTGTGGCTATTGTTTTAAGGATAAGATTTTCTCAGGTCTCCCTGTGTTGTTACCCACATTCGGGAGTTTGAGACCATGTTTACCACTCTGGTTTTTAAATGGCCAGAAGAAAGTAGCTGCTTTTGGATCTTTAAAGTAACTTCTAGGAAGTGCCTTTGTCAGAGTGATGTAATTTGCTGTAAGATTGTTAATTCAAACTTTAGCTGCTGCTCTCCAGTATTACCGAGAGAATCCATTAGTTTAATTAGCCTTGCTCCTCAGATTTAGAAATTTTGTTTGTTTATTATTTGATCACTTCCTGTCAACTTTGTCTTCTATGATTCAATGATTTGTGAGATACAGGGCATTCTGCTATAACATGCATTTTGTTAACTCAAATTCACTAACGTAATTGAGTTAGGACACTCGAAGTTTGAGAAGATTTGTAGCTCGGGTGCTCGTTGTTGTGGTTCTGTTTGCCGAGCTGGGAATTTGTGTTGCAGACGTTTCGTCCCCTATCTAGGTGACATCCTCAGTGCTTGGGAGGACTCCCAAGCATGGAGAATGTCGCTTAGGGGATGAAACATCTGCAACACAAATTCCTAGCTCGGCAAACAGAACCACCACAATTAGGACACTTCCTAAAGTGCAAATTTTTAAGTGTTGCCTGCAAATGAAGCGCTGTTTTTCTATAATGGGTTGCAATCACTGTTATAGAAGAACCTGTACAACAAAATAATCTTTAATCAAAAGGCAAGGTGGTGAAAACCATAATACTGAAGTTTTGGAAACCAAAATTTTCCTCCCAACCGTATACTTAACAGGTAATGTCTCATTATTTGTACAATTACCCAAAATATTTGCTCAGTAACTGTTCTCATTTTCTCCCTCATGAGACTGTTCTATAGGCTAACCACTATCTTGCTGAACTATTCGTAGTTCTTGATAGTAGTTCTTTTTATAAATTACCATGTAGTGACTAAACTGTGACCTTCATTGGTACTTTATTGGCTCAGCTAGACTTTTCCTTTTTTTTAATTGAATCCGCTTTGCAAGCTAACTGGTTAACTTGTTTCTCTCCTCTTCCTCTCCCATAGGCAGACAAATTGCTGTCACAGGACTTTGTGCAGATGATGGAGGACATAATCTCTACATTACCAAGAACCAGACAGATCTTGCTTTACTCTGCCACGTTCCCACTCAGTGTACAGAAGTTTATGGTAGGTGCCATCACATGATCCAATATGCCTGTGTACCAGAAACTTGGTAATTGCTCCCCATGGTCCCAACTGACCAGTGGTTCTCTAATTCAGTTACTCAGCGTAGTTGTCGTAAGTGACCAGAACCCACTACAGATAATGAAACCAGTGAGCATGATTATACAATCTTGTCATCTTGCTGTCCATCTGCATTTGTTCAATTTCACTAGACACTGATATCGTTGTGTTACAATCTCAGCTGATGTTCTACTACACAGTTTCATTCTAGAGTGAAGTCTGGCTTGCATGATCATATTTTGGTTTTCTTTTACTGAGAAATAAGCAGATGGCTGCAGATTCTATTTTAATGGTAGAACAGAAACTTTTTCACAAATAAAACCAATAAACACAAACCAAGCTATCTAGCTATAATGGTTGAGAGCTTTGAAAGCATACAGGCACATTATTCTCTTCTATTTTTACAGTTAATCATACCAGAGAAATTTTACTATCACATGAAGGTTCTACTGAATGACCTACTTTCAGTTCCTTGAATCATTAAATGTTTTCCTTGAATGCCCATGGACCAGATATCTTGGGCTTTCTCAGCTTTGAATAACCAGTGCAAATTTCCCTGGTCTGGAAGTTTCTCAAACTGTACTTTTTCCCGGAGTTTCATTAACTGCTGAGTAATGGTTTTTCCTGGAGGGGAAAATAAAAGTTTATCTAACACCAGTCGGGTGTTCAAACTGAATCCAAAAAGCTTTTGAACTTTATTTTTAAAACTTGCTCACTGCTACACCTATACCTTTAATGTTTTCTCTCATCTGTAAATCTTCACAGTAAAACAAACTCCTATTAATGCTCTAGGAGACCTTGTCACCTGCTGTTTCAACTGTATACTGGTTCTGAAAAGAATAACCTAGTTTTTTCCCAAACCCCTTCACAAAAATAGACCAGCATGCAGATGTTAGGCTTCACTAGTCTGAAACTCTTAAGACCTTGCTTCCTGAACTTTGAGTCATAATCCCTAGTGGGCTTGGCAACTAAAGCTTTGGGGTTGCAAGTTCTGATGCAACACTGGCTAGTAAGCTGTGACCACATTCTAGTGGTTGAGGCCCCTTAAAATCAAATTTTTTTTTGAAATGGTAAGTATAGGATACAACATTTAGTTAGGCTAAGTCTTGTCAAATGGCTAGGTACGTGCTTTTCCGTAATATGTTGGAGCAGAAATAGGCCATTCAGTCCACTGAATCTTTTCTATCCATTCAATGATATCAAAGCTGATCTGATGTTTGGCTCCATAGTTTTCTTTTTTTTTCTTTCCCCATCAGCCTTTGCTTCCTTGCTGATTTTAAGAATGTGTTTGTCTTGGGGTGACAGTGATTCAGTGGTTAGTACTGCTACCTCAGTGCCAGAGACTTGGGCTTGATTCTAGCCTTGGATGAGTGTCTGTCTGTGTGGAGTTTGCATGTTCTCCCCATGTGTCTTTCCACAGTCCAAAGATGTACAGGTTGGGTGGATTGGCCCTTGTAAATGCAAGATAATGGTGATAAGGCAGGAGGGTGGGTTTGACTGGGATGCTCTTTGGAGTATCAGTGTGACTCATTGGGCCAAATGACCTTCCATGCTGTAGCAATTCTATGAATTCTTGAATATACTTAATGGCTCAGCCTTGGCAGTCCTCAGCAATAAAGAATTCCAAAGATTCACCACCCTCAAGAAATTCTTCATCTCCATTTGAAAGGGGTGATCCTTGCTCTGAGATTAATACCTCTGGTCCCAAACTCTCCCACAAGGACAAACACCCTTTCCACACCTATCCTAGTGATCCTTCCTTCAATAAAGTCTCCTCATCTGTATTCCAATGAGTACAGGCCTAGCCTACCCCAATTCTGTCTGTAAAATGTTCCTCTATTCCTAGGTTTAGCCATGTGAACCTTCTGTAGACTGCCTCAAATGTATATTTTTTCTTTAAAAAGGGGCCCAAAATTGTACACTGTATTCTAGATGTGGCCCAACTTGAATAGTTGCAGCAAAACATCTCTGCTTTACTCCATTTTCCTTTTGAAACAACAGGCAGCAGTCTGTCTACCTTCCAGATTACCCACTTTTTTTAATTTGAGCACACAGGCTTCCAAATCCCAGTAATATTTAACTCCTCCTCTTCCTGCTAAATTGTACAACGTCACACATTTTCCCACATTACATTCAATCTGCCAAGTTTTGTCTACGTGTCTAATCTGTGGATATCCCTTTTGCAGGCTGTCACCCTCACCACTTTCCTTCCCACCTGTTTTTGTCATTTGCACACTTGACTATTGTAAGTTCACTTCCTCATCCAAATCATAAATATTTATAAATAATTATTCCAGCCCCATCCATGTGGCAATCCATTAGTTACAGATTGCCATCATGAAAATGACCCCCCTTATCTCAAATGTGTTCTATTAGTTCTCCCCGTGTCTGCGTGGGTTTCCTCCGGGTGCTCCGGTTTCCTCCCACAGTCCAAAGATGTGCGGGTCAGGTGAATTGGCCATGCTAAATTGCCTGTAGTGTTAGGTAAGGGGTAAATGTAGGGGTATGGGTGGGTTGTGCTTCGGCGGGTCGGTGTGGACTTGTTGGGCCGAAGGGCCTGTTTCCACACTGTAAGTAATCTAATCTAAGTAATCTAATCTAATCTAGTTAGCTGATCTTCTATACTAACTCAACACTGGCGGTTATCTTTGATTATGTTGCCTTGTATTTCTTATCAAAAATCCAAATATTTTCCAATTACTGCTTCCCCATTATCTATCCCTATTATTACTCTTCGAGGAATTCTTCTAGAAACTTACCAGATGTGATTTTTTTTTAAAGCAATGCTGAATCTGCTTGATTTAGATGTATATCTAAATGCTCTGATATTACATTCTTTGTTATAACCTAATTTTCCCAGTAATACCAAATTGATAACTGGCCTACAGTGAGTGAATTAATTGTGCAAATAGATCTAAATGGTATGATATAGTTGGGATTAGTGTGTCATGGCTACAAGGTGATTAAGGATGGGAATTGAATATCTGGATGGTTTTTGGGAACGGCAAGCAAAAGGGAAAGGTGAAGTTGTATTGCCAATTATAGAAAATTAATGCACCGTCAGGAAGCATACTAGCTGTGAAGTGGAATGTGTAGAGCATTCAAACAGCAAAGGACAGAACAAGACAGTGGGTTGTATTTAGACACTTACTGTAGTGGTAATATTGGGAAAGAAATTTAAACAGGCAATTGTGATGCAAGTATTAAATTTACATCTGTAAATATGATAAATTTAATCTGCATATAGATTGGGTAACCGTACTGTAGAGGAGCAATTTCTGGGATTTACACTAGCTGGTTTTCAAGATCAATATGTTGAATCAAATACAGAACAGGCATCCTAGATTGGGTATTGTGTCATGCAAAACAAATAATAGTCTTGGTGTGCAAGGCTCCTTGGGAAAGAGGTACAAAGTTCCTCTTCAAGATGGAGAGATGTAGTTCATTGAGACTAGGGACCTGAATCTAAAAGGAAGCTGTGATGGTTTGAGTCACAAGCTAGCTAAGATTAAATTTGTGTGCAACTTGAAAGCGGTAACAGTAAAAATATAATTGTTCACTTTCATTCCTTTCTTTCACTTTTTTAAAAAAAAACTCTTGCTGTTCATATTGGTATTTATGCAAATCTACTCTTATTTGTCCCTTTTTTTTAGTTTTTGGTGATTTTAATAACTTCCCATTCCTCCTTCCTACTAATGTTTACCATATTTTGTTTTTGCTTTCAATTTGGTGCTTGCCTCAACTTCTCTGATTAACCTTGGATGGCTTATCCTCTTCCTTGGATCCTCTTTGTTCACTTGGGATATATATTTGCTCTGAGCTATGAATTCTCTTTTAAATATCTGCCATTGTTTCTCATCAGCCTTTGCACCTAAATTCCTTTCCTAGTCCATTCTAGATAGCTGTAACTTATTTGTTTGCAATTACCCTTTATTTGACTTTAGCACAATTGTTTGTGACCCAAGTTCCTCCCTCACTGTTCAATTCTACTGTATCATGGTCACTGTTTCCAAGAGAATCTATATTTTTTTTCAACACTTTATTAAACCTGCCTCATTACCGACATCTGTTCCAAAAAACCACCACAACAGATTAACCATCAATCTGTTTGTGCTGTTAATGCATTTTTGTTGTGAATACTATGCAGCCTAGGAGCGATTAATTTGCTTTTAAAAACTTTTTTTGTTTCCTCCTTGACCCACAGTTACTGCTGTTTTATATTAATGTATACTGATTTGCTGTCCATTCTTGTATAAATATATACCCTTGTGTTTTCTTTCTCTTTCCCCACTCCCTCCAATTAGTTTCACAAGTTTTTATTTGGACTGTTTCAACTACAGGGTTTCTGTCTTCTCTTCTCTTCCTTCCTCATGCTCATTCTCACACACCATGATTGCATTTTAAATGAGACCTGAGTGAGTGGCTTTGGTCAAAGCATTGCAATCACAAATGTACCACTGGTGGGCACCTATTTTCCACAGGCAGAATGTGCGCACAGTCTGTGTTTCATTGCGAAAAAGCAACCATTCTCCAGTTCATTTCTCACCGACAAACGAGTAAACCTGTCTGCTACAAAGTCTAAAGCTGGACTTTGCTGGTGAGCTGCTCTAACTAGTGCATTGTCCACAGTAATCTTTCTACTAAGATTTCAAATGCCAACTAATCAGAACTCCCCTGCTTATACAGTGGAAATGTTCTCCCTTTGCTTTGGTTTTTTTTAATTGAATAAAGCTTTGAAAAAGTGTCCATTAAATTTGGATAGAATCATAAATGTGCAGTGTAGAAAGTGACCCTTTGTTCCAACTTGTCCATGCCAACCAGATATCCCAATCTAGTCTCATTTGCCAGCTCTTGGCCCATATCCCTCTAAACCTTCCTATTCACATACTCATCCAGATAATGCAATTGTACCAGCTTCCACCACTTCCTCATTCCATACACACTCCACCCCCTGTGAGAAAGTTGCCTCTTGGGTCTCTTTTTATATCTTTCCCCTCATCCGAAACCTATGTCGCCTAGCTCTGGACTCCCTCACTTCCGATATGAAGGTGACCAGAATTGCACACAATATTCCAAAAGTAGTCTAACCAATGTCCTGTACAGTTGCAACATGACCTCCCAACTCCTGTACTCTATACTCTGACCAATAAAGGAAAGCATACCAAATGCCACTTTAACCTATCTACCTGTAACTCTATTTTCAAGGGACTATGAACCTGCACTCCAAGGTCTTTGTTCACTAACTCTCCCTCTGACCTTGCCATTAAGTGTATAAGTCCTGCTAAGATTTGCTTTTCCAAAATGCAGCACCTCACATTTATCGAAATTAAACTCCATCTGCCACGTCAGTCCATTAGCCCATCTGATCAAGATCCTGTTGTAATCTGACACAACTTTTGTCGCTGTCCACCACACCGCCAATTTTGGTGTCATCTGCAAACTTACTAACTATACCTTCTATATTCTTATCCAGATCATTTATATAAATGATGAAAAGTAGTGGACCCAGCACTGATCCTTGTGGCACTCCACTGGTCACAGGCCTCCAGTCTGAAAAACAGCCCTCCACTACCCTCTGTCTTCTACCTTTTGAGCCAGTTCTGGATCTAAATGGCTAGTTCTCCTGTATTCAGTGAGATCTAACCTTGCTAATCAGTATACCATTAGGAATGATGTTAAATGATATTGAATAGTAGTGCTCTAATTTTCTCTCTGCAGAATTCACATTTGCAGAAACCATATGAAATTAACCTGATGGAAGAGCTGACACTGAAAGGAGTAACCCAGTACTATGCCTATGTTACAGAACGGCAGAAAGTGCACTGTCTCAACACCCTCTTCTCTAGGGTAAGCAATGTATTTTCATAATTGTGTAGTTGGCTATTAACCTGATCTTCAGCCACTTTAATGGCTGTAATTGAAACTTGTTCCTGGTGCAGTCTGATGTTCCTGTTTATCATCCTTGTTAGAGATGTCATCACTTTTTTTTTTCTCTGAATGATTAGGTCCTGTTTGTTCCACAGCTCCATTTAAAGAGCAGGTAGTTTGCCTGTCTTTACCAGATGTCTACATTTTAATATCCCAAAGGCAGCAATCAATCTGATTTGGGAATTGGGCTTTTTGACCTTTCTTTTAGGGAATTGTTACCAATGTAAATCTATATCCTCCTTGGAATTGTAAGAGTGCTTTATAGTCCTGTTGTGATGCGAGGGAGAAGTTGAGCACTTAAGGCCAGTCACTTCTCCACTATTGTTTGGTCCATCGGGCTGGCTGCATAACTGCCAGTATTAAATAGGGAAGGCCGTAGCTCAGTATCAATATACCTATGCTGATTTCAACTATTGCATTAACAAACTTTTTGTTTTGTTTTAGCTTCAGATTAACCAGTCAATTATATTCTGCAACTCCTCCCAACGAGTGGAGCTGCTGGCTAAGAAAATTTCCCAGTTGGGTTACTCCTGTTTTTACATTCATGCTAAAATGAGGCAGGTGAGTTCATTTTAAAAAAAAAAGGGTTTGGAGTTTAAAAAGACTTCTCCATGTTGAAACAATATTGTAAATTTAGCTGCTGCACGTTGAGTTTTACCAACATTTATTAGAAAATAATTGTCCATCCCTTAACTCATGGTGGTCATGTAAGTTTATTCTACGGCTACAGTCCCTCTAACGAGACTTGTATTTAGAGGGGAAAAACTGTGTTTGCTTATCGCTTTTGTTTTTATCATCTTCTGGCTGCATCTAAAACTAAACTCTAACAAGTTAAATTTAATTTTCATGCTCCAAGTAACTTACTGTTCCTCCTTTGCCATTTTTTTTTTGTAAACTTGTAGATTGTGCTAAGCTTTTTAAGGCCATAGTCCACTAGGCACCTGACATTCTCTAGTATTTACTCACTACCATTTTTTAAACTAACTTTGTTAGGATAGTTGACTGCGGTATCTTTTTAAAACTGAGTCCCAACTGTCCTGTGTAATGGTACTTGTAGAAGGTATTGCTGAATAGTTAGTTGGATTGAGAACTTGTTTGTTTTTGGTGTGGCATAATAGTGGAAAGAGGGTGGTAAAAGCCTTTAAATACCTTTTTTCACAGCTTTCATCTTTTTGTAGTAGTTAGATCCCTTGGACTAGCAACTATTACAAAACTAACTTTTTTTTAAAGAAAAAATTAGATCATTTTGCACGTAACCTTTAACTCTTGCAAAGATTTAACCGTTCCTTTTAGTAAGATGAGTTGTTTTATTTTGGCAGGAGCATCGTAACCGTGTGTTCCATGATTTTAGAAATGGAATGTGCCGCAATTTGGTTTGCACTGGTATGTACTAAACTTTCCAATGTGTTGTGTAATCCAGCCATGCAAAGTGAGAATTTTGTTTGGCTTTTCTTGGGTTATCTAGTTCTGCACACTTCTTATTACAGAAACATTTGGATGTGCCTTCAGTCAAAGGAAGGAAAATCAGTTGGGAAAGTTAATCTTTCCAGACTGCATCTCCCAGTGGAGTGAGAAGCTGAGTTTCCTAATGTGCTCGGTTTCAAGAGGCCTAGCAGGCCTAGCTGAAATTTTTCTTTTTACTATTGGTGAATTAAAATGCTGCTGAACCAGTTAAATACGTGGGCAAAAAAGTACTAACTATAATTTTAAAACCTGGATGATATTTAAATCAAGGAAACTGATCTCATTTACAGTTTTAGTTTGGAAAGGCACTAAGTTAATGAATGCAAGTAGTGCAGTTGGGCCAGATGCAATTGGATATACTCTTGCATGGAAGAGGAGAGTGGTCATGAAACATTTTTCATGTCGTTACCAGTGCCTGTGACTGAATTGTGGGATATGTAAACCTGAAGAAAATTCAAGGCAGGTTTTTCAGCCAAATGTTTTTTTTAACTTTTCAGATCTGTTCACTCGTGGTATTGATATCCAAGCTGTGAATGTTGTAATAAACTTTGATTTCCCAAAGATTGCAGAGACCTATCTACATCGAATTGGCAGATCAGGTGAGGGTAAAGCCTATTTATTTCCCTAGATAACATGAACTTGAGGATGCTCTCTACTTCCCAGGAGGTTACTGTACACTGAGGTATCTGCTATCTTCACTTTTTCTCTCCTTTGGGAAAGAGTTTGTCTGTGTTTGTTTTCTGGTAGTGCCTTTTTAGTTGAGATTGGGGAATTTGGAGTTGCTGCCTTTTGTGAAACACCCCCCCCCCCCCCCCCCCCCCCCCCCCCAAGGCTTGATTTTTAACTAGTTCAAAGTGCACTCACTTAAAATTGAAATCAGACTCCTATACATCCACTCGCTGACACTAATAGAAATATCGTAACCAAGAGTCAGTCACCTGGCCTGTCAAACCTGTTCCTCTGTCCAAGATGAGTACTGGTCAGCATGGATGAGTTGGACCAAAGGATCTATTTTGTGCTGTGCAACTGACTCTAGGATCATGGCAGATTTTTAATGTCATATTCTTGCTTTCTACCCATATCACTTTTCTTAAAATGTCTCTCTTTGAATACATTTGAAGACTTGCTCTCCCCCTCCCCCACTGATTTTGCTGTCTTTAAATGAAGAAAATTTTTTTTTTGGTCTTGAGTTCTACGTAGCTACCTTAAGATTGCATGGCCCTGGATGTAGCCCCTCAATCAGAGGAAACATCATCCTCCCTGAATTTTGTGTACTAACCTTGAATTGTAATAGCTTTTTTATTTCAGATTCTCTTCTCTTTTCACCCCCTCCCTCCCACCACGCACGCATAGCAAAATTGCTAACCTCTTGAGTACAGATGATCCTGCTTGCTTGCTGCAACTCATTTTCTACCTGGGTACCTTACATCCCCCATCCCACCATCGCCAAGATCTTGCTTTGCATGGGTTGCTGCCTGTACAGCCAGCTGTACACCATTCCCATTAACACCTTACCTCACATTTAGCTCTTGTGCTTCTCTTAGCTCCTTTTAATCTGAGCATGCTGTAGGATTCAAACTGAACTTGAAACTGATTCAAGCTATTATTTCCAGCCTCCTGTTACAGTTCTGCAACATAACCACTGCTGTATCTCGGAATAGAGGCGATGCTTTAAACTGCTAGCTCTTAGTTTAGATATTGTCATTATCTACCTGAACAGGTAGATTGACATGCAGTTGGGTCTAGAACCCAGGCGTTTGCCCCAAAATAGAGACCTTACTGCTGCCACAAGTACCTAGTTTTTATTTTGTGGAATGTCTGTCTGCAGGACGGTTTGGCCACCTGGGGCTGGCAATCAACCTCATCACGTACGATGATCGCTTTAATCTAAAGGCTATTGAGGAGCAACTCGGAACAGAGATCAAGCCCATCCCTGGGAGTATTGACAAGAGTTTGTACGTTGCAGAGTACCACAGTGAGCCAGATGGGGAGGACAAACAGTAACAGTGCAAACAAACCGGTATGTACTAAATGAAACTTTGTGGGTACTGCTTTCAGTCAGACTTTCCATAATAGTATTTGCACTTGAAAGGAAAAATCAGATTTCTTTCATCCTTATTAGCTCTCCAATCCTAACATACCAGTTGGCCTTCTACTATTCTTAGCTTGTGTAACACTAGCAAGCTTGCTTTACAATTGACCCACACATATGCTGCCTAATGGAGATTAGTGGGTGGTCTCCTCCTAATTTTTGATTGTTGCTGTGGAACAATAGCCACAAATCTGAAGGAGGGTCTGCCAAAGTATGTTGCAATCCTAGCAACTAATTTTCAGCACAAAAAATCCTTCTGTTCATAGTTTGGGATTTTTCAGGTTATATTTAATTGAGTTTCTTTTAGTGATGACTGAAGTGGGACTTTTTTTGGGGGAATGGGGTTTAGGATAGAAAACCATGTGACATATCCTTATAATACTAAGAGCCATCAAACTTCTGCACTCCTTCAACCAGAGGAAAGCAAGGATGGAAATGGAGAAAGTGACTACTTTTGAGGGGAGGATGGGGGAGGTGGCGTGGGGGCAGGAGAGGTGATGCTATTCTAAAACAATTAGTTGTTCTTAACCAGCACCATTCTAATTCTGCATTCTGATCTAATATTTGCAGGCACTGATCACGGAATACAGAAACGAAGAATTTTTTTTGGCCTGGTCTGGAACACATCATTTCTTGGGATACCCTTCTCTTTTATTTGTCTCAGACAACATCATTATTTTCCTTCATTTGATGACACAAAGTGTAGTTCCCTGATTTTTTTTTTTGTGAAGGACCATTTCTTCCTGAGCTCAATGGTTTGCACTGTGTGCAGGGAGTGGACAACTATTGCACTAACTGGCACGGGGGTTCTAGACTAAGCGGCACTGAAGAGCTGAACTGAACAGCGAACAGCACACTTTGTTGACTCCTCCTTTTCTTCTTTACCCCCTCCATTTTATCTTTATTTTTGCTGAAGCCACTGACCAGGATATTCATCTGATGGCTTCTCAACTTCTCCCAGCACACACACATCAGTCTTAGGCTACCAAGTTTTTATGGTATTTGTATAAAGTGCCTTACGGTGATGCAGGACCATATGAATACCATCCCTAGATTATAGCCATCTGTCACTTATTTTTGTCAGGGTTGGGAGGGGGTGGGGGGGGGCGGGGTTTATGTGACATTAACTTCATCTGTTTTCCATTGGTGAGAGTTAAATGGAATGTATTTGGTTGGGGGGGTGGGGTGGTTGAGTGGGGGCAAAGAAGAGAAGAAAAATCTGCAAGATTTTAGTGTTTTAATTTTTGAAGGGGACTATTTTCCTTGGAGAAGTTGAGCTGGAACTCCAGATGAGATGTCATCTTGATGTATATATGTTAAATATGTTGGGGCTAATTTTGTTGACTTTGCGCTCAGAAGGAAAGCTTGCTTTGTGCATTTTTAAAATTTTTTTGTTTTCTTTTTGGAGGTTGGCCGCAAAACTCCAAGCATGACCCTAGCAGAACACTAAAGAACCCTTTCCCCTCTTCCCTCCCCCACCCCAAAACCCTCAGTCTACCACTTCTCCCTCCCTCTCCTTTGCTCCCTCCCTCCCTCCTCTCCCTTAGACTTGAATGTAGACTGTTCTGCAGCAACTACACTCTGACTCGGGGACTTCTTAACACAGGCATCTATTTTCCTTCTGACAGCAAGATGAAGTGTGTCCCACAGAAGATTGATGTGTATACACCTGTAAACATGTAAATAGGTTTTTTCTATCATCTTGTTACCTTTGATATAAAAAAAATATTGGTTACTGGGGCTGGTAGGGAATGTGTAGGATGTTGCTGTGAAGCTCCAGCTGTGAGGGGCACTGTTGCATACAACACCAGCATTGTAGCTGATTTCTGATCACGAAGAGTAAAAGACATCCAGCATCCTATAGCTGGGAGTTGGTAACACGGGTACAGAAGGAGGCACACCTCCTCTTTCCTGCATTGAACTGTTTGGATAAAGTGAATATAATGAAACGTTTTTTTGACCCCAAATACTTTGTGGTGAACTGCGTCTTAAAATGTTAAAACGCTATCCACTCTGTTGACGTACGCTGGTTTAAAGGTACGTACTTTTAGTGAAATAAGAAAAAAGCCTTTTAAGTTACCCAGCCAGCTGTTGCCTTTGTTTTCCAAGTGCAAGCTATAGCCTCGACTGCAAGGATTGAAGAGCACCTACATGTTCTATAGCTGCCACAATCCTGTTCTCTATCTTTGCTCTTGCTTTAAGAGCATTAAAGCAGCCTGAGTGCCTTTTTTAATTGGCTATCTATACCTCTTCGTTAAAATCTTATTTCTACCCCTCTTGATTTGTATAGATTCCTGTTCTAGTGTAATTTTTTTGGTTTAGGAGTCCTGTTAGAAAAAAGAAAACAAAAATTTCCCTTGTAGTCTTGTCTTTCTGTATTTGTTTCCATTTGGCATGGTTTGGCCAAATGGAGGTGAACTGTGAAGTTTTTCCACGAGCCATTGATAAGTGAAGTCACAGTTGTGATTTTTGTTTTATGAAATGCAAAATCAGTTCCTGCAGAAACCAGTACAAACTTTAAACATTAAATATTCAGAACTACTAATGAGAGAAATCTGTTTCTGGAACAATGTCCTTCTAGAACTAATTTAGACATGAAGCCCCACCCACCAATCTGTCAGTCAGCATCTGTAGTCACCAATCACATTCGGCTCTTCAATTTGCCTTTGCCTTCTACAATTTGAGTAGAGTTATTGACAGTTCTGAAATTTGTAATTCTGAAAGTGATAGGATGTCATTACCTCTACTTTTTGAACCCTTTTAAGTATTGGTAATGATGTTGTGTCGTTTATAGCAAGGTTCTTTTGAAGAGTAAGGAATATTCAAGTTTAACTTCACTTTGGTGAAATTAATATTCTGTAGACATTTAAATTTCGAGACTTAATGGTAAACAGCTTGGGAACTATATTGGTTTTTTTTTGTTGTTGTAAACTAATGGTTGTAATCTGTTTTTAATGTTGTTGCCTGTAGCTGTACCCCTCACAGTGTGCTGGCAGATTGGCCTGATGTACAGGCAATGTGAAACAATGGGTCAGAAAAGAATGCTAGTAACCTCCAGCCTGAGTAACTGCTGTCTCAGAGGCATCTGTACTTCTGATCAACTCCCACACACTCAAAACTTTAAGATAATCTGTGATCCAAATGCAATATGGTAGGTGGAAGAATTCTTTTTAGTTCTGAAATAAACTGCTAGTCAAGGACCAGTAGTCAGTGATCCCTCTGGAATTTTCCACTAGCTTATGTATTTGAGGGCAAGGGAGCAAGACCTTGTAATTTGAACCCCTGGAAGAAATGATCACACCCAAGCTATTAGTATTAAGTTTGTAAGTGTAGTTTTAATTTACCACTGGCAAACACCCAAAAGTCCATTAATCCTGGAGCTGTCTTGTTGGAGTGTTGGATTGGTTAGTTCATTTGCAAACTTTGCATTGGTTTTATTGTATGGGGACTCTGTGATAGAACACTGGATTCTTCCATCATTTAATTCCTTTTCCAGTTTGTGAAATGAACAACCACTTACACATTTGGGGATCATTTTGGGGAAAATGCAGATATTTTTCAGGACTAGAGTCTCATGTTAAAGTGTAAAGCATACATGAATAGGCACTTTGCACAAATGGAATACAGTGAACATTTTTGTGCATTATATTGCCAACTATTTGTTAATCAGCATTTTGAATTTAACGAACTTGCACTTTTTGAGGAGTGGAATTCTGGGTATGTGCAGGTGCCTCTCTGACAGATTTCCGTTTTGTTAATGTGCAAAAGATTATAGGGTTTACAAGATTTAAAATGCTGTAAGATAAGTGTCAGTAGCAGAAAGCTGTGTTAAGACCTGAGCACGGGTACCAGCTATGAAAACACCACCTGTTCTGCAGGTACTTCATGTAAAAGCAGTTATGATCGCAGCAGGTGGGAGTTGGGTTGGGTGGGGAATGATGGGATGGGTATAGATGAAAGAAAAGGAATTGACCAAAAATAGCATGTTGCTCTTGTGCTGCAGCTTTCGTCATCCATGGATAAAAGGTGAAGGGATCGTTCCACACACACTCACTTCTCGTCTTGTAAATAAAGAGCCGACGGCAGTGTGCACATCAGACACAAAATGTGTTGGACTTTGAGCGTACACACTGCCATCATTAACAAACAAGCCTGGTGCCATGGTTCAACGATCCCTACCGAAGCACAGATAAAGTTGAAAATATGTAGTAGTATTAACTTTTGGCCTCTCCTGTGAGAGTTGGCAATTTACTAGATTATCCCCTTGATAACCTCTGGTGTCAGTGGTTATCTGGGGAATGCAAGACTATGCCGGAGTATGCAAATTTTTGGTTTTGGATAGGGAAAGATGCTTTGTGACTTCCCATTGTTGAGTCAAGTGTGTAATCACGTCTCTGCCTTAACAATGATTTTCAAACTATAAAAGCCAGTGTTGTAGGCAGATAGCAGCAGATGCCTACACCAAACTGCTTTAAGAATTTGGTCATGATACAGCTCAAAAAGATACTACTAAAATGAACAGCAGTTATCTTCATTGAGAAGCATCTTTTTAACAATGGGGTAATCCTACAAAAGGGTTGTGCTGTAGCCATTCACTTTTTTTTAAATCAGTAACTGGCTCTTGGGGATAAAATGAGGGTTATTTTGGGAAGGGCCAAAACTTTTTAAATATGGAATGAGATGAGAGCATCTTTCCCTTGTTCTCCGTAGCATATTTCTGATGTGTGAAGTAGCTAAACATTGGCTCATAGTATCATCGGTTGAGCCCTTCACGCACAAAGTGACCAAGTCATCTCATTCTTTTTTTTTTGGGGGGGGGGTGCAGGGCGGGGGGGGGGGAGTGGGGGAGCATGGTAGATTCTGCTGTTCAGAGGATTTCATCTGCATGAAAGCCAGGTAGTTCAAAATCTGACAAATTTAATGGTGAGAAATGATTTGAAAATTCCACTATACCACTGGGAAATACAACTGTCTGCCTCATGGCCATCTGAGCAAGTCATTTTGTTAATGGCCATCAACACCATCCTAGTATCAGTTATTTTGACTTGGATAATTGGACATGTTGTTTATTTTTCCTTTTTTTTTGTTATCTTGGGGGGGTGGGTGGGAAAGAGATATTTGGGAAATATAGAACTCCTTATATTGTGCAGATGTAGTCCTTTTTGGGAGGGGGAGGGGTTGTGGGTTGTTGAACACAGTTCAAATAATGCCATATGGATCTTTACCAAAGTTGGGGGGGGGGGGGAAGCAACGGGATTGGGATTAAAAAACAAACTAAGGGCAAACCTGTCCCATTTCAGTGTTCAAGAAAAATTAAGTATCCCCAGTTTGAACAAAGATTCTGAAATTGGCGGCTTAAAAATAAAGCATAATCTCAAACCCTTTGCATTAAGGACACTGAAATGTTAGGACTGTTAAATGGTAACACTTAAGTAAAGTGAATAGTGTTTCCTATATGAAGAAAAGTCTATTTTAAATTGAACTCACATTTGGTTCCCTATTATGGGTGTAATTGGCTCTGAATATTCCAGTGAACTAAAAGAAAACTTTACTTTCATACCAGAACTTTTCTTTAAGGCTGATGCTATGTGGACTGGTTGTGAAATGATTTGAATGCTTATTCAGAATGAGTTGAGAGATTGTTAAAAGAAAGCTCCAGTTGCATTTTGTTCATTTAAATAAAACTCACTGGAATCTCTTTTTTGTGTGTGTGTATTTTGTTTGTAACAGATGGTTTTCGTTTCTGTGAAATATTGAACTGTAGCAGGAAAGCCACAGTTTTAGTATTTGGTCTGCAAAGTTGACTGCTGTGGGCCTTGACTGTTGCCTTTTGCAGTGTTGGCTAGAGATACTGAAACCCTCTCTGTTTTGAGTTGTGAATGTAGCATCTCCTACACAAAGAAAGTAACTTGCCCTGCTTCATATCACTGTCCCTTTTCCCCAGCAAGTAGTTTCTAATTTTGTTTGGTACTCTTCCGTAACCTTTTTTAATTATCCTTGCTGGAGTGCCTTGGGGTGTTTTATTGTCTGTTAACTGCTGTATAAAACAGGAGTGATGTTTTTGATTAGGGGTAATACTGGTTGTACTTAGGATATTCCTGAGAGTATGTCCAGTAAAGTTATTTGGGTGGAACTGAGAAATAAGAAAGGAGTGATCACATTATTGGGATTGTACTATAGACCCTCAGCAGGAAATTGAGAAACAAATTTGTATGGAGATCTGTTATCTGCCAAAATAATGGGATGGTTATGGTAGGGGATTTTAATTTGGCAAACATAGACTGGGAGTGCCATCGTGTTAAGGGCTTGGATGGGGCAGAATTGAAGTGTTCAAAATGTTTGGATTCAGTATGTGGATGTGCCAACTAGAAAAGATGCAAAACTTGACCTACTCTTGAAAAATAAGGCAGGGCAAGTGACTTGAGGTGTTAGTGTCAGTGGGAGAGCACTGGCTATAATTCTTAGTTTTAAAATTGACAGCAAAAGATAGACTAGATCTAAAAGTTGAAGTTCTAAATTGGAGGAAGGCCAATTTTGATGGTATTAGGCAATTGTTTTCAAAAGTTGATTTGAGATGAATGTTAGGTAAAGGGACAGGTGGAAAATGAGAAGGTTTCAAACCTGAGTCCAGAGAGGTATGTTTCTGTTTAGGGTGAGGGAAGGTTGGTAGGTTAGGGAATGCTGGATGACTAAAATTGGAAGTTTTTAAAAGAAAAAGCCTATGTTAGGTATAGATGCAGGGATCAAGTGAATCCTTGGTGTATAAAGGCAGTAGGAGTATACTTAAAAATGGGAAATCAGGAGTGTATAATGGCATGAGATCACTTTTTGACAAATAGGGGTTAAGGAGAATCCAAAAGATTCCTACAATACATTTAAGGACTGGAGGGTAATTAGGGAGAGAATATGGCCCCTTTAAAGACCACAAGGCTGTCCGTGTGGAACTGCAGGAGATTGAGATGCTAAATACTCATTGGTGTTTAATGTGGAGAAAGAACTGAAAGGCAATGTGGGAAAATGAATAGCAACATCTTGAAACATGCTTGTTTTACGCGGAGGTGGTCCTGGATGTCTTGAAACGCATAAAAGTGAATAAATCCCCAGGACCTGATCCGTGTATCCTAGAACTCTGGGAAGTGATTGCTGGGCCCTTTGCTGAGATATTTGTATTATGGACAGCCACAAGTGAAGTGCTGGAAGATTGAAGGATTGCTAATGTGGTGGCAAGGAAGACCCAGGGAACTAGATCAGTCTAGTGAGCCTGACCCCTCTGGAGGGGATCCTGAGGGACAAGACTTACATGTATTTGGAATAGCAAGCACTAATTGAGGATAGTCAATGTGGCTTTGTGCATGGGAAAGTGTCAAGATTTGAAGGTGAAGCAGCGGGCTATTTGGACACTAGTAAGGTGTTTGACCAGGTTCCTCATGTTAGCAAGGTTCGATCATTTGGAATTGAAAAATGTGGTGCTGGAAAAACCCCAACAGGCCAGGCAATATCAGAGGAGCAGCCTTCTGTTTTTCCAGCAACGCACTTTTCAACTCTGGTACTCCAGCATCTGCAGTCCTCACTTTCTCCTAGTTGATCATTTGGAATACAGGAAGAGCTAGCCCTTTGATGCAGAACTGGCTTGAAGGTTGAAAACTGGTGGCGGAGGGTTGCTTTTTAGACTGGAGGTGTGCACGCCACCAGGACTGCTGCTGGGTCCACTGCTTATTATAACTTTTATGTTATTTTGGATGCGAACATAGGCACGGTTAGTATGTTTGCAGATGATGCCAAAATTGGAAGTCTATGGACAGCAAAGAAGGTTGCCTCAGTACAACCAGTGTCTTGATCAGATGGGCTGATGGGGTTTATATGTGAAGTGCAGCATTTTGGAAAGGCAAATCAGGGCAGGACTTATACACTTAATGGTAAGGTGCTGAAGAGTGTTGCTAACCAAAGACCTAGGAATACAGGTTCATTGAAAATGGAGTTGCATATAGACAGGATTGTGAAAAAGGTTTTTGGAATGCTTACCTTTATTGGTCAGAGCATTGAGTATATGAGCTGGGAGATCATGTGGCTGTACAGGACATTATTCCAAAAGTGGCCTAATCAATGTGCGCAATTCTGGTCCCCCAGCTATAGGAAGGATGTTGTCCAGGGTTCAGAAAAGATTGACAAGAATGTTGCCAGGCTTGAAGGGTTTGAGCTACAGGAAGAGCTGGGCTAGTTTCCTTGTAGCATTGGAGGATGTGGAGTGACCTTTTATAGAGGCTTAAAATTATGAGGGGCATGGATAGAATAAAGCGTCAAGGTCATTTCACAAGGGTGGAGAGGACCCCAAAATGTAAGGGTTTAAGGTGAGAACTGAAACATTATAAAAGGGACCTAAGGGGCAGATTTTTCATGCGGAGGATGGAATGGAATGGAATGAGCTGCCAGAGGAAGTGGAGGAGGCTGGTACAATTTACAACATTTTAAAAGGCATTTGCATGGGTATATGAATAGGAAGGATTTTGAGAGATATGGGGCTAGGTTTTATTTAGAATGGTCCAACTTGGCTATACTAACCAGACAAAGGGTGGGTTTCCATGCTGTATAGCCCCTGTGCCTATGACAATACCCCTTTTTCCCTTGAAGGGCCCTCCTCCTGTGTTCTTACCAGGCTTTTGATGTCATGGATATCTTTTGAAGGTTGCAAATACATCTTTCCTTTCAAAGGCTCCCTTAATTAGGGAGCCAGCTTCTGTTTATGAATAATTCTACCTTGACTGCAGGTTGGGGAAATGAAAGTAAAACTTAACCTTTTCATGGGTTATCTGTGTCTGTATGTATCTCTAACAACAGTTGTATTCCAATTTGACATTTACATGAAGCAGCAAATCTTCCCATATATTCAGATCAATTAAATTTGTGCAAAATTTCCTGTTGTTAGGAACTTCATTTGGTTCGTGGACATGTGGCCAACCACTAACCATGATACATCTGAACTGAAAGGTTGTGTTGATGTCTTATCTGAAATGTCTCAAAATAGATTTTTAGACTCTTATGAACTCCAATCCTGAACATATTGCTATGATCACTGTCAGATCTTGCCTACAATATACTTTGAGCAGGGTTCACTGGATGGTGATGAGGAATAACAGCAATTCCCCAAATTTCACTAAAATTATGAATTACAATTCCTAATTACTCCTGAAGTATATTCAAGTGGATATAGATTTTATTCAGGATAAACTGGGCATTGACAAATCGTGCTTTAGAGAGACTTTTAATGAAATATAAACTTCACAGAATTTGGTGAATGTCAACACTAAGCCTTTATTGAATGTCACATTTGGTTATCTTTAGGTATTAATGCTGTTACTTCTTTGCCTTGAACTTTGAATAGGTTTTTCTCCTTTTTTTGTTTTTGCTGACTTATCAGGTTCTTGTTATTTAGACCTTTGCACTGAGATTAACTTTCATTTAATGCTGAATGATCTTGCTCTTGTTATACTAATTGAGGCTGCTGCCTCCAAGCTTCATTTAATTATGGCTCTGAAGTCTTGGAATTGGCTGGTGGTAGCACTTTGTTTATGTGATCATGGATCTGCAACAAGATTTCCTTCCCCCTGTGACAGGTAAGTGTTTATTTTCTGTGGAGTATAAAATGACTTCAGTGCTAATTTGGTAGTTTTTTTTTCTGTTAAAGAACTGTGGGTTGGCAACTCCAGAGATTGCATTACACTGGAATGCAGAGCATTATTGGTGGCGCCTTCACTCCAAGCTCTATCTGCCTTTTTAAGTTTGAAGTCCTGAACAAGATTCCCTCTGTTATACACAGACATTAAAGTGGTTCTCAATTTCTGTTTAAAGCAGTTGGTTGGTAAATGTGGTTTGATTTTTTTTTTATTTCCAGTAATCCTCAAACCTCTTCAGTGGATATTTTTGAAAAGCACTGTTTTGCATATTGTAATATGGGCTACTTTTTTCTTTGAGGTACGTTGCTGTTGTAGAAACCTTCCTAGAGTTTTGCTCATTCTTTTATCTGCCTGTCTTCTCATCGCCCATCTTTCTCCTCTTATTTTACCTGAATTAGATTCCTGTCTGAAATCTTCCATTACATTTTTAAATAGTCCCCTGGGTAGAGATTTGGAGTAAATGTCCTAACTAATTTGCCTTTTGTGCCCTACAGGTAAATTTACCCAAAGGCTGCATATATATTGGGATGGCTGTGTTTGAATGTATGGCAATGGTTTAATTCATTGAATAAAAGGATGTGTAACCTATCCTAAAGACAATATGTATTAATGTAACACTATCCAGCTAATTATATTCTCTTTGGATGTGGATTTTTTTTTGGCTAAGGCAATGATAGTTGGGAGTCAGTTATGTAGGATGGAGTTCACACATCATTACAAATTGAAGAATTCATATAGTGATGTTGGGTCTGACCGTCTCTGGACCACAAATCACATCAGATGAGTCTAATGAAACCTAGTTTACATATGTACGTTTGTTCGTCCATCTGTCCCTGGATTGTAGATTGGCAAATGCCCCGAAATTTTGTTTTAGACATTCTCACAGTTAAGTGTATGATTCAGTAAGTTACACTTGACTCTCGAAGGAGCACTATGAATTACCGTATTGTACGTAAGCTGCAGAAGTAGGCAGCTGATTGTGTAAACCTTTAACCATGAAGCAAACTATCCAAACTGTAGCCAGGAAAACCTTTTCGTCACTGGCTTGTCTTATTTTTAAATGCATGGATTTGGAGTATAGAAAAGGGCTGTTCTTGGTACTGATCTAATTTGTTAGTAACCAGGATTTTAATAAATTTAATAAGTTGATGGATTTATACATGGCCTCCGATTATGACAAATACCTATTTGGTCTATGGGGGCGAAGACTTAGATACCACTAGAATGTAGGGATTTCCCTGTTGAAGGACCTTTAAATGGCATGAGTATGCTAAATGTTTACTAGGTGTGATACAATCTGTGGTGTAACAGTGAGCAAATTTGTATAGAATGTCCACTCAATTTCTTGCTTCTCTCTCTTCCCAAGCCACATCTACTGTACTGGAAAGCTTCTACACACAGTGCAGATGGCGAAGCTCTTTGATGATGACAAATATTTTGTGGATATGAAATTAAAGATGAATCCAGGTATAAGACTTTTTTTTTCTTTGTCGACTGCTTGGTTCTATTTCATTAGTTTCCAAAGAATACTTGATTGAATTTTACTTACAAATAATATTTTGAAAAAATCCTAAGTAATCAGCCAGTCTAGTCAATCACGGAGTTTGAGGAGATGATAGTGGCTTTGTTGGAGTGTGTTGTTCAGTCAATTGCCAGAGTCAGAACAACCCAGAATCCTCATCTGTTTTATCCACTCCTGCAACCTTTCACGGTAATGGCTACAAACTTGGCACGGATTCAGAGAGGTTATAGTCCAACTGATTTTTTTCTTTCTCTGCTTAATTTATTTGGAACTCAGTTGACTTGGTCATGGAATGTAGGTGTCGCTGGCTTGGTCAACGTTTACTGCCCACCACTAATTGCTCATAAGTCATCCTTGCTGTGGTCTGGTTTCAGTGTAGACCAGACATGGTAAAGATAGCAAAAATAGAAGAAAGTGAGGACTGCAGATGCTGGAGACCAAAGTTGAAAAATGTGCTGAAAAAGCACAGCAGGCCAGGCAGCATCCGAGGAGCAGAAGAATCAACATTTCGGGCATGAGCCCTTCTTCCTGGAGAAGGGCTTATGCCCGAAACGTCAATTCTTCTGCTCCTTGGATGCTGCCTGGCTTGCTGTTTTTCCAGCATCACCTATACAAAAATAGAAATTGCTAGAAAAGCTCCACAGGTCTAGCAGCATTTCTGGAGAGAAATCAGTTAACATTTCGATTCAAGGGTCACATAAACACAAACAGACACTTCAGTCCAACCAGTCAATGCCAACCATAATCCCAATTAATCTAATCCCACCTCCCTGCTCCTGGCCCGTATTCCTCCAGTTCCTATTCACGTATCTATCCAAATGTGTCTTAAACATTAATTGTACCCGCAGCCACCACTTTCTCAGGAAGTTCATTTCACCCACCAAACCAGTGTGTTTAAAAACAAAAAATTGCCTCAGTATTTTTAACATCACTCTCCTCTCACCTTAATGTCTTGAAATCCGCATCCTAGGGAAAAGACACTAACATCCATGAACACACTTTCTATACCCTTCATGAAAGAAGTTTATAAAATAATGATGTAAAGGGTTGCATATTGGCATGGAAAGAAGATTTGGCTGGCAGGGAGTAGGTGTGAATAGTTCCTACAGGATAAGATATGAATGATTTGCCACAGCGAACAGTGCTGGGACCTCAAATGTTCACAATTTATAGAATTGACTTTGAAGTGAAGCAAGGTGTTTGTAGTGCAGTGGTAATGACCCTCCTTCCTGAGTCAGGAGGTCTGCCTTCAAGTCCCACCTGCTCCAGGCAGGTGTGTAATAACATGGACAAACATAACAATTGCTAGAAAAGCTCAGCAGGTCCTGTAGCCCCTGTGGAGAGAAACCAGAGCCAACATGCCAGGTCATTTGAGAAAACGTCCCTTGACCCAAAATGTTAACCCTGATATTCAAACTACCCCACCACCACTGACACCACCAGACCTGCTGAGGCACCCCAGCAACTCGTCTTTGTTTCTGATTTACAGCATCCACACTGAGTTTTTATATGGTAGAAATAACAATTTTAATCCCAGATGGATTTTTCCTGATAGTCAACAATAGTTTCATGATCATGAATAGACTGTCCCAAATTTTTATTAAATTTAAGTTCCGCCATCTTTTATGGTGAGATTCAAACTCTGATACCTAGAACATTACTTGAATCTCTGAATTAATAGTCTAGTAGTAATACCATTATGCAATTGCCTCCCCTTCAGGATATCTTGCATATAAAGTGAGAAGACTTCCTATTGTGATGAGTTGAGAGAAGTAACTAGGGGACAAAATTTGTTGGCAAACTAATGTGTAAATTCTGCAGCAACATCTGACAAGGAAGAGATACATTGAGTTGTGAATTGCTTGAAGTCCTTGGATCATTTACACCAGTCATACAGCAGCAAAATCTCTGCTTCAAGCTCACCTACGTAACTTCAAATTACTGCTGTTTCCATATTTAATCACTTGATAAATTTGCTATATGGTTGAAGATAGAATCCTAACAGCATACATATCACTTTTTTTTTCTCTCTGTCTCCTTTTGATGAGATTCAATTTCCTGCAATGCCACTAATCCTCTCCAGGATGATATAAATAGGTAGTTTACTATCTTGGAGATTTTTAATACTTTAAATTCTTTTCTTTCTAGTGTCTTTCCAACTATTTCAGTAGCTATGTTGCCTCCTGCTCAATATCTTTCATTTGTTCTGTTTCTTTCTCGGTCATTTTCGCTGCTTA
Organism: Hemiscyllium ocellatum; assembly: GCF_020745735.1. Classification (NCBI taxonomy): domain Eukaryota; kingdom Metazoa; phylum Chordata; class Chondrichthyes; order Orectolobiformes; family Hemiscylliidae; genus Hemiscyllium; species Hemiscyllium ocellatum. Next base: position 54,551,624 of record NC_083429.1, read on the forward strand.
AGGAGCTAGATTGTTTTGTTCTCATTCATTAAGGCACTAGATACAAATTGCCCTGTGCTCCATTTGCAGCTTTCTTCCAAAGCTTCCAATAAGATACAGCGCAAACATGCTTTGAGTTCTGGTGTAAGGGAAATATGTGACCAGATGCCTGTAGTTTCCCCACTCCAGCAAATTCTGGATCTGTAACTTGTGACTGTCTCAGTCACTCCATCTGTCTCATTGTCCCTCCATCTGTCTTGTTGTCCCTCAATGTATCTGTCCCCTCTTATCTAAGACTTGTTAGGACAGTTTAGAGTCAACCACACTGCTGTGGGTATGTATTTACAAATAGGCCCATCAGATTTCCTTCCCTCAAGGACATTAGTGAACCAGATGGATTTCTACCATCAAGTGGTCATCATTAAGCCAGCTTTCTCATTCCAGATTTTTATTAAATTCACATTTCACCATCTGACATGGTGGGATTCAAACCTGCAGCCAGAGCATTAGTCTGGGTTTACTAGCCCAGTGGAACTTAAATTTAATAAAAACTTGGGACCGTCTATGCATGATCATGAAACTATTGTTGACTATCAAGAAAAATCCATCTGTGTTTATCTTTAAAAGAATCAAATTAAAGGATGGTAATAAGGATTAGAAAATTCAGTTCTGGAAGCCTTAAATCTTTGACTCTGTGGAGCCAATTTTGTTCCATGCTTGTGCAAAGTCATTGGGACTTGAAACGTGCTCCTGCCTTCACTCCTTGCTTGAGGAGGAATCGAGTGTTAACACAGCCTGGTAAGAACTGTTTTCATGTTATGGAACATGAATAAAACTTTTTTTAAAAAAAACATGACCAAGAAGATTGAAGGTAGAGCAGTAGATGTTGTTTATGCAGATTTTTATCAAGAAGGTTTCGCATGGTAGACAAACAATTTGGATAAGAATATAGGAGGCAAGGTTACTAAGATTGCAGATGACACTAAAATCGGTAACCTATTGGGACAACGAAGAAGGAAATCCAAGTACAGCAAGATCTTGATCAACTGGGCCAGTCGACTGAGGAATTGCAAAAGAAGTTTAATTTAGATAAATGCAGAGTTGCATCCTGGTAAGACAAACCAGGACAGGACTTGCACAGTAAATGGCAGGTCCCTGGGGAATGTTCTTGAACAGAGGCCTGGGGTGCAGATGGTAGTTCCTTGAAAGTGGTGTCATTGGTAGATGGTGGGGGAGGAGGGGAGTGGGGGTGGAGAGAAGGCATTTGGCACACTTGCCCTCATCAGTCAGAGCATTGAATACGTGAGTTGGGCATCCACCGCATCTCCTCCACTTCCCGCTCCTCCGCCCTTGAGCCCCGCTCCTCCAACCGCCACCAAGACAGAACCTCACTGGTTCTCACCTACCACCCCACCAACCTCCGCATACAACGTATCATCCGCCGTCATTTCCGCCACCTCCAAACGGACCCCACCACCAAGGATATATTTCCCTCCCCTCCCCTATCAGCGTTCCGCAAGGACCACTCCCTTCGTGACTCCCTCATCAGATCCACACCCCCCACCAACCCAACCTCCACCCCCGGCACCTTCCCCTGCAACCGCAGGAAATGTAAAACTTGCGCCCACACCTCCACACTCACTTCCCTCCAAGGCCCCAAGGGATCCTTCCATATCCGCCACAAGTTCACCTGTACCTCCACACACATCATCTATTGCATCCGCTGCACCCGATGTGGCCTCCTCTATATTGGTGAGACAGGCCGCTTACTTGCGGAACGCTTCAGAGAACACCTCTGGGCCGCCCGGACCAACCAACCCAATCACCCCGTGGCTCAACACTTTAACTCTCCCTCCCACTCCACCGAGGACATGCAGGTCCTTGGACTCCTCCACCGGCAGAACATAACAACACGACGGCTGGAGGAGGAGCGCCTCATCTTCCGCCTGGGAACCCTCCAACCACAAGGTGTGAATTCAGATTTCTCCAGTTTCCTCATTTCCCCCGCCCCCCCCCCCCCCCCCCCCCCCACCACCACCACCTTGTCTCAGTCGGTTCCCTCAACTCAGCACCGCCCTCCTAACCTGCAATCTTCTTCCTGACCTCTCCGCCCCCACCCCACTCCGGCCTATCACCCTCACCTTGACCTCCTTCCACCTATCCCTCCTCCCTACCTCTTATCTTAGCCTGCTTGGCTACTCTCTCATTCCTGATGAAGGGCTTATGCTCGAAACGTCGAATTCTCTATTCCTGAGATGCTGCCTGGCCTGCTGTGCTTTGACCAGCAACACATTTTCAGCTGTGATCTCCAGCATCTGCAGACCTCATTTTTTACATGTTATGGTTGTGCAAGATCTTTAGTATGGCCACATTTTGGATCACAGTATTTAATTTGGATTGCCCTGCTATAAGAAAGATGTTATTAATCTGTAAAAGCTGCGAAAATGATTTTACAAAGATATAACTAAAATAGTCTGGTCTTAGTGACAAGGAGTGGCTGGGACTTTTCTCCCTGGACTGTCGGAAGCTGAGGGGTGACCTTTTATAGAGGTTTATAAAAGCTTGAGGGGCATGGATAGGGTGATTAGTCAGGTCTTTTTTTCCCCTAGGGTGGAGGAGTCCAAAACTAGAGTTCATATGTTTTGGGTGAGTGGGGAAAGATTTTAAAAGGGACCGGAGGTGCAACATACTCAGGAAATTGTCTATATGGAATGAACTGCTAGAGGTGCTGGTAGAGATGGGTACAACTACAACAGTTTAAAAGATATATATTTAGGCAGGTACATGGATAAGAAAGTTTGAGGGATATGGGACAAGTTCACTTCAGGAAATCTTTGTCATGGATGACTTGGGCTAAAGGCTGTTTCCATGCTGTATGACTTTGACTCTATAAGGTTTTTCCCTTTTTTTTGTGTGTGGGGTGTGGACAATGCTGGCAAGGTCAATATTTGTTTCCCATTCTAAATTGCCTTAAACTGAGTGGTTTGTGAGGCCATCTGAGGATAGTTAATAATGTTGGTGTGGATCTGAAGTAATGTGTAGACCAAACCAGTTGAAGATTGCAAACTTCCTTCCATATTGGATATTGATGTTACCTTGGGTGACTGTGTGGAGTTTGCGCATTCTCCCTGTCTGTGGCTTTCCTCTGGGTGCTCCAGTTTCTTCCCACAATCCAAAGATATGCAGGTTGGGTGAATTGGCTATGCTAAATTGCCCATAGTGTTCAGGGGTGTGTAGGTTAGGTACATGAGACATGGGTAAAATATAGGATAATAGGGTAAGGAATGGGTCTGGGTGGGTTACTCTTCATTGGTGTGGACTTGTTGGGCTCAAGGGTCTGTTTCCACACTGTCACAACTCTATTCTAGTGCACCAGATGGGTTTTGCAATAGTCTCAAAGGGTACCATTTAAATTAGCTTTCAGTTCCAGATTCCAGCAGCTAGCCTGGCGGGAGTTGAGCCTGTGACCCCAGGCCCTTTGAGTTGCTAGTCCAGTAAACGTTATTTCTATATGCCATCGTCAACCTGACTAATGAGACTAAAAATGCAAAGAAAACACTTCAGAGATTAATCTATTTCATCTTTAAATATCTGGTTGCCTAATTACCTACTTGGTGTGTGTTAAAGGGCACGAATGTTCAACATGGAATCTCCTCCATCCCGGTCTTTTTTTCCTATCTCCTCTTAGTTCCCCACCTTCTGAAAAGTCACACTGGGGTGTTTTAAACTGTTTGACCATTCGTCACATGTGAGAGCTTAAGACAGTTGGGTAGTTGGATAATTGATTTTGAGGGGTGTCATTGTTGAGCTTGGTTCTGTTCACACTTGGTGGTTTTGCCAGATAGGTAGTCATCCTTTTTTTTAACCCAAGGAGTTAAGACTAGTTGAAGCCCTTACAGCTGCTTTCTAGGTTTCTTGAGCACAAGCCTAGAGATGGGATCTGTCTGACTCAGTAACATGCTAGAGAGTTATATGGGAAGAATATGCTAGGGGAAAGAGCAGAGAAGATTGACTAGATTGACCGAATTGAGGAGTTCTACCTATCAGGGAAGTTGGCTGTGTATTATTACTCTATTTTAAAAGTAAATGAGATGACCTCACGGAGTTATTTTCAATTTTGGAAGGATTTGATAGGGTAGATCTAGCAAAGATGATCTAGTAATGAGTGGTTAACCAGAACATGGTAGATATAACAGTAAGTCAACAAAAAAAAATTGAGGGATGAGAAGAAACCTCTTGACTCAGTGTTCCACATCTCCTCCATTCTTTATCACAATGAATGGTTGGAGGGAACCACCTAGATGTGTTTGAGAAATCTGGAGCATATGAAGGAGAACAGAATAAAGTATTGTTGAAGTAAGATGAGAAAAGGCTTATGCACAATGTAAGCACCAATATTAAACCCATAGTAAAACACTACAGATGTTGCAAGTCTTAACCAAGAAAACTCAAGTGCTCTGGAATGGTAGCATCTGTGAAGAGAAACAAAACTAGCATTTCAGGTTGTAACCTTTTCCTTGGATCTGGTGGAACTGAAGTAAGCCATTTGAACCAAATGGTCTGTTTCTCTGCTGTACGTGCTATATGAACTGTTTGTTTTTACAAACAGGTCATTTGAGAGAAAGTTACTGACTTGTAATTACTTTCAGCTTTTAAAAAGATTCGTATTTCGATCATTTTTAACTTTCTCTCATCCCCACTGAAAATCTGAAGGTGTCGTTTTGGCAGCTTTTCGAAACCTCACTTCCCCTGTTGCAGAGATAACTAAGGAGCAACTGAAACTCTTTGTCAAAACATACTTCGATGCTCCTGGGCAGGAGTTTGAGAAATGGACACCGGCTGACTGGTGTGATCAGTAAGTGTAAAAATAACAATCTGTCTTAGCTTTTGTCTGAGGTTAAGGTCCAATTATTTAAATTTGTGATGCAGCAGGCAGCATCCAAGGAGCAAGAGAATCAACATTTCGGGCATAAGCCCTTCATCAGGAAGTAAAGACTACTTAACCTGTCTTATAGGACAATTGTGAAACTGAGCTTAACACAATGGTTATATAATCACATTACAGTCAACACAACACAAGTTTTAAGTTTGCGCTTTAGAAACAGTACCCCCAATTTGTCAATTGCATCTGAGTAAACTCTGGTTAATGAAATGCATGTTATGGTGGATTGACCTTGTGCATCAGTTTGACAGCTGAGTCTGAGGGTGCAGGTTGTAATCCAACTGCATTACATAATCTACTTGGCTTTTCAGTGTTGTTGTACTCCCTTAGTACAATGTTCAATGTATTTTGAATCTAATAGAATAGGTTTTAATTTCTGACTTGCCTTTTCACAAGTTGAGTTTTGGTCAGCACTTTTTCCCAAAACGTGTACTATTATCTAATAAGATTTGAGTATGTGTAAAATGGCTGGTGCATATGCTGGCATAATTCATAACATGTCTGAATTATAGACTGTTTCATAAAGCATTTTGAATTGACGTAGGCTTCTGTACATTTGCAAATAAAGTTGGATTTGATAAATCAACTTTTATAATTATAGCACTTTTAATATTAAAGAGATCATTACCTGGGCTATGGCAGAGTTGGCAGAGTTGGCAGTGACTGTCCTGCAACAGTAACCATATGTTTGAAGTTCCTCCCTACCAGCTGTATCCAACTGCAGTCAGGAAGGCAAATAATATGTTGGTCTTTTTATTGTAAGGAGACTGGGGTCCATGAATAAGGAAATGTTACTACATTTGCTTAGGATTTTGGTGAGATCATGCCAGGAACACTGCAGTTTGTTAATTCTAACCAAGGAAGGATGTAATTGTATTGGTGACCTAGCACTGAAGGTTTGCAAGATTGCTTCCTGTAATGAGAGGCTGAATAAATGGGCCTACGTTTGCCTGGCGTTCAGGAGAATGAGGAGTGAACTCACTTGAAACATGAAGGAACCTGACAGGATGGACACTGAAGTTGTTTCCCCTAGCTAGGCCATCCATGTACTAGGCCAGAGACTCCAGTGCATCAATAAGACTGAGGATGAGAAATTTCTTCGCTGGAAGATTGTGGATCTTTGGAATGCTAAAAGAAAATTCTGGTAGTACTTGGCAGCCTGGCAGCATTCCTGGATGGAAAAATAAAGTGGTTGTGTCTGCCCATCAGAACTCCCTTTCTCATTGAAAGGTCAGGACCTGAAATGCTAATTTTCTCTGCCTGCTCAGAACTAAATAGACCTGAATATTTCCAACCAGTAGTTTTTGATTTGAAATTGAGGACTTATTTTTTTTTTTGGAGTTGCAAACATCCAGGGTAGTGGACACTTCACTGTTGAATGTATTTAAGGCTCAACAAGAATTTTTCTCTAATGGAAATGAGAAATGTGGAGCTGGGAAGTGGGCAGATCCATTATGATCACATCCGCTATGACTTCTATATGTGTGTCTCTTAATGAAAATGTCACCATCTTTTACAGCCCCCAAATCCTTCAGAAAATTTCTGACCAGAAACTGCGTCTTTGGGCTAAAGAACTACATGCTCTCTGGAAGTCCTTGGGGAGGAAGGTATATGTGGAATCGTACTTGCAGCATGTTCACTGGCATAGATTTACTTCTGATTTGTGCAGATGGGGGAAATTGACCAGTTGATCCAATAGTCCCTGTAACAGCAAACATTTGGACACTGCAATTCCATTTTGAAAGTGGGTTGGCAGGGTAGTGATGCTATAAGCTTATGGTAGGTGTGTGCTTCAGTTTTCACCTAGTGTGGACTGAACCTGTAAGCTCATCCTTTCCCACAGATAAGCAATTAAATTCAAACTTGGGGTTCGATGTTCTTAAGTGGCAGGCCTCCTTTTCTAAAACTCCACATGGATTGTGGCAGCATTCCTACTGAGACACGCTCTAGTCCTTGTCAAACTCTAACTCCTCACTTGCCACTCCTGTTCTTGTGAAACATTTATACAGGATGTCAGACACAAACAGCCAAACAAGCCATGCATTTATCAATGTCTAGCACTGTATCAAATGGAGCATTTTCCTCCAATTAAATATTAGGAAGACAAAGTATTCTTGTCACCATCCATGCATCAATCCCTAAATACTGTTTCCATCTCTGTCTGAGGTTAAGCCTATCTGCTTGTAAATTTGGTGCTATGTTGATCCCAAAATGGATGTTTATAGACCAGCTTAGTCTTAATTTGTGGAGCACAGTGAGATGCATGTTTCATTGTTGGATTTAGGGACATGTCCCTCTACTTGAATCTGATTATGCACCTCTTGATCCTTTCAGATTAAACTGGATGTGCAGGCACACTCAGAACTGTATTCCCAGGTTTATGTGCCCAAACCTTTGATTGTACCTGGTGGTCGCTTCAGAGAGTATTATTACTGGTAAGAGCGCATTGTGGACTTGTTGCGTTAGCACTGATTGTTGTCATACTCTCCTATACCCCCTACTTGCAGATACCAACACCTACCAAAAGAGGGAGTTTGACCCCACCCCACAGCTCACCAATAGGGTAAACAGCACACTGAGGAACCTACAAAAAAAACGGACAGATAACCAGGTCTGACCTACAAAGAATGAAACCTGAAAGCAACAACACCCCCAGATTCTATGGACTACCTAAATTACACAAACCAGACATCCCACTGACCCATAGTATCACTACCAGGGACACCATCTCACAAACTGGTTAAAGAACTACAGCAGAAACTGAAACACCTGATCAGCGGATCCAGACGCTCTATACAATCAATGCAGGAATTCTTGGACATCATCAGAAATATACACACAGACAAGGAAGAAACCATGGTCTCATTCAATGTAACAGCACTGTTCACCTCTCTCGACAAAACCCTAGCCAGAGAAACAATAGCCAACTTGCTGGACATACAGAACAAGACGTTGAACCTATCAACAAAGACTGCATACTCAAACTACTGGACCTGTGCCTCACAACACACTTCACATTCAACAACCAAATATATGAACAAATCAACGGCACACTCATGGGCTCACCATCTCTGGACTCGTAGCAGAAGCGGTAATGCAAAGATTAGAACAAACAAACCGCAAATTCAATCCAAACTCTGGATCAGATATGTGGATGACACCTTTGTAATCATTAAAAACACAACACACGCTGGATCATCAACGCCACACTCGCAGGAATCCGATTCACTAGAGAGGAAGAAGAGGACAACCAGCTCCCATTCCTAGGCGTGATGGTACAGAGAACACCGAACGGAGAATTCACCACAAAGGTATACAGGAAAGCCCCACACACAGACCAAGTCCTGAACTACGAAAGCAACCACCCCAACACACACAAACGAAGTTGCATCAAGACACTATTCAAAAGGGCCACAACACACTGCAGTACATCAGAACTGCAAAAAGAAGAACACCTATACTATGTATTTGCCAAAAACGGATACCCGCGCAACTTCATCAACAGATATCTAAGGGAAAGACAACGGAACGAGGACATGCCGCAACCCAAAGGATGAGCCACCCTACCATACATCAAGAGCATTTCCGAACTGACAGCCAGCCTACTGTGACCATTAGGACTCATAACAGCACACAAACCAACAGCCACTCTCAGACAACAACTCACCAGGATGAAGGACCTGATATCCAGCATGAGCAAAACCAACGTAGTGTACAAAATCCCATGCAAGGACTGCACAAAACACTACATTAGGACAAACAGGAAGACAGCTAACGATCCATATCCATGAACACCAACTAGCCACGAAACGACACGACCAGCTATCCTTAGTAGCCACACACTCTGATGACAAGCAACATGAATTTGACTGTGACAACACAACACTACTATTATAGGACAAACTAAACAGAAAACAACCAGGGAATTCGTAGAGGCATTGCTTTCATCCACAGATTCAATTAATAAGCATGTCGACCTGGACCCAATATACCGACCACTGCAGCGTACAGCTAGAACTGGCAACCGGAAGCAGCAGATACAAATCACTATAAATGCTGGAGGAAGCATCACCAGAAGCTCTTCACAGGAGGCTCCCAAGTACTGAGGATGTCACCTAGACAGGGGACGAAACGTCTGCAACACAAATTCCCAGCTCGGCGAACAGAACCACAACAAGCACTCGAGCTACAAATCTTCTCACAAACTTTAAAAACCCACCGGCTGCCATAACTACCTGGATTACACCACCTCCCACTCTGCCTCCTGTAAAAATGCTATCCCTTATTCCCAATTCCTCTGCCTCCACTGCATCTGCTCCCAGGTGGACCAGTTCCACCACAGAACACACCAGATGGCCTCCTTTTAAAGACCACAATATCCCCCCTCACATTATTGATGCCCTTCAGTGCATCCCATCTGCTTCCTGTACCTCCACCCTTGAACCCTGGTCCTCTCCTTCCACCCCACTAACCTCTGTATACATCGCATTATCCTCTGCCATTTCTGCCACCTACAAATGGACTGCACCACCAGAGATAGTTCCCTCCCCACTGCTTTCTGTAAAGACCATTCCCTCTGCGACTACCCAACCCCCCCCCCCCCCCACCCTTGCCAACACAGGAATTGCAAAGCCTGCATGCCCACCTTCTCCTCCTTCCCATCCCCACCCCAGTCCAAAGTCCCAAAGGAGCTATCCATTGAAGTTTCACCTGCATTTTCACATGTCGGTTACTGTATCTGCCGCTCCTGATGTGGTCCCCTCTACATTGGGGAGAAAGAACACCTTGCAGAGCGCATCTCTGGGACACCCGCATCAACCAACCCCGCACCCTGTGGCCGAATAGTTCAACTGCCCCTCCCACTCCGCTCAGGACATGCTGGGCCTCCTCCGTCACCACTCCCTTACCACCCAATGCATGGAGGAAGAATGCCTCATTTTCAGCCTCTGGGCCCTCCAACCCCATGGCATCAATGTGGATTTTGCCAGTTTCTTTTTCACCCCACCCCCACTTTATCCCAGTTCCAATTTCCAGCTCAGCACCGCCCTCATGATCTGTCCTACCTGTCCATCTTGCTTCCCACCTATCTGCTCCACCCTCCCCTTGGACCTCTCACCATTTACCCCACCTCCATCCACCTATTGTGCACTCAACTACCTTCTTCCCCTACTTCCCAGCCCCTCCCATTTATCTTTCCACCCCTGAACCTCCCAGCCTCATTCCTGATGAAGGGCTTTTGTCTGAAACATCTATTTTCCTGCTCCTCAGATGTTGCCTGACCTGCTGTGCTTTTCCAGTCCCACTGTCCGTGACACTGTCACTGTCCAACCTTAACTGTTTTAGCACTGCTCAAATGATCCTGAAGTCCAAGACCTTGCCAATATTGTTGTCATCGTGGCTTTCAGCCGCTTTCTTTCCCTGTTGCAAATTTCCTTTTTTCCTCTCCGTGATGTCAAAACATAAGTTGGAAGTTCTTTGTTGCGTGAGTGGAGATCACACGTAGCAGATATAGCCTGACTTCATCCTGCCAAGCCCATTGCAACATAACTCCCATTTTAAGGAAGGGTCTATTGACCAAGGTTTTAGATCCTCATTCCAATCTGGGGAACTCTCACTGGGGAAGTATCAGTGGAATTGGTGTGTGTGTGTGTCCATCCCAGTGCAGTATCCTGCCAATGCTGATGTACTGAAATGGGGACAAGTTGCCTGAAAAGGATGGGAGGTCACATGTAGAAATTAGTTTTGGGGCCCTGTTAACATGCTGTCAAATCTGCAGATGTGCCATTGCAAACCTGTTTTTCAGTTAAAATGGTTGAGTAAATGATGAGGTCAATAATTTCAAGATCCTGTAACAAGATTCAGTTGGAGCCTCTTACAGTTCCTTGATTTCCAGTGGATTCTAGTAGACACCATAACTGAAATGACATTGCATGAGCCACTTACTGTTGAAGTCAGTATGAATCTGTAAAACATCATCTCAATGATGGTCCATTAGATGACTTTTTGTTTGTTTTTAAGATCTTTATTCAGCAGCCAACCTCTGGTGTAGATATGGCTATGGATCAGTGGGTCCTGCCAGGAATATGTTAAGGTTTTCTAGAGGCACATGTGCTGACAGACTGAGTAAATCTTTACTGCACTGCGCAAGTTTGACATTGCTAATTTGTAATGGTCCCACACTGTAGTGAAGGCTTGAAATGTGCACTGTACCAGGATTGCATACTGAATTGTTCTCTTCTCTCTCTCAGGGACTCCTATTGGATAATAAAAGGGCTGCTGCTGTCTGACATGAGGGAAACTTCTAAAGGAATGATTGAAAATTTTCTGTATCTCGTGCAAAGGTAAAATAGAATAGGCAAGGAGACCTATAACTCTAAGAGTGAGCACTTTTAATTAGAGGGAGTCTTAGCTATGGGAGTTACTATGGTCCAGTTCAGTGTCTGATTGTCAAGTAAATGTTGTAGGTAAAGGGGCTGGTCAAAGACTGGGGATTCTGGAACAAGTAACTGATTATCTGACATCCCGTCTGTCCATCATCGATGAGATGATAGAAGTCAAATGTATGGAATCCATCCCACTTGGCCTGGATGTGTTCAACTCCAACAATGTTCTGAGCTTGACACCAGAACCAAGCTCACTTGATTAGCCCTCCAGCCACTGCCGGTACCTGCTGCTGCAACTATGCATGTGCAAGATATGCTGTGCCAATTTTTGACCATTCTTTCCAAACCTGTGGCCTCTCACCTAGAAGGACGAAAGTAACAGAAAACCTGGTCGCAGCACCACCTGCAAGTTACCCTCTGAGTCTCCCTATTCGCATTTAGAACTATACTGCTGTTCCTTTGCCGCTGTCAAATCTGGAACATGTTTAGTACTTCCAGTGTCGTTATGAACACTTTTTTATTAGATTCCCTACAGTGTGGAAAAGGCCCTTTGGCCCAACAACTCCACACTGACCCTCCGAAAAGCAACCCACCCAGACCCATCCCCCTATGTTTATCCCTGCACCTGACACTATAGGCAATTTAGCATAGCCAATTCACCTAACCTGCACATCTTTGGACTGAGAGGAAACCGAAGCACCCCGAGGAAACCCACACAGACACGGGGAGAATGTGCAGACAGTCACCTGAGGCTGGAATCGAACCTGGATCTCTGATGCTGTGAGGCAGAGTACTATCCACCGTGCCGCCCAATTGACTGTAGGTATTCAAGAATGTTGCTCACTGCTGTCTTTTCAAAGCAAATTAAGAGTGAGCAGTAATGCAATTTCTACATCAAAGCCATTTCTTTTTTTAAATAGAGGCATCATGTTTGAGAAGTCAAAGGAAACTAGGATGAAATAGCTTAGGGTGAAATGAAGCTTAGTAATTGCAGATGCTGAAAATCTGAAGTAAAAATAAATTGCTGGAGAAACTTGGCAGAACTAGCAGCATCTGTGAAGAGAGCACAGTTAATATTTCAAGTCCAATATCCCTCTTTCAGAACATGAAATTAACTCTTCGCATTGCAGCAAATGGTCTGCTGTAGATGTGATATTTTCAGTAATGTTGGTGAGGGATCAGCCTTGCTGTGTAGTATAATTATTCTTTTCTCCTTTAATCCTGTTTTTCATTTCACTGAATTTCTTTGTACCTAATTTCTCTTAATTCACCCCATTTCCTTTTCCATCTTTTCTTTCCCACTTTTTTCCCAAGATGGTGGTGAAGCCTGAGGATCATCTGCTCGCATCTGCCTGCTTTTGCTTTTTCTCTTTGCTCTTTTTTTTGCTTTCTTCTAAGCCTGGCAAGTGGCCTCCAGCAGCAGCGGCAGCAATGCCAGGCTGAGCTGAGACGCCCTGGAGTGGGGCCTCTGGCCTGCAATCACAGGCTAGGCAGAGTTTCCAGGTCCACCGTGAGACCTGAATACATGAAGGAGAAATATGACTGCTTTGTCCCTGTGTGGCAATCTTTGGTATCCAGGTATTCCAGTGGTCCGGCATGGCGGGCTCATCCTGACTGCATCTTCAGGGTAGTCCATTGTTCCTTAATCGACTTACCCTGAGCCTAGGAGCCATTAACTGAACTGTGATGAACTTTGTCTTAATTTTCCTTTTAAATGTGATGTATGACTTCTGTCGTTGTAGGTGCTGTGATGGAGCAACTTATAAAACCTTTCACTGGGTTTCCTGTAAATGTATGTGTGACATACATTCTATATCCTACTCAAATATTTTTGACTTTCTGGAGAGGGACAGTTAGTAAATCATCCCAAATTGATGATGTTCCTTTTAACCTGGCTAGGAATTGATCCATAAGTTTAAAATCTGACCACTTGCATTTTCTTTTTTGTTTTGATTTTATTTTTCTCCTCTTAGCTCTGTGGAGCTTAGCTGTGTGTTTTCCCCTAGAATAGGAGTCCGAACTAGAGAGCATATACTTAAGGTGCGAGGAGAGAGATTTTAAAGGGACTTGAGAAGCAAACTTTCCAGAGGATGGAATTTGTATATGGTTTGAGCTGTCAGAGGAAGTGGTAGATACATTTATAGTTGCAAATTTTTAAGACTATTGGACAGAGATGTGAATAAGGAAGGCTTAGGAGGGAATTCTGAGCAAGGGTCTCTCAACCTGAAGTGTTAACTCTGATTTCTGTCCACAGTCCTGAGCTTTTCCAGCAATTTCTGTTTTTGTTTGATTTACAGCATCTGCAATTCTTTCAGTTTTTCATGAGGTTTAGAGGGATATGGGTGAAACGCAGGCAAAATGGGGCCAGTTTAGTTGGAAGCTTGTTCAGGTTTGGACCAAGGGGTCTGTATCTGTGTGGTGAGTCTGACACTACAGTCTCCAGTCACTACTTTTGAACTCTTGCTTCTGGTCTCCTTGCAGCTTCTACCATCAATCCTACTGTTAAACATTGTGAGCTTCCATTTCACAAATTTGAGGGGTGAGGAGAAGAATGCCATAACTAATATTTAACCTGTTGATTTTTCTTTCCCAGATTTGAATTCATCCCAAATGGAGGGCGAATTTACTATGAACGCAGGAGTCAGCCACCCTTCCTGGTGTTGATGATGGAGAGTTACATCAATGTCACAAATGATCTAGACTTCTTAAAGTGAGCTGTTAGCTGTGATGTAATGTCTGTTTTGGTCTTTGAGTATGTTCTTCCACTCCAAGGCTACACTGGGCACCGTGGACTGAGCAAGCATCTGTTGTGCTACAGTATTGACATCGTTGGGGAGCATTTTTATTTAAGATATGAAATGGGTATGTCAGTAAATTGTCTGACTGTTTTAAAACCTCAACTGGCTCACTGATATCCTGCAGGGAAAGTTATCAGTGTATACCTACTCTGGGTATGTGACTCAAATCCTGGATCAATCTTTCTGTGAAATGTCCAGGCAAGCCAAACAGGTGTATGACTGCATCACAGCAGGTCAAAGGCGTACTCTTGGGTGACTTTGCAATGAGTGAGTAGTAAATACCAGCCTTATCAGAGGACACCCCAGTGAAAGAATTTGGGCAAACTGAATCTCTCTAACTCCTGAGCAGAGGAGTGCCGTTGCTGTTCATATCTCCAAGCTTGAATAATATGAAATGTAACTTTTTTTTAAAAATCAGGCAAAGTATTGATCTCTTGGATAAGGAGTACGAATTCTGGATGAAGAATAGAGTCATGCCTGTCAGTGTAGGAAGCAAAACTCATCGTCTGAATCGGTATATTGTTGAAGCAGCTGGTCCCAGGTTTGTACAGATGTGAACTGCTCTCTCTAACTTATTCAACATGTTACTCAGATTTACTAGGGGAGGAACAGATGAACATTTTGTATGACCGTCTCAACTTTAAATTCATGCTAGCATTTCGTGGGCATGCAAGTTAACTTTAAAAAGAAAATAGACAGGTAGAAGGCTGGAAGAACATAGCAAGCCAAGCAGCATCAGGCGGTATAGAAGTCAACGTTTCGGGTGTAATCCTTCTTCACTACTTTAACAAAAAAAGCAGTAAAAGCTGGGCAAGGACAAAGCCTAGCAACTCTGGAAGGGGCCTGTTCTTGGGAATCTCTGGAGATATTCATCTGATCATTCTGTTTGACCTGCTGTGCCTATCCACAACTGTTCTATTCAAATTTTATTCCTTTTTCAAAAACAGGCCAGAATCCTACAGTAAGGATGTTGAATTGGCTCAGGCAGTCCCAGAAGGTAATGTTTATTCTAAAAAAATCCATTTTAATACCAAAAGAGGTTGGAAGAAAATTTGATTAAGACAGCTTTGTGCTGTGTCCAACTCCGTGCAGCATGAGCTTGGTGTTTTGAGGGCACTGTAGAGAGCGTTTCCAGTTAGGTCGTGGTTAGAGTCTCTAGTCCAAACTCGGCAGTGAATCTGCAATTTGTGTTGATGCCCAGGTGAGCCACATTAAAACTAAAAGTTGAGTCAGAGTGCTGTAGGTAAAATAAAGCTTGTCTTTATAATGGTTGAATGACACTTTGTTTTTGTCCTCTTCTGCCCAAGAAGACCTGTGGATAGAGCTAAAAACTGGAGCAGAGTCTGGTTGGGATTTTTCATCCCGCTGGTTCATTGACCCCAACGGGAAGAATAATGGAACTTTGAAAGACACAAAAACCACACAGATCCTCCCTGTTGACCTGAACTCTGTCCTCTGCAAGAATGAGCGAATTCTAGCAATGTTCCACAAGCTGCTGGGTTGGTATGCTTCTATGGACTAGTGCATAAAAATCTAATATTCATTTTCTTGTTTTATTACATCCCCAATCTGTTCTGTTTGAGAGTTGCAATGCATTGGTCATATAGAAAGGCAGTTTAAATCAAGGACTCCATACTGTGGTCACCTGCGCTGCAATGTCATTTTTAAGCCGCATTCCAGCACTTGACCATGTTGTCCAGGCTGACTGACCTGCTACACTGTCTGAAGTGACATTTGTTAATACATTGATAAAGCTGCCAGTGAACAACTATGTCATTTGTAACTTTATTTGCATATTCCCACCCTGGTATTGATTACCTCCTGCATTTGGCGGCTGAGTGCATTAGGGAGAAATAGTAAGATTCAGATTCTTGCGTGCTGTTGCACTCACATTCAGCCCACTGCAGAAGTCCAAGTCCCCTGAGAAATGTTTCGGTTACACTGCACCAAGATGTTTACAAAATTGAGGGGCATGGAGAGGGTCAATAGACAGTCTTTTTCCTGGGGTCGGGAGTCCAGAGCTGGAGGCCATAGGTTTAGGCTGAGGGGGGAAAGATATGAGACTAAAAGGCCAATATTTTTCACAGGGTGGTACATGTATGGAATGAGCTGGTAGAGGAAGTGGTGGAGGCTGGTACAATTGCAACATTTAAGGGGTATCTGAATGGGTATATGAATAGGAAGGGTTTGGAGGGATATGGGCCGGATGCTGGCAGGTGGGACTAGATTGGGTTGGGATGTCTGGTCTGCATGGACAGATTGGACCGAATGGCAGTGATTGGTATCTCAAACTTTTCTACCATTCCTGTCTTGCCCCAGTACAAGAGTCTTTCAGGCTGATGTGATCCTTAATTCACCTGTCTTTATTTTTCAGGTAATGTTTCTAAGGCACAGTACTATGAGGATGCCTTAAAGCATCGCATTGATGCTGTACACGATGTTTTCTGGGATGAAACACAAGGAGTCTGGTTTGACTACAACTTAATAACTAACCACAGCAACACTGCCTTCTATGCTTCCAACTTGATTCCTCTCTGGGCTGAGTGTTTTGTTGAGCAGGAGCCAGGAAAAATAGCAGAGATGGTGATCCGTTACCTGGAGGTAATGGCTAGCTGCCCCAAATATACTTCACTCTGGGATTGGGGTTTGGGGATGAAGTTTCTCTTGGCCTTCAAGGAGTGAATACCCCCAATCTCCACTCCCTTTCTTTGTACTCTCTCTCTAATCCCCACCTTTTTTAAAAAAAAAGTAGTAAGACACTTGCCAGGATCTCTGAGACAAGAGGTTACTTCACGTATCATGCTTTCTACTAACTCTGGATCCATGGGCAACACGACCTCTGGCAGTTTTGGAAAAGCTGACCCTTGTGATTCTGTTGGGCTGACCAAGTGGTCTACAATTTGGGTCCTTATGTTGCCTCAGTTGCTTTGTTTTGACAAGCAGCTGTTCGGGGAAAGAGAGGGTTCTTACCATAGATGACTATCCATGCAACTACTACTTTTCCTTTCTAGTAAGAAACCTGTTTGTTGACAATGGGATTTGGTTAGATTCTTAGTGTCATCTGCATTCTGATAGCTGGTTAAGACTCGCAAATGAAAAATCCATGAATAACGACTGTTGATCAAACCTGTATTCCAGAAAAAACTTGACATTTTCAGGAGAGGGTCATTTTTGTTATAAATTACTGACGTGCATTGAATTGGGAGAGTTGATTATCTTAGTGCTAATGACAGTTCAGTGGCTGTTGATACCAAATCATCTGCCGCCAACAGCAGCAGCACAATCCAAATGTTTGCATATGAACAAAATACTGTGGATGCTGGAGAAACTTGGCAGGTCTGGCAGCATGTGTGGAGAGAAATTAGTTATTGTTTCAAGTCTGGTATGATGATCTAAATTGGAGGAAAGCCAGTTTTTATGGTATTGGGCAAGAACTTTCAACGGCAAGGCTATTTCAGGTAAAGGAATGGTTTGAAAATTGGATAATAAGAGTTCAGAGACCATACGTTCCTGTTACTGCGAAGGGTAAGGCTGGGAGGTGTGGAGAATGCTGGATGGCTAGAGAAATTGAGGCTCCTGTAAAGAAAAAGGAGGGGTATGTCAGGTGTAGACAGCTGGGATCGAGTCAATCCCTCCAAGTGTGTAAGGGTAGTAGGAATGTACTCTAGGGAGTGAAAAGGGGACATGAGATGGTTTTGGCAAATAAGGTTAAGGAGAGTCCAAAGAGATTCTACAAATACATTAAGGACAAAAGAGTAACTCAGAGAGTAGGGCCCCTTAAAGATCAAAAACTCAGTCTATGTGTGGAACCCCCAGGAATTGAATTAACTTTATTGTCACTGTACTCAAATGAATACAATGAAAGTTTCTAAATCGCTACTTACAGCGCCATCTTGGGTCCAAAGATACCTAGGTCCAGCTTCAGTTACACGATTGTAATGTCATCAACATATGGCAAGTTTTGGATACAGAGTACCTAGGTACAATCCTTAGTTACAGAATAGAAAAAAATGAAAAAGTTACCTATAGCTGCACTATACCCTTAGTCAGATAAACAACAAACAAAGTTAAAAGGCAAACCTCACAATCTGTTTCCAAGGCCTCTGTGCGGCAGACCTGCTCAGGGAGCCTCCTCACTGTCTGTCTGACCGACCACAGGCTGCCACTGGGCTGTTGTGTATGGGAGGCTGAGGGAGGGAACGAGCAGAGCATACTAGCTCCTGCTGGAGCATCCAACTCCATGCCAGGAAATGGCTGAGATACTAAATGAGTATTTTGTAGGCTGTTACTGTAGAGAACGATATGAAAGCCAAAGAACTTGGAGAGATTGAAATTTTAGTGTCCATGTTACAGAGGTGGTGGTGCTGGATGTCTTTACACAAAGGTGTATTAAATCCCTGGGACCTGATCCAATGTAACTCTGAACTTTATGGGAAGCTAGGGTAGTAATTGCTGGGCCCCTTGCTGATTATATTTGTGTCGATGATAGCCACAGGTGAGGTGCCAGAAGACTGGAGATTGGCTAATGTGGTGCCATTATTTAAGAAAGGTGGTAAAGAAAAGCCAGGGAACTATAGACCCGTGAGCCTGATGTCAGTGGTGGGTATGTTGTTGGAGGGAATCTGACACAGGATTACACATTTGGAAACGCAAGGAATGATTAGGGGTAAACATGGGTTTGTTCGTGGAAAATTGTCTCTCTTTAAGTTTTGTTTTGAAGAAGAGACGAAGAAGTTTGAAGGCAAGAGCAGTAAATGTTATATGTGTGGACTTCAAGTTTCCCATATTGGATGGGTCAGCAAGGTTAGATCACGTGAAATCCAGGGAGATCTAGCCATTTGGATGCAAAGTTGGCTTGAAAGCAGGACCTTTGGGTGCACATTCATAGTTTCTTGAAAGGGAGTTGCAGATAGGATAGTGAAGGAGGTGTTTAGTCCACTTGCCTTTATTGGTCAATGCATTGAGTGTAGGGGTTGGGAGGTCATGTGGCTGTACAGGGCCAGTTTTGGAATACAGCAATCGATTCTGGTCATCCAGCTATAGGAAACAAGTAGTGAAACTTGAAATGGGTCAGAAAAGATTTACAAGCAAGTTGCCAGGGTTGGAGAGACTGAATAGACTGGGGCTATTTTCTCTGGAGCGTTGGAGGCTGAGGCATGACCTTTATAGAAGTGTATAAAATCATGACTGGCATGGATATGATAAATAGCCACGGTCTTTCTTTCCCCCAGGGTAGAAGTGTGTAAAACTAGAGGGGCATAGGTTTACGGTGAGAAGGGAAAGATTTAAAAGGGACCTAAGGGGCAACTTTTTCATAAAGGGTAGTGAGTGTCTGGAATGAGCTGTCAGAGGAAGTGGTGGAGGCTGGTACAATTATAACATTTAAAAGGCATCTGGATGGGTATACGAATAGGAAAAGCAGTGAGCTGCAAGGATTGGTGCTGGGTCCACTGCTTTCAATCATTTATATAAATGATTTGGATGTGAACATAGGAGGAATAATTAGTAAGTTTGCAGATCACACCAAAATTGAAGGTGTAGTGGATAGTGAAGAAGGCTATCTCTGGATCCTGATCAGATGGGCCAATGGGCTGAGGTGTGACAGATGAAGTTTAATTTAAGTAAATGTGAGATGCTGCATTTCGAAAAGGCAAATAGGGGCAGGACTTGAACACCTTACCATTAAAGATGTTTTGAAGGGTATGGGCTAAATGTTTGCAAATGAGACTGGATTAATTTTAAGATATAAGGTCAGCATGGACAAGTTAGACCAAAGGGTCTGTTTCTGTGCTGTGTATCTGTGACTGACTGCTGAAGAGTTTTGTCAAACACACAGCTGTTTGTCTCTCCAGATGCTGCTCCACCTGCTGCGTTTCTCCAGTATTCTGCTTGAAACGAGCAATAAGTGTTAAAACATCATGACCCTTCAGAGACCTGTTATAAAACAAAATTGACATTTGGTTACCTGTCTCAAAATCTCTAAGTGGCTCAAAGATTGGTCAACACAGCATGTTTTGGAATGGAAACTTAGTGACTGATATCAGGTGTTGCCAGTAAATGGTCGGTTCTGTAAGTGAGTTGCAGGATTTTCACCATGTATGATCTGTGCTTTTATCACAGGGCCAACAACTATTGTCGTACAAGAATGGAATCCCAACATCCTTGCTGCCAAGTGGTGAGCAGTGGGACTATCCCAATGCCTGGCCACCCCTGCAGCAGATGATCATTGAAGGTAAATCAATCCTGCTCTCCTTTCATTGGCAGGGTTAGGGTGAGTGTTTCTGGGGTAGACAGGAAGAATTTAAAAAGAAAATCAATAAATGTGGCTGTTAGTGGGAAAAGGCATTGACTTCATGGTTTATATTCTTGTTGCTGATTAGTTTATAGGTACCCCAGAGTGTTCCTATTCTGGCGAAGTGGAGATAGTCGTCCATTTCAGCCATTGGTGACTGATCCTGAGCAGTGGGTCATTGCTAACCGAAGCACGAATATAGCTGCAATTAGCTGATTTTGGTTTTGTACAGTCAGTGTGCTAAATAGCTGTGTATGGCTGTATTCATAATACCTACATTTTTGCCTAATGCTGCCTCCTATCTTTGACCAGATTGAAGGTTGGTTATCTGTTTCCAAGTACTTGGTGACCCTGATACCACCTCACCAAGGTCTACCATGATGTTTTGTTTTCTTTTTGATAAAGGCTATGGTTGAGTTTCACTCTGTACCACAATTCTCTTCCCAAACGAATTGTTTTATTTCACTGTCCTCTGCCACTTACCAGCCACTGTTTTTTGGTTTGTTCACAAATTTGACTTCCCATCCTTCCTTGAGTTGAGCTTGTAACATTACCTCTCCATTACCAAGGCTACCTGCTGCCCCCTCTGAATTACCTAATAGTTATAGTGATGGATGAGACCATGAAATTTGAACATGGAGAATTTTAAGTTCAAAGTGTTAGTGATTTGGCAATCATTTATAGGTCAGCGAGCATAGTACTGAAGCAGAAGTGTGGGGGTTGTAGAGTCTTGGACAAGCCCATGATTAAAGGTTAAAGTGAGGTTACCTAGGAGAGCATTAGAAAGGGATGGATGGATGGTTTGGTAGAGTTCAAATACCTTGTGAAGGCCAAAATAGATGGAAACAATCAAGTTGCTAAAATGTCTGGTTCAATAGGAGACCAGTCAGGGAAGTGATGCTGTTTGTACTGAGGTCTGTGCAAGGAAGTGTTGGGTTCATTCTTCATTAGAGAACATCCCTGTAGCATTTAGAACTCTGGACAAGAGGTCACGAATCCCAGCCGCAGTGTATATTGTGTGGCAGGTTGGAAAAACTGCACAACTCCAAACTTGTTCTGTTTTAATGGGCTGTGTGGAAGGTGAGAAGAATGAGCATTGGCAGTGGTTTAAGAATGGTGAGGAATTTTGTGCTATTGAGGGACTAGGGAAGGAACCAGAGTGTACATTCTATATTAGTCTGTGGGTCCACAATCTCCTTGTGAATATCTCCTGTACACAGGGCACAAATCTCTATTAAATCATCTGAACTTTGTTCAATTTGTTGGTTTTACTTTGTAAATGACCCAGGCCTGGCAAAGTCCAACTCTGAGGCAGGCCAGAGGATTGCATTCCAACAAGCACAGAAGTGGATCCACTCAAACTGGCAACTGTATGAGAAGCATCAGGCTATGTTTGAGAAGGTGAGTGTGGGTTTTTTTATTTTTTGAGGGATGGTTACCATCTGTTGTTCTGCAATCAGAATGTCCACACATTCGGTTCTTCTCAATTTGGTCTAACGCAGCTCCCTCCTGCTCGGAGCTTGGTTCTTTTCCTGACGTGAAGTAAGCTGGTTGGGTTCAGAGATATGAAAATCATGGCTATCTCTAGAGGGTTAATTCTTCTTTTCTTTGTATTATAAAATGGATACAATCTGAGGCTGAATAAATGTGATAGAAATGGATGATTGTTGTGTATGCAAATGACTGAGCAAGGAATTTGCAAGCACCTGTTGACATAGTCTAGGAACTGTTAACGAAGAGTCTACCCCACTCTAGACAGGGAAGTGTGACAGGGTTCTCAAACTGATCATCTGAAGTTCATGCAAACACAGAATCCCTAGAGTGTAAATAGAGGCCATTCAGCCCAAAGAGTCTTGACTAATCCTTCCTTCAAAGAACGTCTGACCCAAACCTACCTTCCCCATAACCCTGCATTTCCTGTGGCCCGCACATCCTGCACACTACGGGGCAATTTAGCATGGTCAATCCGCCTAACCTGCACATCTTTGGATTGGGGAGGAAACCACCATAGCCAGAGGAAACATACAAGCTGAACTTGTAAGCTCCACACAGACAGTCATCTGAAGGTGGAATTGAACCTGGGTCTCTGGTCCTGAGAGACAGTAGTGCTAACCACTGTGGGTTGAGGGTTATGATGTAAATTGAAAAGCTATCTGCTAATGTTGGGTTTATTTTAACTGTTAGTTGTAAGGTTTTCAAACATTTGCCCCTCCTGCTATAGAGCAAAGACTGTACCACTAACTTGCATTTTTTGTTCTTGCAGTATGATGTCAATGGGGATGGCAGTCCAGGTGGTGGTGGAGAATATGATGTCCAGGTCAGAGTGCCTCTAATAACTCACCATAGCTATTTAAATACGTCTGAATTGTCAGTGGTTCTGCAGAAGTTGGGATGAGCATATTAGCCAGAGCAAAATGTGGATCAAACCACTGGAACCTTAAGTAGTATCAATCAACACTGAATGTGGTCAGATCCTTGGTGTCCCCCACAGCCAGCCAGTCTCTCTCTGTGGCCTATTTCCATGCTTTACAATGTAACCCAACTCCAGGGGCTGGCTCTCTGACCCATCCTCCCTGCTCTTTCCATTCAATAGCCATTCAAACATCTTCCCTTTTTTTCATAATTCCCTTACAACTGAATCTGCATCCTTTGTGGCTCTCGCTCAAATTATTTTGCCAATTAGCTTAAGTCTGCATCCTCTGGTTATTGACCTTTTTAGAGACTCTATTCCTGATCACTTATTGCTAACCAAATATAAACTTGGATACATTCAACATCATACTGTTATCCTATCTCTTCTGTCCTCTGTACAGAATGATCCCAGTATCTCTAGCCTCTCCAGAGGCATCTCTTTTTTTGCATTCTGTCTGAAGGTCATACTAAGCAAAACTAACTTTAATTGGATCTTGGTCTATGTGACTTTCTGTTGCTCTGCAGGATGCTGTGTACATTTTGTATGCCTAGGGAAGATGTAGTTCAGTGTTGAAGTTAACAGCTCAGTCAATGACACCAGCTGATAATGTGGATGGTTGTGAAGTCCCCAGAGGTTGACCTCTGGATAGGAGTTCAGTATTTGGGTGTCAGACTTGGATGGTCATTCACAATGAGTCGATCATGATATTTCACTTGTGGAGAAAATGGTCAAGTCCTTCCAAACCTCGAATCAAAAGGTAGGCACGTGGTATTTTTTGAGGTCCAGAAAGTGCTTTGCTACTTGTCAGTTGATGGCATTGTTTGAAGGTGTTTTCCCTTTTTGACATTGCAGTCACAATTGTTATGGCACAGGAGGAAGCCATTCAACCCACGTCTGCACCAGGTCTCAGAGACTCCTTTAATGACGTTCTCTTGCTGCTGCCTCTTTTAGATCTGCTTCACTCACATTCTCAGCCAGATCCTAACCGCTCCTGCACAAACACGTTTTTGTTTGTTGCCTCTGCCAATTAATTTAAAATCTGTGCTCTAGTCTTCTATCCTTTCAAATTTCTACCCATCTAATTTATTCGGATGCTTCACGATTTGTCACTGCTGTTGAATCTCAGATTCAGTATCTACAGCAAGCCTGTGATTGGAGGAGCCGCAGGTTATCAAAGTCCATGCTAACATTAAAGGATGGGAACTGTCATCTGGGGTCTTGAGTGAGTTCTGGGGAGGGTGGGGGTAGAACCTGAACTCCAAGCCTCGCGTGTCTCTGCAAGATGAAGGTTTTCTTTTTAAATGGGGGATGCATGGAGTATAAAACTTGGGTAAGTTTTTTTTGAGTAAGAGTTTTACCGAGAGTATTGCACAGTTTTGGTGGCCTTCCTCAAGGAGGGATATAACGCTTAGTATTCTCTCAGTTCCACAAGGCTGATTCCTGGGTGAGGGGATTACTCTGAGGAAAGATTAAGCATTTTGGAATGACTTTATGAAATAAGATTGAGTCTTGATGCACTGGGGAATGTTTCCCAGCGGGAATGAAGAACTCTTGATCCTTTTTAAACTTGTAACCCTCACTTATGGTACGTGTTTCTTCACTGTAGCCTTGGAGGACTGAATGATTTACTTCTCTTCTGTCTGACAACTAATGCTGTGTTGCATCCCCGCAGGTGGGATTCGGATGGACGAATGGCGTGGCACTGCAGCTCTTGGATGAGTATGGCGACCAACTCACCTCAGGGGTCACTGGCCAGACATGCCTCACTTTGTTTGCTGTGCTTCCAGCCAGTTTCTTACTCTCTCAGTTCTGAAAAATTGTGACAACATTGTCACTAATTTGGAGCCTTCCAATTCTGTCACCAATCAGCAGCATTTACCATCAGTCACTTGTCATTCTAGGTGAAGGCAGAAACTAAATATAGGAAAGAAAATGCTTAGTAAATGAAGCGAAAGAGCCAAAAGGAATATATAAAGTAATTTTATGGGGGAAATGAGGGGCAACCAGGTCTTGAAAGAATGTGTGCTGGTAAAGTTGCTGCTGCTTCTCTCAAAACCACTTCTTCTATTATTTCTTCTGAAGCTGTTCTTGATCTTGTATGACTTTTATGATCCATTGTACACTAATTATAAACAGCAACAAAAATTAACAAACTATTCCTGAGATTGTTAGTCAAATGTTGTTTAATTCTTGACTCTAGTTAAAAGTACTCCAAACTGCTCACCAAATACCCGAAGACTTCAAACTGCAGGAACCCTTGGATACCTGAGGCTCATATTTGGGATTGCTGGGGATAGTGAAATGGGCCACAGCAATTTTAGGTCTGTCCCTTTTCTGGATGGTACTATTCCTAATTGTAACTGCACTTGAGAGGGTGCAGAGGAGATTCACCAAGATGTTTCCTGGACTGGAACAGTTCAGTGAAGAGAGTTTAAATAGGCTGGGGTTAATTTCCTTGGGATGACAAAAAGTGAGTTGAGGGGTGGGGGGGAACACAGTTACAGGAGCACAGGGAGAAATTTGTCCATAATTGAAGGCCCAGTAATTACTGGATGTAGTCTTAATGTAAAAACAAAACAGGGGCCTTAGAGGATCTGAAGAGAAAAGAAAGTTGTGGCATCTGGGACGCGGTGCCTAAAAGGATAGTGAACCTTCCAATATTTAGGAAGCATTGAGGACCGCTTCAAACAGCATAGCATACCAAGTGCTTGAAAATAGGATTAGAATAAATAAATGCTTAATCAGTGTGGACATGATGGAAAAAATTCTTCAGCCCATGCAATGAAAGCTCAAACTCTGCGTAAAGTAGTGTATGTATGCTGGGGGAGGATGTGAAATACTTTGTTTTGGTAAGTCCTGTGATCTAGCTGCTAGGTGATGTTCTTGTACCTTCAGGGCAGAGAGGGGAAATAAGTTTTTTTTTGAAGAAAACCAAAGAAATGGATGCTGGGAATTTGTCTCATCATTTCCTGTTACTATCTCTGCACATCACTAGGTATTCATTGGATTGATTGTACAGGCTTTCAAAGAATGAAAATGTATTTTATTTCCAAGGTAGTTTGATAAAAGAAAGTAGCATTGAAATACTGTATCTCCTTTTAATTCTAAATTTGTAATAACAAAAGAACCAGAATAAAGCAGTTATGTCTCTCAAACGACTTTTTCAAAACTAATGTTTTTTCTAATGTTTGTTTATTTTCTAATCAACCTGTTAGAGATGTTACTAATACCTTTTTGGAAAAGGTGGGACTTCAACCTGGTCCTCCTAGTTCAGAATAGGGATACTATCACTGCAGCACAATCCTCCTCCTCTATATTTTATACAAATTGGTTAAAAGCACAGCTTCTATACAAGTGAGCCAAAGGTTTTTTTTGAACAAGTTAGTCCCTTTACCCTGACATTGTTTTTCAAGAAAATTGCTTTCTCCCATTAATATTCTAATTATGAATTCATTCATCCTTGTGGTACAGGTGAAGCATTGAAGCCATGTCTAGTTTATAGTGTGCCACACAGTATTTGCAGCATGTAAAAGAAGCATCTGTGCTATTTCTACAACCAATACATCAGATTTAAGCTCTGAAAAGCTGCTACATTCAGTCATGGATGGTGATCAGACAATTGACTATTAGCCAAATAGTAGAGGCTCTGCAAATGCAACAGAGAAATCCAGCATGTCAGTTCAAAAGGCGAGGCTAAAACATTTGCAACCATCTGCATGCAGGACATGCTAAATGGACAATCCATCTTGGCTTTCCTGATGTCCCCAGCATTACATCAGTCTTCAATCAATTTGATTAATTCCACAAGCTATCAAAACTCTAAAGGTACTGGGTACTGAAGAAGTTCCAGCAGTAGTTCAAAAGACTTGTTCCACACTTGTGCGCCCAACGAAGCTGTTACAATACAGCTACAGTCCTGGCACCTATGCACTGTGGGAAATTGCCCAGTTATGTCCTGTGTATGGGAAAGCAGTTACTGCTTTCAGTCCGGTCTCTGTCATCAACAGAGCTACCAAGTGGTACCTGCAAAAGAATAATCTCTTTACTCAGTTTGTTTTGCCTGAGCTCTTCAAAAGAGCTAAATTCCAGAGGTGAGAGTGACTGCTGTTGATATCAAGACAGCATGTGATTGAACACAGGAACAGTGGTAGGCCATTCTGTCCCTTGAGGTAAAAACAAGGACTGCAGATTCTGGAAACCAGATTCTAGCTTAGAGTGGTGCTGGAAAAGCACAGCAGTTCTGGCAGCATCCGAGGAGCAGGAAAATCGATGTTTCGGGCAAAAGCCCTTCATCAGGAATCTATTCCTCAGGAATCTATTCCTGATGAAGTGCTTTTGCCCAAAACGTTGATTTTCCTGCTCCTTGGATGTTGCCTAAACTGCTGTGCTTTTCCAGCACCACTCTTAAGGGACTGAATGGGTTCTAGCTTAAGTTTGTTCCTTCCTTTAGTGAGATTCAAGAGCTCTGATTATTGAGTTTGTGGCCAATGCCTGCCTATAAAGTAAATGATTTATTGCAATTTTGAGTTTGAGAAGCAGTGGTTTAGATATGACGTGTTAACTGGAAAGAAAGGAAAAGTAATGACCTGTAACAGAGGAATGCTTTAATGATCCTGGAGCTATTCTGTAGTAATGTGTCCTTTTGTGGTCCATCTCCATTTGAAGATAAGTTTGCCATTCTTTAAGAACAATGCTGCTGCTTTTCACTACGAGGGAATGGGCAGGAAAGTGGACAGCAGTGTTGAATCAGCTGTGATCCTATTGAATGGCAGATGATTCCTGATTCTTTATGATCCAGTGCACTGCATTGATGGGGGGATGAGAGTCAAAACCTTGCTTCATTACTCCTTTTTGTTAAGGAGGGATATATTGGAAGGGGTTCTCAAATGAGACTTGTTGGATAGAACTTAAGAATGTAAAGGGGCAGTTACTTTACTGAGTGTATAATAGGCCCTCAAAAGAGTCAGTGGGAAACAGATGTAGATGGTTCAGAGGTGTGTAAGTGATCAGGTAATTTAAACCAGGAGATATCAACTTTCCCAACATAAATTAGAATATTCAGTGTTCGAGGTTTTCATATGGGTGAATTCCTTGAAATATATCCATGGGAAGTTTTTGTGTCAATACGTAGCATTCCTAACAGGGATGGTGTAATGCTGGATCTGGTCTGGGGCAAGAAGCCGGGTAAGTGTTTGATGTGGCAGTGGGGCACAATGGCAACCAGAGCACAGTTTCAGATTCCTTCCAGACAAGGGGAAAGAGGGCATGCAAAAGATCACTTTGGATTGGGATGGCAGATTTTATTAAAACAAAGTAGGATCTGGACACAGGCTGGAAGCAGCTCCTTGTGACTAAGCCTACACCTGAGCAATTGGCATTCAAAAAGAAGCTGGAGAAAGTGCCCTTTTGAAGGGAAATGTAGCAGCAATAAATTCCGAGAACCTTGACTGTCCAGGACAATTGAAGACTGGATAAAGAAGAGCAGGGCTTTTAGTAATTTCAAAGCAGGCAATTTTGCTCTGGTCCTTGAGGAACTACAGCAGTGAACATAAAGCATTCAGAGCAAAAAGGGGACAAGAGAAAGGACTTGCAAACAGGATTAGGGAGAATCTGAAGATATCTTCATAAATTAAAGAGGGAAAGAATAATGCCCCTTAGCAACCAAGGGGGAATCTGTATGTGAAGCCGCACGATAGTGGAAGGGTTTGAATGATTATTTCTCTTTGGTCTTTGCTGGAAAAGGGGATTGTAGGTACTGAATTCAGGAAAGAGACTGTGAGGAACTTACACTGTTTTGAGGTAGGAAATCAGGAGGAATTGGGGCTCTGTTGGGCTTAAAAGCAGACAAATCCCCTGGCCTAGACTAATTGCATCCCAGGCTGCTGTGGGAGACGAGGCAGGAAATTGTGACAGACATTTTTAATTACTCTCTGGCCACAAGGGAAGTGCCAGAAGATGGCTAATGTAGTTCACCATTTTGAAAGATGGTGGTGATGAGCCAGGAGATCATGGACTGTTAAGTCTCATTGTCGTGGCAGGGAAACTATTGGCGAAAATTGTGAAGGAGTGAATTAACCACTCAGAAAGGGATGGGTTAATTAGGGACAGTCAGCATAGCTTTGTCAAAGGGAGGTCATGTCTAACATGTTTAGAGTCTCTGCATGGAAGCAGACCTTTTGGGAACATGGTCAGTGTGGACTGGTTGGACCACATTAAACCAGTCCCCCTTGCCTGCGCTTTGCCCATATCCCTCCAAACCTTTCCTACTTGTTAACATATCCAAATGTCTTTCAAACACTAACTGTACCTGCATCCACCACTTTCTCTGGCAGTCCACTCAACACACGAGGGACAATTTTTTAAAAAAAAGTGTAGGTCATGTCCTTTTTGCATCTTTCTCCTCACCTTAAAGCTATGGCTGCTAGTTTTGACCCCTGTCCCCCAACTAGGGTAAAGACCTTTACTATTTACTTTACCTATGCTCCTCATAATTTTATAAACCTCCAATAAGATCATTCCTCAACGTCATCTGCTTCAGTGAAAGGTATCCCTTCTTTTGAGTTTATTTTTATATATCAAACCCATTTGAGAGAATATTTTGAAAATATGATCTAGTGTATGGATGAGGGAAGTTCAGTTGATGCAGTTTTTATGGATGTCAAAAGCTTTGCTAAAAATGTTGTACATGGGAGACTGAGAAGGTGAAAGCACATGGCTTTCAGAGAAACTTGAGATAAATCAGAAACTAGCTTTGTAATCGTGGCCAGTTTCCAGTGGTGTTCCACAAGGTATGCTTTCCTTTTATTGTCAGAGTATTGAGTACAAGAGTTGGGAGGTCATGTTGTGGCTGTACAGGACATTGGTTAGGCCATTGTTTGAATATTGTGTACAAGGATGGTCTCCTTCCTATCGAAAAGATGTTGTAAAACTTGAAAGGGTTTAGAAAAGATTTACAAGGATGTTGCCAGGGTTGGAGGATTTGAGCTATAGGGAGAGGCTGAACAGGCTGGGGCAGTTTTCCCTGGAGTGTTGGAGGCTGAGGGGGTGACCTGATTAGAAGTTTATAAAATTGAGGGGCATGGATAGAATAAATAGAGTCCAGAACTAGACTTTGTCTCCCACCCCAGGGAAAAGCGGGCATAGGTTTAGGGTGAGAGGGGAAAGATATAAAAGAGACTTAAGGGCCAACCTTTTCACAGAGGGTGGTATGTGTATGGAATGAGCTGCCAGAAGAAGTAGTGGAGGCTGGTACAGTTGCAACATTTAAAAGGCATCTGGATGGGTATATGAGTAGGAAGGGTTTAAGAGGGATATGGGCTGGGTGCTGGCAGGTGCGACTAGATTGGGTTGGGATATCTGGTTGGCATGAATGGGTTGGATTGAAGGGTCTGTTTCTGTGCTGTACATCTGACTCTGTGAGGCTATGTTCTTAAGCATCTTTCTACTCTAATTTTTTTATTGATTGGTGCAGACATGATGGGCTGAAGGGCATTTTTAGAGTAGATTAGATTCCCTACTGTTTGGAAACAAGACCTTCGGCACAAAAAGTCCATGCTGACCCTCCAAAGAGTAACTCTACTAAATCAATTCCCCTCCCCTATATTTACCTCTGAATAATGCACCTTATGCTATGGGCAATTTAGCATGACCTGTACATCTTTGGATTGTGGGAGGAATGGGAGCACCTGGCTGGAAACCCGGGTTTCCTGATGCAGGGAGAATGTCTGTGTGGAGTTTGCACAGTCACCTGAGATGGGAATCCAACCCACTGTACTGCCCATTTTGTATGTTGTAAAAACACTGCCACACCTTTGCCAAATGCTGACCATCTTCAATCCAAAGGAATAAAATAGTTGCCAGTTGACATTCAACAGTTGCACTTTCCTCATTATCAACACCTTTAGGGCCTACCATTGATGAGAATAAACATTAGAGGGCAGACAATTCTCTTCATAGCCATCTACTACCCATAAGGCAGACAGCAGGAGTGTGATTAAATATTTCTCACTTGCGTGCATGAGTACAGCTCCTATGACACTCGAGAAGCTTTCCATCTCCTGCCTGCATGATTGACCCTTTTCACTACTTTCATCGCTGGCACAAATTGCTGGTGGCATTGTCTGAGGTTCCTTCGACAGTCCCTTCTAAACCTGTTGCCACTTAAAAGAACAGGGCAGTAGGTTCACGGGATCTCTGCAAATTCTGTAAAATCCACGCCATCTGATTCAGGAAATATATTATCCCTCACAGCATTAAGGTGTCCTTTCAGCCTGAGGACTGAAGCCATTCAAGAAGATAGCTCTTCACCTCCAACAATTCAAGGGCAACTAGGAATGGGGAATAAATGCTGGACCAGCTGGTCTCTCACACCTATGTGGATAAGTAATTGTGATCTAGAATATTCTGTATGAAAGAGTGGAGAGAGATTCAATAGTGATCTTAAGAAAGGAATGTATAGGTCTTTGAGGGGTGGCATTAAAGACACCAGCGGATCGGAGTGGACTTGTTGGGCCGAAGGGCCTGTTTCCACACTAAGTAATCTAATCTAAGTGAAATAGGCAGGGTAGGTTTGATGGACCGAATGGCCTTTGTGCCTGGGAATCGCTGATGCTCTGCAGCTCATTGTGGGATTGACACCAGGGGGCAGTCCTCCTAACACACCGGGGCTGACCGCCTGAGGTTCCCTCTTGCAGCCTCACCGGTATCATTGGCGTTCCCGACGTGGACCAATAGGCGAGCCAGATCCCACCGTCCGCCCGCCCCCCTCGGGGTGAGCCAATCGGCGAGAGGGGCGCCGGCGGATCGGTGGTGAGGTGGACCAATCGGTGGTCGCCGCGTTCTTGAGGGGCCTGATCCCGGAGCCGGTGAGGGAGCGCGAGGGAGAGACGGTCAGAGGCAGAGAGACCGGGTAAGGCCGACAGGGCACCGGGGGTAGAGGGGGTCCTGGCACCGCGGGCCGGGGTCAGGCAGGGGCCGGGTGGACACGGAGGGGGAGGGACAGTCCGGAGCCGGCCGGTGAGTGTGGGCAGAGCCCCCGGGGGGAAGGGGCCAGGCCTCCCGGGGGGGTCATTCGGGGCCTGCTGTGTGGTGGGTGTCCCTCCCCGGGGCCGGGCTGTGTCCCTCCCCGGGGCCGGGCTGTGGAGTTGGGGAATGTCGCGTCAGGAGCGGGCCGAGCCCCCCCCCCGAGCCTGTCTCCCCGAGCCCCCCCCCCGAGCCTGTCTCCCCGAGCCTGTCTCCCCCGAGCCCCCCCCCCCCGAGCCTGTCCCCCCGAGCCCCCCCCCCCCGAGCCTGTCTCCCCCGAGCCCCCCCCCCCGAGCCTGTCCCCCCGAGCCCCCCCCCCGAGCCTGTCTCCCCCGAGCCCCCCCCCCCGAGCCTGTCTCTCCCGAGCCCCCCCCCCCCCCCCAGCCTGTCCCCCCATTCATTATGATCGGGGTTGATCCCCCTCCTCCTGCCCCCAGCTCAGCAGGTTCCCCGAGATCCCAAACAGCCCCCTGACCCCTGACCCACACAATAAGGACTGAGCGCCCAGGGGCTCAGGCTGGAGATCCCAGAGACTGAGCCCGCCTCCCCAGCTCCAGCCTCTCCACACTATCCAGTCCTCACACAATTTTATTTCAGTCAGATCATCTCTTTATCTTATAAACTCTCGGGAGCATGAACTCAATCTTCTAGTCCTTTATTTAAATGTAAGATAACTCCATATTCCCGTGAACTTTCACTGCATTCCTAAAGTCAAATAATCATCTTTAGATAATATGGTCAACACTGCAGAATATGGTCAAAACTATGTTCAGTTGCAGCAAGACTTTGTACTGTTTATGAAATGGATAACGTGCCTGCCCTAAATTTATCTATTTTAACTTTGCAGTTTCTTTGAATCCTCCTTGCAGCTTTCATATCAGTGAACTTGAATGTACTCCATTCAGTTCACTTATCTAAGTCATTGATGTAGATAGTAAAAAGCTGAGGTATAAGCTAGGCCATATTTCCAGGCAAGCTTCCCTGCTCTTCAAAATGATACTGGACAATCTTTTGCATTGACACGAAAGACAGACCTTCTGACAGTGAACCACTCACTCGGCAGTGAGCCTCCGACAGTGCAACGGTCCCTTGGTGCTGTCCCTCCAGCAGTGCGGCGCTTCTTTCATACTGACCTAAATACGTACATGAGTTTCTAAAGTGAATTTGAACTCTAAACTCTCCAACTGCAAACAACCAACCACTGAATCACAGCTGATGACATCTGTTGTGTCCTCCTTATCCGGTCGCTTGTTTGATTTACCTTTATAATGTCATAAATGGTGGTAAGTTGTTTATGACTATTTCATCATTTACCTGCACCGGCTTCCTCCCACATTCCAAAGATGTGCAGGTCAGGTAAATTGGCCATGCTAAATAGCCCATAGCACTAGGCGCATTAGTCAGAGGGAAATGGGTCTGGGTGGGTTACTTTTCGGAGGGTTGGTGTAGACTTGATGGGCTGAAGGCCCTGTAGCAAATCTAATCTACTTTGCAAGTTATTCTTGTTCAAGAAAAGTAGCAGTGGTGCTATTACTGGAAATTGGAAGAACATTCATAACTTTATTATAAATCGACCTGTGGGTCTGAGGTCTTTACACTATTATAACCAGCAATGGGAGGTAATTAGTGACATGAGTCCAATGCTTTGAGATGTTTGGAATGAAGTAGTTTCTTGGACTCCAGAAACTGATTCTCAGTTCTGCTGACTGATTTTAGTGTTTAGTTTGATGGCACACATCAGAAGTCTTTCTGTGAATCAACATTAATGGATTTAGTTATACCATTGTAAGTTAATTGCATTCCTAATTTTGGGAGGAGAGGTTATCACCAAAACACACACTGTGGGGAAAATCTGCAATGTTCAAATGATGCAGGTTTTTCTTTTCAGGGTGGATGAAGTTTTAAGTTGAGTTGATATGTTGCCTTATAATGTCAGTGATGGATAATGTTGGACTGAGTCTGCAACGAGCTGGTTAAATCGCTATTTTATTCAAGAACAGATCATTTCAGTTTCACATGATGGCAGTCAGCTGCGCTGGCCTTAGTTTTTCACTGTGACACCTAAGTGTCTTGGACCGTTTTGCTTCAGATGTATGTTCACTTGTTGCTAAAGTAAGTTCCTAAATTCCTGCTGCCAAAGTCACCTGTGTTGTCCTGTATATAGCAGAGAAAAAGCTCCAGTGAGATGCCTTGGTATAATTGCTTGTATTCTAGGAGATGTGAAGAAAAAATAAACAGACAGTTTCCTAGGAAGGATGTGACTATGTACATAAGAGATTGCAAATGGATAACTTGGCAGCTGGCAATTGCAAGTTAAGTGTCATTGAAGATGGAACAGAAGAAAATAATTTGGTGTTTGTGTGTTCATGACTGGGGACGTGGTCGTCAGTTCTGGCTGATTTTAAGTGTTTGAGTTGCCAGCACTCATCAGAGGTAATTGTGCAGTGTATGTAAATGTATATCAAGTTAGATTTGTCTTGTCCTGTGACTCCCATGGCAATTTTGGTACTTATGCCCAAAGCACATTGAGTAAATACAAAAGGTTCCCAGGTTATGAACGAGTTCCATTTTTTCAGCTGTTGGTAAGTCAAATTTGTGTGTACGTCAGAACAGATTCGGGCTAATTAGCCCTCCTGTTTGTTAGGATGAAACATTGTATATAACTTCAGATTTTTAACAATTTTTAATAATGAGAAGCTGGAGGTTGGTTTGGAGGTATGGACGTTTGTAAGTCAGACATTTGTAACTTGGGGACTTTCTGCAAATTGTATGATCCCATTGGATCTCAGTTTATTGTTTGGGATCATAACTGCCCAACTCCTTTTGTATTATTTGTTTTTCTCAAATGTAATGTGATATGGCTACAGGAGCTACTGTACTGAGAGTATACCATTGAACTGTTAGGAAACTTGGAGATTGTATGACAACCTGACTCTTGCCTTTTTTTTCTCCTCGCTAGGTGAACCTTTACAATGGGCAGCAAGATGGGACTGTCAGTTTGGATGATGTTATGTTTCACCCTCGCACACGTGGTCTTACACACTGGTAAGTTTGACTTGGATTTAACAAAGATGTTGCTACAAGATTTGATCTGTAATTTTCCCTGTGGGCAATTTGAACTCTTGGTCAAAGCAGTCATCTGAGGACTGTGAGTTTAGGAGCCTGATTGCAGACATGTGCTTGACAGTGAAGTACTGTTGGTGATATCTTTCTGATTTATATATTGTAATTTGATCATCTTCATGAAAATCTATGCAAGAATACATGTCAGAACTGGTTGTATTTTAAACACTGCAATTTAGTCAGGTGCATTTGGAACATGGCTTTGTTGGTGGCTTAAGCTCCTGATTGGCTGCTGTAATTGATAGTTTTACTGTGGTATGCTGACATGCTTGAATCTCATTTGTTAATTAGGAGATGGGTGGGTGAGGGGAGGATGCAGAAAGTCTAGTCTATTTAGAATAGATGGCATCAATATTGTCTATTTAACCCAACCAGTCCGTGCAGATAGTAATGCTACTCTAACACTATTTCCTTGTCCCTTATATACTTATTTGCTCTACACTGTTAGTCTCAGCTATTCCCTGTAATAGTGAGTTCTGCTTTCTCACCACTTGGTAAAGATGTTTCATCTGATTTCCATATGGGTGTACTAGTAACTAATTTATGGTTTCTTTGCCACAAACCAAGACACTATCGATGCCTTTGGTGTATCGAAGTGCTCTATTAGGTCATCTCTCTGCCTTCTCACCTTACATGTGTAAAGAGACCCAGCCTTTTTTTTGTTCCTGATTAGTGTAGCCAGTGTTGTTTGCAGATTGCCTTCTGCTCATATCCTTTCTTCATAATCTAGCAACCAGAGTTGTACAAATACTAAATGTGGTCTGATCAAAGTTCAATTTAAGTTCCGGTAGCTTTAGCTGCAAACGCCTCAAACAAATTTAACATTCCGCTAGTGTCAAGCTGGTATTGCATTTTTTTATGTACAAAATAAGTGTTATTTGTAACATGTCTTGACGCACAGCAGGTTATCAATAAAAATAAATACTGTTTACTCAGTGGTAGAGACAGTGATTCACTTACATGCATTGAGTGTAGTTGGAAGAGAAATAGCGCTTTGAGCAGTGAGCGGTTTCCATTGGAAGATGTTAGAACGAGCTGAGCCAGACAGTTTAATCTTGTAGCTGTGTAGATTCTGATGGAGTGATGTGTGAACCAGTGTTTAGAGTTTACACTGCAGTGGAGAGGGATTTCACACTCAATGCTTCTGGCTGTCAATTGGACCAAAACTCTGAGTTGAAGTATTGCTTTCCCCTAAGGCTTATTCTGGACAGTGGTCCTTAAGGAAAATTATGCTACAAATGCTGGTCCAGAAATCTAATAGAATGTCTGTTTAATGAGTGTTGATAGACCATCCTTACCTGCAGAGTTCCTGGGTGATGAGCAGGAAGATAATTTTTTTTAATGCTAATTCTCTCTGTCCCCAAATTTTGCTCAAACCTTCACCTGCCTGTTACTTTTTTCAAATGTATTCTTCCAGAGATGTAGGCCTCTAGAATGCCCAGCAAGTTGTTGCCCATCTCTATGTCCCCATGACCGACTGACTTGCTAGGGCATTTCAGAAGAATTAAGTTAGTCACATTGCTGTGGGGCAGACCAGGTAGGGACAGTGCATTTCCTTTCCCAGAGAACAGATGGGTTTTTACAACAATCATCACTTTTACTGGGATTTGCACTCCATTTCACATTTTTAGAATTATACATTATTTGAAATTGTTTTTTCCACCAACTACCATAATGGAGAATGAACAGGTTCCCAGAGCATTAGCCACTGATTCTGGATTGCTAGTCCAGTGACATTGCCACCACACTCTGGTTTTTGTTGATGACTCAGCAATTTCAAACACAGAATCCACTATAGTGTGCTTGGAATCTTTAATCTTGCTCAGTCATCTGATTTTCAGGGTGCTGGCCAGTTGATGGGACATGACTTATTTTGCATCATTAGAAAGTTCAAAAGACCAAGCTGGTTCTCAAAACGCACACAACCCTCTTCCTTGACTCTGCTCGCCTCCATTCAGTCTGGTAGCTTCTCTTTACATGTGCTGCTCTTATACAGATTCGGTAGCAGTGATGTCTGTGGATTTGGGCAGTGAATGGATGAAGATTGCCATTGTGAAGCCAGGAGTGCCCATGGAGATTGTCTTAAACAAGTAGGTGCTCCTTAACTAGTTTACCGATGTGACCTTCCAGTTCTGATTGTGTTTATACTGAGCTGGGTGTGTTTTGGTTGTTGCAGAGAATCGAGGAGGAAAACTCCAGTTGCTGTTGCTTTAAAAGAAAATGAGCGACTCTTTGGGGACAGTGCAATAGCCATGGTGAGACTTCAGTTTCTCTGATAGGTTGGAGTCAGGTAACTGAGTGAGAGATCCACCTATATTTGCATTTAGGGAGTAAGGAGCAGATTTTGTTTTTCCTTTCTGCTGCTACATTGCAGGATGTGGCAGGGGTGCAGTTCCATTTCTGTTGGTAACTATCTAGTACCACCCCTTATTAATGAGTTCAGATCGTGTATTTATGTCTTAATGTTGCAGCTGTTTTATTTAATGTCTTTCATGTCCTGTGGATGTCCCAAAGCACTTCATGGTTACTGTGATGCAGACAGTCGACATTGAAAGATGTATTCAAACACAGCAGCCTGATTAGAGCAGATTTTTTGGTATGAGTGCGTTGAATTCTGTAAGCTTCCTTTTGATGTATATCACAGGCGGCAAAGAACCCCAAAGTCGTGGCTCGCTACTTGCAGGATCTACTCGGGAAGCGAATGGAAAACCCACTGGTGGATCTGTACAGGAAGCGTTTCCCTGAACATCAGCTGGTGGCAGCTGATCACCGGGGGACAGTGATGTTCAGGTTTTCAGAGTGAGTACCGAGACAGTTAACAAGCCGGACAAATGATTTTGTTGTCGGTGTAATGACTTTGCTGAAAGAGACACTTCACGTGATAAGTTAACCTACCGAGTGCTTTGTTTGTGTCTCAATCTTCAGATTCTTTTTGACCCTTTTTAGGATCCACGTCCACAGCCAGCAATCTTTCCTTTGTGTTCTCAGGTTGACAGCTGTCACTGCTGTTTCTATTGATGCTGGTCAAGCTGCACTTGTTCAAAAGCTGTTGAGAAAAGCCTTCATTCTTTCTGTCTATACTTTGAACTGTGCACTATCAAGTCCTTACTGAATATTTAATAAACAATTGTCTGTCTCTGTCTTTACAGTGAATTGTATTATTCCCCTGAGGAGATCCTAGGGATGGTACTGAATTACTCCAGAACCTTGGCTCAGGACTTTGCAGGTCGGCCCAATTTCCACTAAAATTTATACATTTCCCTTCTGAAGGTTTGACCTGATGTCATGTCATAATCCCACCAATTCCAGTGACTCTCCTGTTCTGTTTTGAAATATTGTGTGCAATTCTGGTTGGTCTCCTACATGAGGATGTTGTGAAACTTGAAAGGGTGCAAAAAAGATTTACAAGGGTGCTGCCAGAGTTGGAGGACTTGAATTTTAGTGAGGGGCTGAATAGACTGGGACTGTTTTCCCTGGAGAGTCAGTCTGAGGGGTAACGCCATAGAGGTTTATACAGCCATGAGGGGCATGGATAGGATAAATAGACATGGTCTTTTCCCTGGTGTGGGGGAGACCAAAATGAGAGAGCATAAGTTTAGGTTGAGGGGGGAATGATTTAAAAGGGACCTAAGGGGCAACCTTTTCATGTTGAGGTTGGTATGTATATGGAATGAGCTGCTCGAGGAAGTGATGGAGGCTAGTACAATTATAACATTTAAATGGCATCTGGATGGGCATATGAATAGAAAGGATGTAGAGGGATATGTGACAAATGGGACTAGATTGGGTTAGGATATCTGGTCAGCATGGACGAGTTGGACTGGACGGTCTGTTCCATGTTGTGTATCATTATGACTCTAAATGGTTCTTTCTTCTCGCTGGAGATTGTGCACAAGAGCAAGTTTCCTGCTTCTATAGTTTAACATGTACAGCATTCCAATGCCCAAGTTCCTTCCTAACACTGCAAATTGCCAGTTGTTTCTGACCGCTAGTACTTTAAAGGCCTAAATAAATTCTTGTTTTAAAGTTTTGTAATTGTTTTTATGTAGCCTGTTTCTATTAGTTCCAAACGTTATTTTCTGCTGAAATCTGATCCACTTCTGAGGAGTAAACTTAATGACTTGGCAACCACAGACAAAGCTTCATCAATTTATTAAACAATGTTTGAATTCAATAAATTAAGTTAATTGTGTATTCTTGAATGATGTGTAAAATAACTTAAAATCACTTCTAAAACACTGTCACACACAATGCTTGTAACTTGACATCTTTGGGTAGGAGTATGTTTTGATGTGACTCCCTAGAGATTGTTTTTCACAGTTGTTGACCCGTTCTACCCTTGTCCTGCAGAGCAGCCTATTAAGGACCTCGTAATCACTGTGCCAGCATACTTCAATCAGGCAGAGAGGCGGGCGGTCATACATGCTGCTCAGATGGTGGGTCTGAAGGTCCTTCAACTCATCAATGATAATACAGCTGTGGCTTTGAACTATGGTGTGTTTCGGAGGAAGGACATTAACGCAACGGCCCAGGTAAGGAGTTAGTCAAAACGCACTGGTTTCAAGGATCACAAGTTGAAATACAAATTATATATTGGTCCAAGTATTGAATATAGGAGCTCAGACGTTATGTTGCAGCTGTGCAGGACATTGGTTAGGCCACTGTTGGAATATTGCATACAATTCTGGTCTCTTTCCTATCGGAAGGATGTTGTGAAACTCGAAAGAGTTCAGTAAAGATTTACAAGGATATTGCCAGGGTTGGAGGATTTGAGCTCTAGGGAGTAATAAGTAGTCAGATTGGGAAGGAGCTGGACTTAGTTCTAATTTATCGGAGTGTTTGAATGAATCTCATGTAGGTAGAAGACTTTCATTACCAAAGTCTCAGAATTTGACGAGCCTTAACAACTAAGGAAAGACCACCTGAAACCAGTTTTAATCGGGAGATGTGGTTTATGATAAGAGAGAGGGTCTTAATGAATGGAACAGACTTTGCAAGGTTATTGATAAAGGTGGAAAAATGATAATTTTTTTAGCATGGGGAATCAGACTTTTCAAGTACACACTTCAAGGACTCCTTGGTATGGATCTCAGGTTTGCAGATTCTGAAGTTGTTGTAGAAAATAGTGAGGAAGCCAGGTACCTCTCATCCCAGATGTTGCACAGCTGAGGATCAAACGGCCACAATTGCCAGTTTGCCTGATAATGAATAGTGCAGCTCTGACGATTAATGTGATACGTTTTGCCTTTGGTATCAAAGGATAACTGCTAAAAGTGTACTAAAATCAAATATTTACCAGAAAGTTCTAGTCAATGGAGAAATATGACTATGATAAGTTGTCGAGGGAATGCTACTGGAAAGTTTAAAAGCTGTATATGTGTACAGGATAAAGAGCAGAAAGTTAGGCCCATGGTTTGGGAACGTGAAATATGAAAAAGGAAGCCAAGAAAACAGTGTAATCTCAAAACAGTGGACCCAAGATGTTAACTCTGCTTTCTCTCCACAACCACCACAATTGCTGCCAGAACTGCTGGGTTTCTGAAGTAATTTCTGTTTTTGTTTTGTAGTGTTATTTACACTGCGATCAGCTACTCACTTTTCCTGTATCTTTCTTTTAGAACGTGATGTTTTTTGACATGGGTTCAACCAGCACCACTGCCACTGTTGTAACTTATGTAACAACTAAAACAAAGGATTCGGGAACGCAGCCCCAGCTCCAGATTCGAGGGACCGGGTAAATTTCTAATCCTTAAATACTCTGCATTTAATACTCTAATTTTTTTGCTACTCAATCTCCGATGGTATTACAAACACTGCCAAGATTAAATACTGCCTTTAACATAGAAACATAGAAGTTAGAAGGAAGAGTAGGTCATTCAACCCCTTTAGCCTGCTACGGGGATCTGTGAAACTGAATGCTGCAGAGGGTTGCGGAGGCCAAGTCATTGAGTGGTTTTTAAGACCAAGATGGATAAGTTCTTCATTAGTAAGAGGATCAGGGGTTACGGGGAGAAGGCTGGCTATTAAGATTGAGACTGTCAGCCATAGTTGAATGGTGGAGCACACTCAATGGGCTGAATGGCCTAATTCTGCTCCTTGACTTTATGGTTTAGGCGTTAAGCTCATACTCTAATCCTGCCCTCCTCTGTAACCCTTTGATCCTTTTAGCCACAACAGCTATATCTACATATAGCTTGAGGAAATGCAATATTTTTGCCTCATCCTCTTTCAACTCTCTGGGTGAAGGTATTTCTGCTCATCTTAGTCCTGAAAAGTTTCTCTTCCCTTAAGCTATGATCCCTGGTTCTGGATTCCCACACCATCAGGAACATCTTTTCTGCATCAAACCTTATTATTCCCCTCCTTCTTCTAAACTCCTAACTGACTCAATCTCTTCCGATACATCAGTCCTGCCATCCCAGGAATCCATTTCATAAATCTTTATTGAGAAGGGGAAGGGGATAGTTGTTAATTTGTTTTTCTAAACAAAGATTGCAGCTTTTGGAAGGCAGACCAGTACAAGTGGGAAGAAGTAGTCCTGATTACCGGTCATTCCCTGGTATTACCACGTATTATACAAAAGAGAATGGCAATGAGCACCTGACATTTTCAGAATTGTACTCCAGCATGACTTGTTTCTTTGAGCAGAATAGGCTGAAAATTATTAACTGTTTCCTCCAAATTGTTTGGGAGGGTGGAGTGTGAAAGGAAAGATAAAACCTAAGGTGGACATAGAGTTTATGCCGCACCCCCCCCCCCACTTGCTATATCTAACTGCTCTGGCCTTTCATTTCATATGGAAAGATCAGGGCAATGACTACTCTTGTAACATTTAGTAGGAACTAGAATCTGCATTAGTGATTCAGTGCTATTAGAACACGGCACAGTACAGACCCTTCGGCCCCCGATGTTGTGCTGGTCTTCTATCGTACTCTAAGATCAGACTAACCTACATCCTGCACGCTAACCTACATTGTACTAACTTCTGTGTGTCTATCCAAGAGTCGCTTAAATGTGCCTAATGTATCTGTCTCTACTACCACTGCTGGCAGTGCATTCCATGCACCTGCCACTGAATAAAGAACCTACCTCTGTCATCTCCCCTAAACCTTCCTCTAATCATCTTAAAATTATGCCCCCCCCCCCCCACTGTGAGAAACATTTCCGCACTGGGAGAAAGTCTCTAACTATCCACTTTATCTATGCCTCTCACCATCTTGTACACTTCCATCAAGTCACCTCTCATCCTCCTTCTCTCCAATGAGAAAAGCTCTAGCTCCCTCAACTTTTCTTCATAAGATATGCCCTCCAATCCATACGATATCCTGGTAAATCTCCTCTGCACCCTCTCTAAAGCTCCTACATCTTTCCTGTAATGAGGTGACCAGAACTGAACACAATTGTTATCAAGTGTTAAATCTCATCAATTGTTATTTTTAAATTAAAAATAATTTGCTGTCTTAGAATGTTCATGGAATCACAGATGTTGAAACATAGGGAGTTAACTTAATTAAGTTTAGAATATCGTAAGCAATTCTGACCTCCCTCCTATCAAAAGGATGTTGTGAAACCTGAAAGGGTTCAGAAAAGACTTACAGGGATGTTATCAGGATTTGAGATATAGAGAGAGGCTGAATAGGCTGGGCTGTTTTCGCTAGAATGTCCGAGGCTGAGGGATGACCTTTTTAGAGAGGTTTATAAAGCCATGAGGGACATGGATAGGGTGAATAGCACAGGTCTTTTTCTAAGGGGGTATACGGATTCCATGTCTGGAGGCCATGGGTTTAAGGTGAGAGGGGAAAGATTCAAAAAGGACCTGAGGAATGACTTTTTCAAGCAGAGGGTGGTGAGAGTATGGAGCAAGCTGCCAAAAGAAGTGATGGTGGCTGGTACAACTATAACATTTGAAAAGGTATCTGGTTGGGTCCATAATTAGGAATAGTTGAGGGATACGGGCCAAATACTGGCAAATGGGACTAGATCAGCTTAGGATATCTGGTCAGTGCAGACGAGCCGGACTCCATGTGACTCTGACTTTATGATTCTTCATAATTGCAAGTGTATTTTCCTTTACTTTTACATTAAGCACTATTAGAGTCAGTGCTTCGGCAACCAATTATAATTGATTTCATTTTCATCTGGGGGTGTTCTTTGCAGAACACCTACCTCCACTATACTCTGGTAACAAGAGAGTCGGCATGTCCTTCCTTCAATATCATCCAAAAGACAATACCTTTGACATTGTAGTACACATATGGATCCTGCATTAAGGATGTACTGAGATCAGTTGACTGGGAATTGAATCTTCCACCTTTCTGTTATCTTCAGG
Source organism: Hemiscyllium ocellatum (assembly GCF_020745735.1). Lineage (NCBI taxonomy): Eukaryota > Metazoa > Chordata > Chondrichthyes > Orectolobiformes > Hemiscylliidae > Hemiscyllium > Hemiscyllium ocellatum. The sequence continues at coordinate 54,594,904 of NC_083429.1, forward strand.
TTTGATCGGAGTCTCGGTGGTCTTGAGATGGAACTTCGTCTGCAGGATCACCTAGCAGATCTCTTTAATGCTCAGAAGAAGACTCCCAAAGATGTCCGCCAGCACCCACGAGCAATGGCTAAGTTGTGGAAGGAAGCAAATCGTGTGAAAACAGTATTGAGTGCGAATGTAGATCATATGGCACAGGTAACTGTTTCAGATTCAGCAGAAACTGAGGACAGTGTTTACACCTTAAATGTGTATTTAAAAGATATAATTCAAAGATGTATTTATCTTAAGTTTTAGAAAAAATTAACCTATTGGGACTGTGTAAAATAATTTAATCTTTCAAATTAGAAGGGAATCACTGGCTAATAGTCTTTGCAAGAGCTATCCAGTCAGGCCCATGCTCCCTCCTTTTTTTGTTATTTCCATCCTCTTCAAGTATTTATCCAATTCCCTTTTGACATTTACATTTGAATACACTTCAACCACCCAGCTCAGATAATCCTCTTCAATGTTCTCCATGTATCACCTTTGTGCTTTTTGCCAATTATCTTAAGTTTATATCCCTTGTTATGGATTCCTTGTTTTCTGTGCAGATTGAGGGACTGCTTGATGACATTGACTTCAAGGCCAAAGTAACCAGGCAGAAGTTTGAGGAGCTGTGCAGTGATCTTTTTGAGAGAGTTGCAGAGCCTGTTCATCAAGCTTTAAAAGCGGCTGAGTTGAAAATGGTGAGTGTTTTAGACAAGCTTGCATGGGCAAATTACTTTGTGAATATGTGTATTGTTCAGTTGTTAGTGTAATGTATTTTCATTAAGAATGCATTTGATCTTTGTATGTATTTAAGCTTAAAAATGTGTTGCTGGAAAAGCGCAGCAGGTCAGGCAGCAGCAAAGGAGCAGGAGAATCGACGTTCTCAGTCCCAACCCTCAGACTCAGCACCGCCTTCTTGACCTGCAAACTTCTTCCCAACCTATCCGGCCTATCACCCTCACCTTAACCTCCTTCCTCCTATCGTATTCCCAATGCCCCTCCCCCAAGTCCCTCCTCCCTACCTTTTATCTTAGCCTGCTTGGCACACCCTCCTTATTCCTGAAGTAGGGCTTATGCCCGAAACATCGATTCTCTTGCTCCTTTGATGCTGCCTGACCTGCTGCACATTTTTAAGCTCTGATCTCCAGCGTCTGCAGTCCTCACTTTCTCCTACGTATTTAAACTGTCCTCTTGTCTCCTGGCTGTATAATTACCATAGCAAGGACTTGATTAGTTTGTCAGTATTGGGATTATGTTGAATACGTTACTTCTAGCCAATGTGATGTAAGTTTATTTGGTACAAGTACAAGCTGTTTATCTGGAACGTTTGGGAGGTGATATCAAAAAAAACTTTCACTGTTAACATCTTGAAGGACAGATGCCTGAAAATGCCTTGAAGTTTACCTCCAAATCACTCACTGTTCTGCTTTGCAAATATGTTGCAATTTCTTCAATGTTATCTGCATCAACATTCTAGGATTCTTCCACCCTCCAGAACCCTAAGCACCCCTGCCCCCAATTACAATTACAAGGCATGATAGAAAGGAGAATATCATAGCTATACTAAGAAAAGACATCTTAGAGAGTTCTTCCAGCAAATCTATATGGGTAGAGCTCAGGAATAAAAGTGCAATCCCAATAGCCAATAGGAGATATAAGAACAGATATGTAAGCAGATCGTGGAAAAATGTGCACACTGTGGTGGTGTTGTAGTTGGTGATTTTAGCTTCTACATTATTGACTGAGATATTGATGTATGCAAAAGTGAGGACTGCAGATGCTGGAAACCAGAGTTTAGATTAGATTAAAGTGGTGCTGGAAAAGCACAGCAGGGCAGGCAGCATCCGAGGAACAGGAAAATCGACGTTTTGGGCAAAAGCCCTTCATCAGGAATAGATGTCTTTAGTGCTAAAGGCTTGGATGGGCTAGAATTTTCTAGATGCATCCAGGTGGATTTCGTGAAACAATATGTAGGTAGTCTAACTAGTGAAGAGGCCATGCTGGACTTGTTCTTGGGGAATGATCCTGGCCAGGTGATCGAAGTTTCATTGTGGGGAGCATTTTTGAGAGCAGTGATCATAGTTCCACAAGTTTTAACATAGAAAGGGATAAGAATAAAACTGATCTTCGGGTAAAGGTGCTAAATTGGACGAAGGCTAATTATAACAGTATTAGGCAGGAACTGACAAAATTAGATTGGGGCAGCTGTTTGAGGGTAATTTTCCATCTGTCATGTAGGAGTCATCTCAAGGTTGATCAGAGTTCAGGACCAGCATGTGCCTGTGTAGATGGAGGTTAAAAATAGCAAGATTCAGAACCATGGATAATAGATTTTGAAAATTTAGCCAAAAAGAAAGGAATCATGTTAAAGGCTTAGGAAACTGAAATCACACAAAGGGTAGGTCCATTTGAGGGCAAGTGAGGGAATTTATGCATTGTGATGGAGAAAGTGGTTGGGGTTCTTAATGAGTATTTCATATCCGTATTCACCAAGGACCGGGACGTGGGTGTTACGATGAGGGAAGGATATGTTGATATTCCAGAACTTGTCAATATTAAGGAAGAGAAGGTACTGTGTGTCTTGAAAAAACATTTAAGGTGGATAAATCCCTAGGGTTTGATGGAATCTATCCCAGGGCACGGTGGGAGATAAGGGAAGAGATTGCTGTATCCTTGATACAGATGTTTGTATGCTCTTTAGTCACAGATGAGATCCCAGAAGACTGAAGAATAGCCAATTTTAATCTTTTTGTTTAAGAACAGCAGGGATAATCCAAACATTCATGGGCAGGTCACACCTGGATCAGTAATGGGGAAGTTATTGGAGAAGATTCTTAGGGAGAGGGTTTACTTGCATTTATAAAAGAATGGACTTACTAAGGATGGTCAGTGTAGTCTTGTGTTTTTTGACCAAGTGATCAGTGATTGAGGGCAAGACAGTGAAAGTGTCTAAATTGGCTAACTATGGCATTTGGCAGCGAGGCTGATGGTAGGCTGGTCCAGAAGATTACATCAAGTGGGATCCACAATGAGTTGTTAGGTTGGATACAAATTGGGGGCATAGACAGGAACTTGTGGAGTGGTGTTTCTTTGGCTTTTTGTGAGGATCAGTGTTGGGACCTCTGTCATGATTTGGATAGAAACGTAGGTGGTCTGTATAGTAAGTTGGCAGATATGAAAATTGGAGGAGTTGTAGATGATGAAGAAAGTTGTCAAAAGATACAGCAGGGTGTAGATGGAAAATTGGTCAGAGATTGCAGACAAAATTAGATCTGGACAAGTGTGTGATGATGCATTTTGGGAGGTCAAATGCAAGGGGAAAGTACGCAATAAATGACAGGTCCCTTTTGGAGCATTGGTATCTCGAGGGATCTTTGGGTGCAAGTCCATAACTCCCTGAAAGTGACAACCGAAGTGGATAAGGTGGGTAAAGAACGCATACGGCTTGCTTTCCTTCATTAGTCATGATGTTGTGTTTCAAAATTGGCAAGTCATGGTGCAGCTGCATAAAACTTTAGACCACATTTGGAGCATTGTATGCAGTTCTGTTCCCAACACTAGGAAGGATGTTGAGGCTTTGGAGATGGTGCAAAAGAGGTTTACCTGGATGTTGCCTTGATTGGAATGTTTTATCTATAAGGAGAGATTGAACAAATTTGGATTGTTTTTGCCAGAGTGTCGAAGGCTGCGGGGTGACCTGATGAAAATGTATTAAATTGAGAGGCGTGGATAGTGGAAATAGCAAACACTAGGGGGAAATAAGTTTAAGGTGAGAGAGACAAGGTTTTTACACACTGGGTAATAGAAACAGATGCATTAGCAACATTTAAAAGACATTTAGACAGATGCCTGAATAGGCAGGGGATAGAAGGAATGGACCATGTGCAGGCAGATGGGATTAGTCTAGAATGGAATCGTGGTCTGCGCACAGACATGGTGGACTGAAGGGCCTGTTCCTGTGCTGGGCAATAAGTGCTCACGTGTTTAATGAATTAATAGGTTAACTGAATTTTTAAAATGTTGGCTTAAAAATTTCATTTAATGAAGTGACTTTTTTCCTGCAGGAAGACATTGATTATGTGATCCTGGTGGGCGGAGCAACACGTGTTCCCAAAGTGCAGGAGTTCTTGCTGAAAGCTGTTGGAAAGTAAGAGTTCTAGTTTTGTATAATATAATCCATTGTCATCAGAGATTCCAGCCTCAGCCACACTACTGCCAGATATCCTTTTACTGTGTAATATACTCATTACACACCATCTGGGGTTAAAGTATCTTGTTATATACCATTCTCTAATTGATAAATTGGTGTTTACTATTTACTTCCAATTTGAGTTTAAATCCATTGCAAAGCATAGACATTAATGCTGAAACTGACCTGCTAGTGGGTACATTTTCCATTTGATTGCTTTCTGCCAGGTATATCATTGGCAAAGAAAATGTGATTGTAGTCAATATGATGAGAGGTTGGGATATCTGGTCAGCATAAACGAGTTGGATCAAAGGGCCTGTTTCCATGCTGTACATCTTTATGACTATGACTCTGAGGTATCACTGAGCTCAGAAGTCATTAGCTGATAAATGTGGACATTGTTTTCCCTTGTAGAATTATGAAATAATTAGTGCAGCTCACCTTGCAGCATCTATGTGTTTGCTTTTGTGTTCAACTGAAGGAAGAATGTCGGTTGCTTCAAGGAGACGTTCTCCGGGAATAGGAGGAAGCCATTCTGCCCCTTAGTCCTGTTCTGCCATTCTTTTGATCTTGGCTGATTTCCACCTTCATTCCAGCTGCCTTCCTTGGTTCCCTGCCCAATCTATCTATCTTGGTTTTAAAAATGGACCTCCAGGGTTGCAGATTTCCGAGACACTTTCTGTATTAAAAGTACTTCCTGAGTTCCGTTCTGTATGGTCTGGTTTTAACTCTGCACCTTTTTTCAGGATCCTCCACTAGAGGAAGTAGGATACGGAGAAAACCTGTCACCTCTTTAATGATCCTAAATAACTCTGTTTGGCAACTTCTTAATCCCTTATTATGAAAGGGATAATGGCTTTGTGCTTATTGTATTCCATAAGAGAATTTCCTGACGTTGGTAGTGTCAATGTGGGAATTGTTCCATTGTGGTTTAGACCGGTGTGATACATGCCTTGTTGCAACCAAAGATGTTAAGGAAAAGGTAAAACTTCAATGGGAAATTACCTCCAAATGGAAAACTGGAATTCTGAAGTAGATAACAAATATACAAAGTATTTAGAAAGTTATCTCACCTATTTTGGCTGTGCTGATCTTTATGCTCCTGTTACTACACTTTATCTTTCCACGCAACATAAACGTTGATTCTGTTCACCCTCTTAACATTAACTAACCTCTCTTCAAAAGCATCAATACCATTTTCCTCAACTTTTCCTAGTGGTAGCATGTTTCCCTATTCTAGACACTGTCGAACAGTTATGGACCTTGGTTCTTATGTTTTTATATGTTGGCCACTGAAATCCTTTTATAATGTTCAGTACCTCTCTCCGGTTACTGCTTAACTTTTTTTCCCTTCCACTCCCTTCGTGACTCCCTCGTCAGGTCCACACACCCCACCAATCCAACATCCACTCCCGGCACCTTCCCCTGCAACCGCAAGAAATGCAAAACTTGCGCCCACACCTCCTCCCTTACTTCTCTCCAAGGCCCCAAGGGATCCTTCCATATCCGCCACAAATTCACCTGCACCTCCACACACATCATCTATTGCATCCGCTGCACCCGATGTGGCCTCCTCTACATTGGGGAGACGGGCCGCTTACTTGCGGAACGCTTCAGAGAACACCTCTGGGCCGCCCGGACCAACCAACCCAACCACCCCGTGGCTCAACACTTTAACTCTCCCTCCCACTCCACCGAGGACATGCAGGTCCTTGGACTCCTCCATCGGCAGAACATAACAACACGGCGGTTGGAGGAAGAACGCCTCATCTTCCGCCTGGGAACCCTCCAACCACAAGGGATGAACTCGGATTTCTCCAGTTTCCTCATTTCCCCTCCCCCCACCTTGTCTCAGTCGGTTCCCTCAACTCAGCACCGCCCTCCTAACCTGCAATCTTCTTCCTGACCTCTCCGCCCCCACCCCACTCCGGCCTATCACCCTCACCTTGACCTCCTTCCACCTATCACATCTCCATCGCCCCTCCTCCAAGTCCCTCCTCCCTATCTTTTATCTTAGCCTGCCTGGCACCCTCTCCTCATTCCTGATGAAGGGCTTATGCCTGAAACGTCGAATTTCCTATTCCTTGGATGCTGCCTGACCTGCTGTGCTTTAACCAGCAACACGTTTTCAACTAACTTTTTTTTCCCCCAAGTTTAGTTTTGAATTCTGTCTAGCTTGCGGGTGCAATGTATTCACACACCAAAAGAATTTAAATAATTATATGAGCACTTGAAATGCTACAACATACAAGGCTTTGGGCTAGGTGCTGGAAAATGGGGTTAGAATAAATAGGTACTTAATGACCAGCCCAGACATGTGTCAAAGGGCCTTGTTCTGTGTTGTAACACCTTGTCTCTCTATGACACCAGTTACAAGAACAGAACCTGCATTTTCCTCCTTTACAAAATGAGGCTCATGACAATGTTATTCTATAAGCTTTTAACTACAGAGCAGAATGTTCAACTGGATTCTTATTTTTGGTTTGTCACTGTGTCTCTCAGTAACTGGATTTAATTCCCTTTTACAGGAAGGAGTTGGGAAAGAATATAAATGCAGATGAGGCGGCGGCAATGGGAGCAGTGTATCAGGCTGCAGCTCTCAGTAAAGCCTTCAAAGTCAAGCCCTTCTTTATTCGTGATGCAGCCATTTATCCCATTCAGGTAAACATACTATGACCGTCTGCATATCTATAAGTCTCACTCTCACTCACTCAATGTTACTGTTTCAAGTGTTTGTAAATTGTGAAAACTTCTGAGAGTTGGAGAATGAGTCCAAGTATGAGTATTTGAAGTAAGTTTAGTCTCCAGAGCCAACCTATCAAATCCCTTTACTGAAGTTGCTGTTTGTGTAAAATTGCTGTCATCGTTACACTTTACTTTCAGACTAGTCTCATTTGGTGATTAACCGCCTGAAGTCTGCTCAGATCTTGTACAGCAGGCTGAGAAACCAAGTGGAAAAGCAGATTTTCTGGGTCATCTGAGTGTAAAACTAAGATGAAGAAGATAAATATAGTACCCTGTGGTTATTGGAGCTGGTTTAAGAGGTGTAAAGGAAGACAGCATATACTCTGATACATAGACATAAGATGAATGAAGATATCACTTAGTTTGAATGTATTTAGAGAAAATGTTAAGAATTGGATAGCAAGGGCAGGACCAGGTGATGTGTATATAAAAATATAATCGGACAACCTCTCGTTAAGCATCAATATTGTTTCAAGATTCTACAAAAAAAAACATACGGTTGGTGGAAGCCACCAAATTAAAGACTAATACCATTGAAGATTGTAACCAAAGGCAGTACTAAATATGTAGAATGTGTGAAAATGGAAAATGTATTTTAATATAATGAGACTGTGTGCATTAAGTTAGGAAACTGAGTTTAAATGGAGTAGAAGAGCGGTGTGTGGATCCCAACTACTGGTATTGTCTTGTTGGGCTGCATGGCCTGTTTCTGTGCAGCAAGTACCTTGTTGGATCAAGTACCAGCATTGAAGGTTCTAAACAAAAATCTTCAGTGGTAAACACTGTAACCTGGTCTCAAACCAGGTGGCCTGGCATTGACCCAGTGAAAGACCAGCTGGTCTTCTACACGAGTAGATTAACCATCCCAGATCCCATCAGTATCTCAATGCTATTATGCTGCAGTCATGGGCCAAAGGACCTAGGGGTTCAGAATAAGTTTATTCAGTGACATGAGGTGAAACTGAGCTGTACAGACTAGAAACTTTATGCTCAATCTGTGCTGTTAGCTGATCTCTGTTTGATCAATTACAAGAAATTTGGCCGGTTTCCTGCCCTTGATCTGTCACCATTTCAAAGTGCGAACATTGATGGCCTCTGACCTGGATATGTTGTCATTATGATATTGTCTTGATTTGCAAATAGAAATCACAGCACAGAAGATGGCCTTTTGGCCCATTGTACCAGTGCTAACTCTTCAACAATAGTTAACTCTATGTGAGGAACAGCCCCTTGAGAGGAATTATAGGGCGTCCTGGAGCCAGTAGATGTAAATCCAAGCAAAGGGGAAAAAGAGTAGCTGATTGAAAAAGGAGAGATAAATTTGCTACACAGATATGGGAAAAGTAATGGGTGATCTAATTTGCTTCCCAGACCTTTCCCATTGGAGAAACGTACTTGCCCTGTTTCTCAGAAATCATGCATGCTGGAATGTGTTTTGTAACAGCATCCATCAGTGAGCGCCACTGGGGTAGTGTTTTTTTTAGATTAGATTACTTACAGTGTGGAAACAGGCCCTTCGGCCCAACAAGTCCACACCGACCTGCCGAAGCGCAACCCACCCATACCCCTACATATACCCCTTACCTAACACTACGGGCAATTTAGCATGGCCAATTCACCTGACCCGCACATCTTTGGACTGTGGGAGGAAACCGGAGCACCCGGAGGAAACCCACACAGACACGGGGAGAACGTGCAAACTCCACACAGTCAGTCGCCTGAGGCGGGAATTGAACCCAGGTCCCTGGTGCTGTGAGGCAGCAATGCTCAGACTCTTTAATGACCCAAAGGATCATCTTGCTAACAGGAGTCTCTGCCTGCTTTTCTTTTTGTCTTGGTAGGTTGAATTTACACGAGCGATTGAAGAGGATGGTGTGAAAAGCATTAAACACAACAAACGTGTGCTATTCCAGAGAATGTCTCCATATCCACAACGCAAAGTGATTACCTTCAACCGCTACTCCGATGACTTTGAGTTCTTTGTGAATTATGGGGATTTGAACTTCCTCAGTGACAGTGATCTCAGGTAATGAGACTGGGGGTTTTGGGGGGTGGTGGGGGCAAATTGTTGAACAAAATAAAACCAAGATCTGTGGATGCTGGTGATCTCAAATGAAAACACAGTTGCTGGAGAAACTCGAGTCTGGCAGTATCTTAGGGAAGAAAGAGTTTACATTTTATGTGGTGACTCTTCTTCATTATAGTTGATGCTGTTCAGTGGCTTACAGCTGCACTCAGTTTTATCAGTGAATGTGCCAGTGTACCGTCAGCCAATTATATTGGATCTGAATCTGTACGAGTGTGTTTTTGATGCAAACCACTTAGTCAAATCCCACTCTCACTTCTTCCCTCTACCCTTCAATACTTCCAATACTCAAGCTACCACCTGATTCTTTAGTGTTTTGTATCTGCTTTACTATCAGCCTGAGTCAGAAAACTAAGGGAATGTTCCATGATCTCTCTACATTGAGAAGTGGTCAATAATGTGAATATGTATGCTTCAGACCTGGATTCCAGTTAGTTACATGTCATAAGTTATTTTCCACATAGCAAGTCCCCACATGCTGATGCTGGGTGAAGGCTACCACTTTTAAGCCCTTGCTACTTCATTGTATGATGCTGCCCATTGAACTCAATCTGTAGTCTTCTACTAAATTGTGAAGTGTCTTGTTCCCTTTCTCTCTCTCTCTGCTGCTAGGAAGTGTTAGAATGTTGAGTTTTCCATAGGGAACTTTGAGTCCAGTTGTGAGTTTTGTTCTCATGAGTGAGCAGCACTGAGCTTTCTTGTAAACACTACATAGAAAAACATTAGAACATAGCAAAATACAGCGCAGCACAGGCCCTTTGGCCCTCGATGTTGTGCTGATCCAAGCCCACCTAACCTACACTAGCCCACTATCCTCCATATGCCTATCCAATGCCCATTTAAATGCCCATAAAGAGGGAGAGTCCACCACTGCTACTGGCAGGGCATTCCATGAACTCACGACTCGCTGAGTAAAGAATCTACCCCTAACATCTGTCCTATACCTACCACCCCTTAATTTAAAGCTATGCCCCCTCGTAATAGCTGACTACCTGCTGGTTGACTACAATATGATGTTTGTAAAGCAACTATATAATGCAGTTAGCTAGCAATGCACAACTTGAGCTTTGAATAGTCATGCTTGTCTCAATCTCTAACTCTGTCCTTTCCCTCCAGTATCTTTGGATCATTAAACTTGAGCACGGTTCAATTGAGTGGCATCGGTTCAAGTTTTCAGAAGCATTCAGATAGCGAATCTAAAGGGATTAAGGCCCATTTTAATATGGACGAAAGTGGAATACTGTCACTGGACAGAGTGAGTATACACGAAGCTGCTGACTGGTCTACATGTATCTCCTGTTCTCCCACCTGAACTGGGAAGGTTGTGTTTGCTATGGATTAATCCATAATTTCTTCTGAATTATTCAATATACTGACCTGGACAGAATGAGGATCTGAAACCAGGGAGACAGTTGTAATTTTGGTGAAATAGTTGCATTGTTTGTCCTTTTGTTTATGCGAGTCTGGCAGACAATATCTAGCAGTTTTCTCATTAACTCCAGCTTGGTTCAAAATCTTCAAAGTTATCAAGTGCAACTGCGGTTAGTAATATATTCTCTGGCTTCCTCCTGAGATTGTGAACAAGTGACAAAAAGCTTGACTTCTCTTCTGTCTCCAAGGGCTGATCCTTGCTCTGGTGCTAATGGCTCATCACTGCCCCTGCACTCACCTGATATCAGGGATCTGCTGGGTACAATCCTTTTCTTAATAACAAAGTGCATTTCCCAGCCTGACTCGCCATATTGTGGTCAAAAAACAGGAATCCAGGATATCCTTTTTTTTCCCTCTTCCTGCTCTCCACTGGGCTTGGTAGATTGCTCCAGACACCATATTCCCCCAGTAATGACACTGTGCTTGGAACATGTGTTTTCCCAATCAGCTACAATCACTGATCAGCTACACTCACTGTTGTAACCATTTGTACCAATTTCATTAAAGACCTATTAGACATGTGCAATTCAGATAAATGAACTTTTGAAATATATTTCCTGATGCTTCTTCATTGTTTGTAACTAAGCACAACAACCAAAGCAGCACTCTGCTATTCAGCTCACCATTTTTACCAACAAATCTAATAAATAGCTTACAATTTACATTTTAAAAAATTCGTTCGTGGGATGGGAATGTCGCTAGCTAGACCAGCATTTTATTGTCTATCCCCAATTGCCCAAAGGGCATTTAAGAGTAAACCCATTGATTAAATCATATGTAGGATGGACCAGGTGAGGATGGCAGATTCTTTGCCTAATGGACGTTTGTGAACCAGATGGATTTTTCTGATAACTGGCTGTGGATTTGTAGTCATCATTAAATTCTTATATCCAAATTTGTATTGAATTGAAATTCCACCATCTGCCATGGTGTTATTTGAACCCGGGTCCCCAGAACCTTACCTGGTTCTCTGCATTAACAGTCCAGCAATAATACCATTGGGCCACAGCCTCCCAATACTCCACGTGGTGTAAACTCCACAAGCATTAATTAATTTTTTTTACTGATCGCATGCAGCTAGCCATATCTGCATCCCCCCAATTGACTAGATGTGTCTAAAAGTCTGGCCAGTGCTCATTTGTATGATTTAAAATGAATCACTTCAGACTATTCAGTTGAACTGTTTGAATTCCTTTTGCTATAGGTGGAAGCTGTGTTCGAGAAGGTGCAGGATGGGGAACCTGAGGAAGAATCCACCCTGACTAGTGAGTAGACTGTACCTGTTAGTGGGTTATCATCTGCATTGCTGAATGGCAGCTGTGGTCAGAGTTTAATGCTTTCAGTTTTGCAATTTTTTTTTCCCTGTGGACACTAATGGTTAGAGGTTTCATCTAGCTACCTGCAGAAGTCTGGGTGTCAGCAGTCCCACTATTTCCTGACATCATCATACCCTTGGGAAAGTTGTCACTGTCTTACCTCACTGTCACTGTGCTGAGCTGATGATCCAGCATGTCATTCTAATAGTCCCAGTGGTTTCCTTTTTAAAATCCCAATATATTCTTGTGATTGTTCCATAGATCTGTTCATAAACGTAGTGCATAAATAGCAACGCTTTACATTTCACTATGCAATGTATTAAATACATCTGTCAACTTTTTGCTGCTGCCACTGAAACCAATTAATTGATGTCCTTCAGGGAGGATACCCTGTTCTGCTTCCCCAGTCTGATTTACACAATACATCAATCCACAATACATGGTTGATTCTGAATATACTGAAAGGTGTTTCTGCTAGCTGACCAACTATGTGAATAATCTCCTGTCACAAAACCCAAAGAGAACTTACACCTGCTAAACGCAATGGGCCACTATGTGGCCATTGCACACTGAGAAAACAACCTCTCTATCCTGTGGCACAGGACAGTATGCTTCTGCTAACTTGCTGTGTTTTTCTTTCCAATAACTCGCTATTCTGAGTCATTGAACAATGAATACCAGCGAGTTGTAGGTTGGTTGCTCAGTGTATTGATTTAACTAGTCTCAGTTGAGGTGGCATTCCTAAACTAGTGAAATATAATCTTCCACCTGGCGACCTCTTCCAGTACCTCCAACTGCTGTGCAGTAACGGGATGGAAGGGCAGGATAGAAACCTGTGGGGCAGGTGAAGACATTCGATGACTTTTACTGTTCTAGGGCTGGCAATACATGTCATCCATGGAGGGAGGTAACTGCCTTTGAAACTGTGGGAGGAATCACGGTGAGGTTGTGGGCTGGTGGGTGGATGCATGACTTGTCATCTCTTTTTGAAGAATTAGTCATACAGTCACAAAGATCTACAGCACTGAATCAGACCCTTTGGACCAACTGAATCATGCCGACCAGATATCCTAAATAAATCTCGTCCCATTTGCCAGCATTTGGCCAATATCCCTCTAAGCCCTTCCTATTCATATACACATTCAGATGCTTGTTAAATATTGTAATTGTTTTTTTTAATTTTAATTATAACTTCACATTGTTATTGGGTAAAGTCGTCTTTCTGGGTGCAGTTTTTTATCGATTCTTATATTCTGCTTTTGCCTGCAGAGCTCGGGAACACCATTTCTAGTTTGTTTGGAGGTGGAAGCTCTGAAACAGATGGGAAGGAGAACTTGACTGAAGCTGTGCAGGTAAGTTTTCACTCACTCTGGCCTCCACCATTATCTGTCTCACTCTGTCCTGTCCATTGGGAATGAACAGTGAAACAGACCAGGAGACCTCTGGTCTCATTTCAGATCTGAGTTTTCAGCTCCTTGAGGCTTAAAGAATATGACAACAGTAAAATTTACTTAATACCCATAATATCAGCTGGAAAGTGAAAGGTTTGAGTAAATGCTGGATCAATGCTGGCTGTGTTGGACTGCTAATTCTCACTCCAGGTTCTGCAATTGGTCTCCTAGAACATTGCTGATATGCTCGGACCCGTGTGTTTGGGGGGGGGGGTGGAAAAGAAGGCAAAATAAGTCAGTTAAGTCACCACTGAAATCAGGCACCGTTTTGGGTAGTTGGGCAATGTTGCTTATCCAGTACAGCATGTTTTGGCTTTTCCTGTATTTTATTGTATGCTATGTTAAAGGGCACTCATTATAGGGCATTTGTTGCTGTAAGACAATGATGATAAGACTTGCTCACAAGGAAAGCAAGTATATTACACTTGAGAAGGGATGAGGCAGCAAGACATTTATTTGCTGGTCTGCAGCTTGGGTGTGAACCAGACCAATACCAGTGTGTTACTGTTTCAGTGACCTGTCTGCATTGGGATGATTGAGTCCCATGTATCCCTGCCGATGACAGTTGCATTGGATGAATACTCCTGGTGACCCCAGGTGTGGATGTGAGCTCGAAAATATCTTGATGCTAAAATTCTTTTCCTTTCTCCAGGATGAAGAGGAGACTACAAGTAAAACTGAGAAGGACGATCAGGAAGAACCAGCAACTGCAAAAGAGAAAGGAATTCGCACTGAGGAGAGTAGCAAGTCTGAGGAACCAAGCAAGGCAGAACCGAATGAAGAGAAAGGAGATCAACCTGAACCAGGAGAGGACACGGCCAAAACAGGGACACCTGAAACTCTGGTATGGAAGTGTAAATGTGGTAATCTGTGAATACTGTTCCATTTCTTGAGTCTTGCTGACAAAAGGGTATATTTTGTCAAAGCTTTTCATTGTACAGGCATTCGGAGATTTCACAAGAATGAAAATTCAAGGGGCAAACAAATATTTCTACTGTATGACAGCATAGTGAGCACTAATTGATTCACAATTGAACTGTGATTGGTAGATGAGTTACCAGGGAGAATGAACCCATTAATGCTGATTTGCAATTAACTTGGAGTCAATCCGTCTGGCTTAAAGTTTGGTCAGGGCGTTGCCCTGAGAAAATAACCAGTGAATGGGTGTCACCTATCTTGTTGAGTTGAACTGTGCTGAGTGTATGTGTTCTTTCTGTCTGTGTAGTAAGATGTGTAGGTTCCTGCACACAAATGTGCACCACTCTGCAGGTCCACCGTTCCTCTGAAAGTGGCAGCGCAAGTGGATAAGGCGGTCAAGGCGGCGTATGGCATGCTTGCCTTCATTGGGGCATAGAGTATAATAGTCGGGAAAGTCGTGTTGCAGCTGTATAACACTTTAGGCCAGATTTAAAATACTGTGTATAGTTCTATTTGCCACAATGCTTAAAGGATGTGGAGGCTTTGGAGAGGCTACAGAAACTGTTTACGAGGATGTTGCCTGGTTTGGAGGGTATTAGCTAGAAGGAGAGATTGGACAAACTGTTTGTTTTTTCATTTGAATGTCCGAGGATGAGGGACACCATGACAGAAGTTTACAAAATTATGCAAGGCGTGGTTAATAAGAATGGTCAGTCAGAGCAAGTTTAAAGGAGATGTAAGAGCCAGGTTTTGTTTTACACAGGGTGGCAGTGCCTGGAATGTGCTGCCAGAGGAATCAGTGGAGGTGAATACAATAGCATTTAAGAGGTATCTTGACAAGTATATGAATAAGCAGGGAAGAGTATATTCTTGTCATGTGTATTTTGAGTGCAGAAGTACAGGAATACAGTGAAAAGTTTACAATGGCACCATCTTAACTACAAATTACCTAGGTACAGACTTTAAATACAAACTAGTGAAATAAAGGGAATAAAAAAGAGAAAGGGTACATTACTTACAGGTATTCATTGTTTCTAACTTATACTATGAGAAATAAAGTTTAAAAAGATTAGCAGTACAGCCTTTCCATAAAGGGCCTGCAGTAGATCAGTGCAGAGGGCTTCCACACGTGGTGTGGCCAGGCTTGCAAGCGGCTGATCTCCCCCAGCAGTCATCCCCCACTCTGGCCATGCCTCCAGCCCGCTCTACCTCGGGGAAAATGGGAAATAAACAGAGGGAGCAGAGGAGCTTCATGTGCAGTGTCCTATCCACTGCCATCTTGACTGGAGGAATGGAGGGATACGGGCCGTTTGAGGCAAAGGGTTTTTGTGTGTCACTGTATTCCTGGGGAGCTGAAGGGACTGTTCCTGTGCTGTACTGTTCTTTGTATTTGTTCTAAAATCCTTTTGTACTCTATAAATGTGTTGGTGAGAGCCTAATAGTTTCATTCCACTTGTGTGCAGGATAAAAAAGTCGAGGATGTTGGGAAAGCAGACGTGAAAGATCCAGAATCAAATAAAACTGAGGAGATTAAAAAGCCAAAAGGACCCAAAAGGCTGAAGATTAGTGAGAATGTGACTGTGGCATTGGAAATCCAGGACCTGCCAGATCTGTCACAAGAGGAAATGAGCAAGTCTCAAAAAAAGTAAGAACTGCTTATTGATTAAACTTGCTTCTAGCAAGGCAGAGAAACCTTTGGAGGCGAGGGAGACAATTTTTAGATTTTACACACACAAATATTCTCAGTCATTTTCTCAGTTAAAGACAGCAATAGGCATTGGGATTATTCAGAAGATAATTAGATGTAATGATCTGAATGTAGGTTTGCTCACTGAGCTGGAAGATTCATTTTCGGATGTTTCGTCACCATACTAGGTAACATCTTCAGTGAGCCTCAGGACAAAGCTTCATCTGGAGGCTCACTGAAGATGTTATCTCGTATGGTGATGAAACGTCTGAAAATGAACCTTCCAGTTCAGCAAGGAAATCAGCATTTAGAACCTCAACCCGATCTACAAATCTTCTCAACTCGCTAGATTTAATGTTATCACGGGTGCTGTATTGGAACTTGTGCTTTGGTAGGTCTTGCTGCAACCTGCCATTAGTTGAGTTATCCAGCTCTGGCCACAGTTACCAGCAAACCCGACCCAATGCTGGCTTTAGCCGTTTTGACACTTGCTGTCTGTATGTACTTCACCAGCCATTCATTCATTCCCACGTTTTCATCCAGGCTTCAGGATCTTACAGACAGAGACCTCCAAAAACAAGAGCATGAAAAGATGGCCAATTCATTAGAAGCTTTCATCTTTGAAACACAGGTAAGCTGTACTATCACTTGTGATTCTGATCAATTATAATGTCCAATACGCACACCAGATCTTTGGAGGTAACTGATTCCTGGCCAACACCACCAGATCTTCAGCTCCAAACTCTTGTAGCTTGAGGAGGTTTGTTAGGAGAATGCTGTGCACCTCAAGCTGGCAATGTATGTAAAAGGGACAGGCTGGAGTGTACTTCATGAGGGGCACTGGTACTTGTTGAAGGATGTGCTGCCTTCACACAAGAGTTGGTGCAGTTGTAGTCACAGCCTTGCAATGCAGCCAGTCTTGGTGTTGTGCAGTGACACACTGCAAAGGCATGTACTTTTCTGAAGGCTTTGTAGCGATCCAGTAAACATCAGTACTGCATCTTACCCTTAAAAAGAGAACTTATTTTCCCACCCTTGCTTAAAGCGTGTTTTCGTCAGCCTGTAGGTTTGAAATTGTAGGGGGGGGTAGACAGTAGGTTTATCCATCGCTGAACTAATGCTTTTTACTTTCTAAAGGAATTTTATTGAATGTTTGAGACATGACTGCAGAGTGTAGCTGTCAGCAATCGTCAAGGACGATCTAGTTAAGAATTTAGGCTGGAGTGGAGAGAGATTATATTGATGCCATATTCTGTATATATAATTCTAATAACTAATGTTCGGTGGTAATATGGGAAGAGGATATATAATTAAAAGACTTACTGGAACATAAAATTGGGACTGTTATCAAACAGTTGTGTTGACTGGAATCTCAGGGTCATTGTGAGGGTGGTAGTTACAATTCTGTCATCCAAATACTTGGTCGTGTGCATAACCACAAGACTGATAGAACAGACCTGATCCGGCTGCAGTAAACACCATGTCCCGGTTGTCAGTGTGGCAATTGTAGTATTGTTTGAATTTTTATTTCAGGTGGGGACTCTGTATTGTCACTTAAGTTTCGATGTCTAACCACAAAACTCAACACCCCCATCACTGAGGTCATGTTACCTTGTGACTCTGCCACTCACGTTCACCTCAGTCAGAGAACATTGTGTTTGTTTTCCATTGAGTCGAGCACAAAAGTCTAGGTTGGTCCCTCCAGAGTGAAGCCAATGAGGCACTGCACTAATGGAGGGATTGCATGGCCCGATGTCTCATTCGAGAGACAGAGTCTTAGTTCATCGGAGGGAGGGATGTAAAGATCCTATAGCACCACTTCCAAGAAGAGCAGAGAACCTTTCCAGTGCTGTGGTTAGTATTTATCCCTCTCAAACTACTTGCTCCTCTTCCCATTGCTATTTAAATAAGTTTGTGTTGAACTTTCTACATCGTGTCACTTCAGAAAATACTCAATTGGCTGTCAAGTGCTTTGGGACATCCTTTAGTTATGCAAAATGCTACGGAAATACAGGTGTTTCTATTTTAATCTTCTGGTTGAAGAGAAGTCTAATTGCTTGGGCATAATTTTTTGGGATCTGGGGAAAACTGTGACTGACCCAGCAAGTTAATGGCCTGCTATGCAGCCTTTCTGTGTCACTGGGCTGGAGGGTTCCAGGTTAGCTCTGACTTTGTGAACAGAGACTGGGCACTCTGAGAAGTGTAAAAATCTGCAGGCCCCTGCTTTTCTTTGTAGTTTACATTGTTCTGTGTCTGGCTTTGCTTTCTAAACCTGATGTTCACACTACTGATCCTCAGGACAAGCTGTACCAGGATGAGTATCAGGCAGTTTCAACACAAGATGAGCGTGACCAAATCTCGACTAAACTCAGCGAGGTCTCAAACTGGCTGGATGAGGATGGTTATGCTGCCAGCACGCAGGTTTGAGCTTGTTTTATTTGGCTGCTATATTTATTCTGATCCTGGGGATAGCAAGTCTAGGAACAGGCAATATTGAAAACATTTACACGAGTGCAGGCAATAAAAAGTCAGGTAAATGTGAGTTTGCAATGTCAGCCCAAGCTTTATGTAAAATTCATATCAAGCAGTAAGTTACATAGTGTGTTGCTTAGTCTGACAGTGATAATATTCTGAGACTGGGCTCTGGGACCTTGATGAGTTTTTAATTTAGTATTGCCACTATTTACAATCCAAACACTTGAATCATTTGGTTTGTGTTGTAAGTGATGATGTGTATTGGATGTGTTTAGGAACTAAAAACGAAGCTCTCTGAGTTACGGAAGATGTGCAAAGAACTCTTCTTCAAAGTTGAAGAGAGGAGGAAGTGGCCGGATCGCCTTGCTGCACTGGATAGTATGCTCAATCACTCCACCATCTTCCTCAAGTATGTACCATGGTGAAGGCAAGCAACTCCTGCTGAGAAGTTTGATCGGTCTTTTCACTGCTCTTTATAAGTAGTGGTTCAAAGGGCAGTAGCAGTGATTGGCAAGGGATCAGTTCCATGGGCTCTAGACATCATCAAACCTGCCTCCCAATTATTAGTGACTTACCCCATTATTACGGGGATGGGATAGGTGGCGGTTAAGTCATCCAATTTAGTCTTAAGTCCACATATTCAGGGGCCATCAGGAGGTGGATGGGATCAATGGTTTACTTCTTATCACCCCCTGGTGGTAACTGAGGTGGACTCACTTAGCACAGACTGCAAGTTGAATCAGAACACTTCTATTCAGCTATTCCCTGAATAATCTCTAGGATCTAAAATGGTTGGCTTTGAAGTCAGTGTGCTTGCCTGTGTACACAGTCAGGAGCAGGGCAAGAGTGAAGTTTCTCTCCCAGATTCTTACTGTCTGTTACCTTTGTGACTCCAGGGGTGCTCGACTCATTCCGGAAGCTGATCAGATTTTCACAGAAGTGGAGTTAAACACACTGGAAAAAGTCATTACTGAGACAACTGTAAGTCTGACAGAATTCGGTCATCACTGAGAACAAAGCTGTAAACTGTTTGGAATCTGACTTGAGTTTTGTAAAGTATTGTAGTTGATTAATCATTTAGTACCCCTCATGAGAGCTTGGAAGCCATGATTTTAGACTTGGGGGTTTTAACTCAATTACTAATGTTTTATTTCCAGTGATGTCACCTCCAGAGTCTCAGGATTTTTGGCTTGTAACCTAGAAGTCTGAATCTGATCTTTGAGAGGGCTTCCTGCAAAATTCTGATAAGGTTTTGACTGTCTCATTTGAGAAAGGACATAATTGCATTAGAAGCAGCTCAGAATGTTCATATGACTGATAGATGGTGGAAGTTGAGGTGTATTCATTCCCAAGGAGCAGTGGACAGGTTGGGCCTTTACCCTTTGGGATTTAGAAGAATGAGAGGTGGCCTGTAAGACATATATAATTCAAAAGGGACTTGTCAGGATGGTTGCTGAAACAATTATTCCCTCGTGAGAGAAACTGAAGTAGGAGACCCTTTTACAAATAGGATGTCTCCCATTTGAGATGAGCTCAGAAATTAGAAGGTCCCCCCAGTCCTATGGAGAATGTACCTAGTGATTAGTGAGATTATTTTTCCCCAGAGAGCAGTGGAGGCAAGGTCATTGATTTGATTGTGATATTGAAATATCTGACTATGATCTTATCAAGTGGTGGATTAGGTTACAGGGGTAAAGTGGTTCAGTCCTAATCATTCATTTATGTGTATGCTCTTTGACTGATTTGACTCTCTGGGAGCATATTTTCAGGTTGGAGAATCTAAACTGAGAGGTCAGAATCTGAGTAAAAAAATCAATGTTTTAAGATTGAGTTATTGGTACTTTCCTCAGTTAATGATTGTGGCTCCTGGAATACAGAATTTGAAAGTTTCAGATCTTTCGATTGAATAAATTTCTCCTTATCTCAACCGTGGTCTTATGGTAGAACAGACTGTAGGAGCTGTGAGACCTGCTCCTGCTCTTTGTACAGAGAGGTTAATTTGTGAGAAATTATCTGAAAATGTTGAATGAAGAGTGAAGCTACACATCTTAATGACATGTTTTGGAGATCTGTGCTGTAGGCACAGCAAGTAAATTCACTTTTGTAGTGTGATTGAACTAATTCTTGATTTCTGAGTGGCCGAGGTAACCAACAGTGATCCTGGGCCTGAACAATAATTATTACCCTAGGTTTTGATTCCTTACATTCAGTTATAGAATCCCTACAACGTGGAAACAGGCCCTTCGGCCCAACAAATCCACACTGACCCTCTGAAGAGTAACCCACCCAAACCCATTCCCTATTACTCTATGTTCACCCCTGACTAATGCAACTAACTGAGACATCCCTGAACACAATGGGCAATTTAGCATTGCCAATTTACTTAACTCTCTTATCTTTGGATTGTGGTAGGAAACCCAAGCAAACATGGGGAAAATGTGCAAACTCCATGCAGTTGCCCGCGGCTGGAATTGAACCTGGGTCCCTGGCTCTGTGAGGCAGCTGCGCTAACCACTGAGCCACCTGGTGCTGTCTTATCTTTGTCACACAACTGTGTTGCTTGTTATCATGTGTTGACCTCTTATGTAAAAACAACCAGTCCACCATCTTTAACTGTATCTCAGCAAATGGTAATGCAATGCAGTGTATTTGAAACTATATCCTGGTGTGAGATATCAGCAGGAGCAGTGGAGAGCTGTGACAGTAAACACCAATACCTAGTAATGTCCAAGGCCTGGGAATATTCCGTAGTTAATTTCTATTTAACCCGTGTTTCAGAAATGGATAAACGAGACAGTGGAAGAGCAGAATAAGCTACCATCCACCCAGAAACCCATCCTCCTTGCCAAGGACATTGAGGCAAAGCTTGCTCTACTAGACCGAGAAGTAAAATACTTACTAAACAAAGCAAAATTCGCCAAACCCAAGCCCCGGAAAGAGAAGAACACAACACAAGAGATGAAAAATACAACAACCGAAGACCAGAACACAACTGCTGATAGTGAGAACATTATACCACCCGCAAGAGAGACAGGGGAAGACACGGGTAAGCTTTTTGTAAAGGGTTCTAGCTAAAACAGTTACCAGGGATATAGCTGAGGAATTACAATGTGTCTAGTAAGGCTTACTGGTTAAACTTTAATAGTTTTTTTTGTGAATTGAGTGTATACCCTTGAGAGGACATGTTGCCATTACTTCAAAAAGCATGGGAACCCTGTCTCCCAGAGAGACAGAGCCTTCAGGGACTGTCTGCCGGGGAGGAGGGAATATATAATGTAACCATTTGATTTAAAATCTTTTTTGTTTCATGTGGTTCTTATCCTGTTGTGGAAGTGGTAATTCACTGACATGAATATTTCTTTCTGCTAGAGCATGTAGAGGAGGTGAAACCTGGCGAAGCTCCACCGACAGTAAACAAAGATCAAACCACCGTTGAGGATGATGAGGCAGAGATACCAGAGCCAGATGTATTAGAATCCAGTAAAGGTGAGGATTAGGGTCATGTGAGTTTACAGATCTGGGCTTCTGAAACTACATAACTGGGAGAGATTAGGAAGAACAATACGGATAGTTGGGTTGTGTTTGAAACATTGGATTTGGAAATCAAAGCTATACTTAGTCTCAACCTTTTCTTTGTTATGACCTTTTCTCATGGAATGGAAAGAAAGTTTCCGTTATCGGTTTCCTTTTGAAGTAACTTAATCATGCAAAGGTAAAGTACTCAAGGAGGCCATTTGGACCATTGTATCTGTGTTGGCTCACAAAAGAGCTAACAAATTCCTTCTATTCCTCTGCTTTTTCCCCATAATCCTATACGTTCTCCCTGTCAAGTATTTATTGCATCTGCCTTTCCAGACAGTACAGTCCAAATCACAGCAATTCACTGACTATGTTTCAAAATCAAATTTACTGTCTCTGATTCTTCTTTCACTGGTTAAATCTGTGTCTTCTGCAAACCTACCATTTTGCATATGGAAAAACCTTTTCCCCTTATTTCATCAAAACTAGTTATTTTAAAATTCCTCTGAAATCCCTCCTTAACCTTCTGTGTACTAAGTGGAAGGCTCCCAGTCCTTCAGTGTCTTCACATCTCTTATCCCTGACATCATTATTGCAAATCTCGGCATTTTTGTTATTTTCCTTCCCACATGAGTATGTTTGAATTTGTTAAATTCTCTTTCAGGTACAGCTGAAGGAACACTAGAAAGCAACTCAGACAAACACCCTCCAGATGAATTGTAACTGATCCTGGCTGCTGCACCGGTTCTATTTATATTACATTACTTTTTATGTAATGGACCAGTCTGCCATAATTTAACAGAACGACGATGTGTGATTGAGTAGAGGTGTACATTTTTTTTTAAAAAAAACTGGATTTTCCTGTGACAGACTTTGTCGGATAATTCTATTTGTAAAACCAAGTACAGTTCAAGTTTAAACTGCATTGTGACCAGCAGGAGGCAGTGTTTGCAACAAGAGGTTGATATTCAAAGGGATTTAAAAGCTTCAAGTTATTGGAAGCCAAGTATTTTTGTTCCTTGTGTGTCTTCTCCCTTCGATTGTTATGGTTTTTATTTAGTTAATGAATGGTTGAGTGAACTTATTGCACTGAATTGAAGTATGTTCATTTTGCTTTAGTGTCTGCTTAGGGTACGTTGAATCTATTAAATCAAACTTTTAACAGCCCTAGTGCTCGATACTCGGCTTTAAAAATAAGTCGACAGATTGGTCTGTGAAATGTTAGTGCAGGGGCATGTCAACTCATTAGTGTACTACATCTCTGTCTTCATACAACCACTGTCATGTGCAGAATGTGTACAAGTACCTGGGCAAAGGTCTTTTTCTCTGCCTCCTGTAAAACTGCTCTGCTTTTTGTCGTCTCGAATGTCCCAGGCTGCTGCAGGTGTGCCCCATCACCAACCAGCAGTTGTTTCATGAAATGTAGGGGCCAGGAGTGTCCTCATTGGTGTCCCCAGTTCAGAATCGGCCATGTGTACTGCGATACTAGTTTCTGTGAAAACTCTTGCAACATGGACAGACTGAAACGACTGAATTAATCTTGAGTGGTGTGGGCACCTGCATGAATTTACTTGGTGGGAAAGGAGTTTATTTCCCACAAAACCCTGGTTTTGAACTCCAGTTCCTCTTGTACGTTGTAGTCAGGCTCAAAATCAATCCAGTGCTTCAGTCATCGGAGCTTCTATCATTAATAATTTTATTCTTAAAAATGTGGAATGAACCACTCGTGCAGACTGTAGCTGTGTTGTGTCTAGGGCAGTTAGGAAATGGATGTTAGGCCCCAAGTTATCAGCAGGGAATCACAGGCAAGACTGTATTCAAACATGTTACATGGCACAGAGATGGTAACATTGCTTAAACTGCATGGTTTATTGTCAAACCCTGTGTGATGTTCTCCAATCGAATTGCTGCACCATAGGTAATACACTGGCCTTTGAGTTATTATCCTAGATATTGGACATTTCAGTTTTGTTCCTGGAACTGAATTCAGACAGTGGCACCCAGCAAGTGCTCACTGACACTGAGAAGTCGCTGCTCCAGAGGGACTGCCAGAGTGTAATGTCAAAGCTGGCTATCTCCCTGTAAAATGAACCACTCCCCATCCGTTTGATATTAAACATCATGACGGAGAAGTTTGCTCTGTGTTTTGCTCCCAGTTTTAAGCCTGCCTCCTGCTGGTCACTATCCATTATCATCAGGCAGCTTCTGCTTCTGCTGTGTTTTTCTTTGTTTAGTGACAGTCTACTTGGTTTGAGTACACACACTCCGAGGTTAGCTACTGGACTTGCAACTGATCTTAAAGAGTGAGGGGTTTCTTAAAACTGTATATAGTTTGCTGAACAGAATGAAAGTAGAGCCTGATTTCCAGTTTAATTTTAGGAAATGTGGGTTTCTGCATGTCACCCAAGACTCACTCAGTGAGTCGCACAAAGATTGTTACAGGGTTTTGGACTGGCCTGTGCCAAAGCTTCAGCAAATTAATGGTTGTATTGTCGTTCCATTATTGAGTAGGATTCCCTCTGTTGGAGAGAGTTTTTTTTCTTTTGAATATCTAATTTAAAAAGTAGATTTCAACAAAATAAATTTCTAATCTAATAATGAGTTCGGTCCAGCAGCCAATGGAGGTGTTGAGAAGTACAAATGAACGTTGGGACTTGATGTGAAAAGGGACCAGGTTTCTATCTGTGCGTTTGGTTACTGGTCTTTGTCTGATGTTGAGAATGTGCACCATGTGGTGTGGATCAGGGTCTTTTTCTGCACTTAACAATCCCTCAAAATAAAGCAGCCAGACTCACTAAGACTCCACTGTGTCCCTACCAGTTGTGTTTATCTGCTCTGTTGTTCCCTCTGTCCAATAAAATGTTGATATATTTTTCTGAATTTGTTATCAGCTGACTGTCTCTCCTGGGTCTTCTGTTTCTATCTAAGCTTAGCTGAAGTGCTATGTAAGTGAGACTGCTCTCAATCTTACACCTTTACTTTCTAACAACTTCACCCTGCCCTCCTCACAAAGAGCTGTCAGACCTTTAGGGGATTGGATGTGTAACTCCTCATCCTAAACCCTTGTGGAGATACCATGCTGGGAGAGGCTGGTCAGCCTGCTGTGTTACTTTTGCTTCAGGAATTTTCTTGTGTGCAGAGTCGTCAATCGGTTGAGAATTTTCTGAGTAGAAGTTATTAGTTCTTTCTCAAACATAAGCTGCCTTTAAATTGGCTTCAGTGTTACAATGAGAACCACGTTGAATTTCCCACTTTGCGTTTGATTTACCCTTGTCTTGGATTGTGATTTTTAAAAATTCGTACTAAAATGGGGAAGGATGAACTGTATAATTTCTCATTACTGACCATGAATTCCTCCACTAACAGCTAGCAATGAGTGATCCTTATAACCCAGCATTAACTTTCGCACAGCACCACCTAATGACTGGTTCTTCCTTCAAAGCTCTTCATTCTGTTACTGTGTAAGTGAACACATCTCAACTGTCGGGGGAAATAAGTTTGACCAGGAGATTGAGAACAAGGCACATGTAGGGATGGTCTGTCTACTACTTCATCCGTCCAAAATGTTAACGTTTGATCTCACTGTTAAACCATTAAGCACACACACCTGTATCCTTGTTCAGGTGTTCATCCCAACTTTGGATCACGAGTACAGTGTGAAGACTATGTTGCTGCTTTATGTAAAGTATTTTCTGAATGTAAATTAAGTTTCTGTTGAGTCAGGTAGAGAATGAGACTCTTGTTGCTTTTCAGACTTGTTCTGCCAGGTATGGTGGGCCAATGGTCAGCTACTCTTCTCTCAAAGTTGTGACTTAGGGGACTCCTCATTCAAGGAAATCTCTCTGGGGAAGGAGGGGTTATTCTGATCACTTATGTAAACTCGTACTAAGCTTACGGTAATGTGCCATCTAAAGGGCTCCAGTCAAATGGAGAAATTGTCCTATTAATAAAATTCAAATTAATTTTTTTATAACTTAATTTCCTGGTATGTTTCATACGTTGCCTATACATAATTCTAGCTGAAAATGTGTTGCTGGAAAAGCGCAGCAGGTCAGGCAGCATCCAAGGAACAGGAGAATCGACGTTTCCAGCATAAGCCCTTCTTCAGGAATGGGGAGGAAGGGAGCTTCTTCAAGGAAGGCATCCTTGCAAGAGGATGCGCAGTAGGTTTAAATCTTCGAGGAGAAAGTGAGGACTGCAGATGCTGGAGATCAGCTGAAAATGTATTGCTGGAAAAGCGCAGCAGGTTAGGCAGCATCCAAGGAACAGGAGAATCAACACTTCGGGCATTCCTGAAGAAGGGCTTATGCCCGAAACGTCGATTCTCCTGTTCCTTGGATGCTGCCTGACCTGCGCTTTTCCAGCAACACATTTTCAGCTCTGACCTCCAGCATCTGCAGTCCTCACTTTTTCTCCTATACATAAATATCTAAGCAGACTGGTCAAGCTAGAATTGAGTTGGGTAAATTAACAGATGATTGCATTTTTTAAAAACCGCTGAGCGACAGCTTTAATGACTGGGTATTATTGAAGAGATGAGTAAATGTTTGGATGTGTTGAACTCTAGGCTCGTTATAATGGTTTCCGTCCTTTGTATATTCCAAATTTCAACAATTGAACTACAGAAGATGTTGTCCAGTAAAATGACATGCAGTGCAATTTTAATACAAAGCTTTTCTAAACTAATTAGTGCAAGTACTGAGTCCATCTGTCTTTAAATGTAACCACAGCCTGGGGAGTGTTGTGAACTCAATCAGCATTCCTGTATTCACTTGGAGAGAGTTTGCAGAGCTAATGGTGAAAGGAAGGAAAGTAGAAATATACGAATTGCTCATGTAGAGAGCTGCAAGCTGAAGGGCCTCCTGTGCTCTGTAACCATTCTCTGATGTAAAATTACATGCACTGTAGTCTTGAATCTGCCTGGGCCTTTCATATCAACTCGTGAGATTCACAGTGGAGACACTTTGGTCTATAGTGTATACTATCCACATCCTGCAATTATAGAACATCCTTTCATTTAATAAAACATCCAAAGTAGTGATCTAATGTTCAGCGTTCTTATAGTGAGATGAGATTTAACTAACTTTCAGGAAAGATAGATTATAAGATGTCATGAAGGAGGAGGGGATTACAGGAAGAGATTTAGGAGACGATTCTAGTGTTTATGGGACAGATGTTTGAATGTGCAGCTGCAAATAATGATCAGAGAATTGGGGGTGCACGAGTCCACGATCTTGACTGGGCAGTTAGCTAGGTAGTAACAGCTCTGAGCAATTGAATTTTACAACTTCAGTCTGGTTTGAGCCAGAACTTTCAATAGCCTGAAGCTGCAATCTGATTATTACTGTTAAAGCTTAGTTAAGAGGAAACTTGTGCAGCATCTGGTGTTTGTAGTTACAGCAAGCTACCATCTGATGTTTATCTGTGAATCAACTCAAGATGCTACTGGTGTATCAACTCATCACAACCACTCTTCCTGTTTGCAAGCTTTCAAGTTAGGCAGAACTCTCTCAAATTTTAAAATATGGCTTACGATATGTTGACTTTGGGTAATATTTTGCTGATTTTGCCACAAGTCAGTGATTTTTAACAGGCTGAATGAGTGGGCAAATGTTTTTCTGATGCAGTATAATGTGGATAAAAATGAGGTTATCCACTTTGATAGCAAAAACAGGAAGGCAGATTATCTGAATGGCTATAAATTGAGAGAGGGGAATGTGCAATGAGAATTGAGTGTCCTTGTACACCAATTACACATCGTGAGAAGATTAGGAGTATAGAAGCAGGGATGTCTTGCTACAGTTATGCAGGGCCTTGGTGAGACCAGGCGAATATTGTGTGCATTTGTGGCCTCCTTGTCTGAAGGAGAATATTCTTGAGTATAGAGGGAGTGCAGCAAAGATTTACTGGACTGATTCCTGGAATAGAAGAACTAATATGAGGAGAGGTTGAATTGGTTAGGATTATATTTGCTGCAGAAGAATGAGTGGAATGTCATAGAAATCCAAACATTCTAAGAGGAGTAGACAGGGTAGATGTGGGAGGGATGTTGCCAATGGCGAGGGAGTCTAGAACAGTATAAGGATACAGGGTAAACCTTTTAGAGTTGAGTTGAGAAAGAATGTTGTCACTCAAAGAGTGGTGAGTATGGAATCACTTCCACAGTCATGGCCAAACCATTTTATGATTTCAAGGAGCTGGAAGGTGTATTAGGGAACAAAAGGGATCAAAGGAGAAAGGGTAAAATTGAGTACATGGTACTGAGTTGGATGGTCAGCCATGATCAGAGCAGGCTCAAAGGGCTGAATGGCCTACTCCTCCTTCCCAGGTTTCGGTCAATGTTCTGCACTAACACAATGACCCAGAAATTGAAGCAACCTCAATCGTAGGCAACATCTTGGCTTTGGCTGATCAAAGTTGAAAAGTGTGGTGCTCGAAAAGCACAGCAGGTCAGGCAGCGTCCAAGGAGCAGGAGCGTTGATGTTTTGGGCATAAGCCCTTCATCAGGAATGCAGATAAGTGACAGGTGACATTACCAAGAAGAGAGAATTCAATCTTTTCCACCTTTGGCCTAATGGTGTTGCAATTGCTAAATTTCCTACTGTCCACATCCTGAAGATTATCATTCACTAAAACGTGAACTTGGCAGAAGTGGATACTGCAGATGTTAGGGATTAGAGTGATGCTAGAAAAGCACAGCAGGTCAGGCAGAATCTGAGGAGCAGGAAAATGAGAACATTTCGGGCAAAGGCCCTTCAGGAATTCCAGTCGAGTTTTTTTATTTTTTTTTTCCTTGCTCCTCACATGCAGCCTGACCTCCTGTGCTTTTCCAGCCCAATTAAAACCCGAACTTGACTAGCGACATAAGTAGCTGGTTAAAGCGCAGCAATTCAGGCAGCAACCAAGGAACAGGAAATTCGACGTTTCGGGCATAAGCCCTGTTCCTTGGATGCTGCCTGACCTGCTGCGCTTTAACCAGCAGCACATTTTCAGCTCTGATCTCCAGTATCTGCAGACCTCACTTTTTACTAGCGACATAAGTAATGATGCCAACATTGTGGGTTCAATTCCTCTACCAGCTGAAGTTACCATGAAGAACACTCCAACCTGTCCTCTCTCCTGACTCTGGTGACCCTCAGGTTAGACCACTTCCAGTCGTCTCTCTCTGAGAGAGCAGCCCAATGGTCCAGGTCGGACACTATCAACTTTTTAAAAAGATTCTGTATTCACGAGTGGGTTGGGGCTAGGGGTTTTCCAGTAAGTATTCCACCTCCTGTATGGCCAAAGCCTGTCTGCCCTCGACTAAGCCATAAGTCAGGATTGTGAGAGAATACTCCTCACCTGGTTGGATTCTAGTGTAGCTTTAACATCACTCGAGGAGCTCAACACCATCCAGACAAAACAGCCCAATTCATTAGCATGCAAATTATCAGGTTCCACATTCACTTGCCTTACCACCAATGCACAGTGTGTACCACCCACAAGATACGCTTCAATGACTCCCTTAGCCTTCTCCACCAATACACCAAGCTTGTGATGGAACATAGCACAGAACAGCACAGGAACAGGCCTTTTGGCCTTATGTGAATGTGCTAACTGTAATGCTATTCTAAACTGATCACATTTGCCAGCACGGGATCCATATCTATCTATCCCTTACTTGTTCATGTCTGTCTAAATGCCTCAATACTTACTATTATCTGTTTTTACCACTTTCCCTGTCGGTGTGTTCCAGGCACCTATTGTCGTCTTTTTTAAAAAAAACCTTTCCTCACAAACCATCTTAAACTTTTTCCCTCTCACCTTAAACCTATACCACATTGTATTTTAAAATTTCCACTGGGGAAAGACTTTCCACCCTATTCATACCCATAATTTTATAAGCTTCTATTAGGTTGTTTTTCAGCCTGTGATGCTGTAGTGAAAACAATTCTAGAGTGTGAAGCTGGAAAAGCACAGCTGGTCAGGCAGTATCCGAGGAGCAGGAGAATCGATGTTTTGGGCATAAGCCCTTCATCAGAAATGAGGATGAATGTTTCGTCCTCAGTAAACTCCAGCCCCACTCCAGGTCCTAACCCCCAACCCTGCCATGTGTTCACCATTTCCCCCAGACCTTCCCCCTCACCAAGGACGAATGTTTAGTCCTCAGTAAAGGCCTCCCCTTTATCCCTCTACTGTCCCAGATAATGAGTTTGACACATTGACCTTGAATGTTTCTTCCTCCACCTCTGTGCCTACCTTTTATCATCAAGACACCCACCCACCCAGCAAGGACCCCTTCTTCTGCCTCCAACACACCTCATCCATCTGGGCACCCCAGGCTGGCCTGCTACCCACCCGTGACCTCTTCATTTCAAACTGCCACCGTAACATTGCCTCACCCATTCCAACCTCTCTCCCTCACAATGTGCAGCCCTCCACTCCAACCTTAACCTCACCATCAAACCCGCAGACAAGGGGTGTGCAGTAGTAATGTGGCACACTGACCTCTACGCTGCTGAGGCCAGGTGCCGACTGCAGACACCACCTCCTACTGTCCCCTTTGATCACGACCTCCTCTACCATCACTAAACCATCATCTCCCAGACCATCCACAACCTCCTCACGTCTGGGGATCTCCCATTCCAGCCTCCAACCTCATTGTCGGTGAACCCCGCACTGCCCAATTCTACCTCCTTCCTAAGATTCACAAACCTGACTGCCCCAGTCGACCCGGTCTCAGCCTGCGCATGTCCCACTGAACTCATCTCTCCTACCTTGATACTGTCCTGTCCCCCTTAGTCCAGGAACTCCCCACCTATGTTCGTGACACCACCCTGGCCTTTCACCTCCAAGATTTTCATTTCCCTGGCCCCCAACACCTTATCTTCACCATGGACATCCAGTCCCTGTACACATCAATCTACCATGACGAAAGTCTCCAAGTCCCCAGTTTCTTCATCTCTAGCTGTCCCAATCGCTACCCTTCCTCTGATACCCTCATCTGCCTGTCTGAACTGGTCCTCACCCTTATCAACAACTCCTTCCAATCCTCCCACTTCCTCCAAACCAAAGGTGTAGCCATAGGTACCTACATGGGACCCAACTATACCATTTTTGTCGGATACAAGGAACAGTACACCGGCACCACCCACCACCTGTTCCTCTACTACATCGATGACTTTATCGGTGCTGCCTCGTGCTCCCATGAGTAGGTTGAACAGTTCATCAACTTTACCAAAATCTTCCACCCCAACCTCAAATTCACCTGGACCATCTCGGCAACCTCCCAACCCCTTCCTGGACCTCTCCATCACCGTCTCTGGCAACTGACGAACCACAGACATCTTCTACAAGCTCACCTCCTCCCACAGCTACTTCCTGTAAAGACACCACCCCTTATTCCCAATTCCTGTGCCTCTATTGCATCTGTTCCCTGGATGACCAATTCCACCTCCCTTCCCATCCCACATGGTTGACAATGGCCCTCCAGCGCATCGCTGCCCAACACAAGGACAGAGAGTGGTGGGCCTGTGGAATTCATTGCTGCAGAGTGCAGTGGAGGCCGAGATGCTAAATGTCTTCAAGGTAGAGATTGATTAATTCCTTGTGACGTCAAGAATTTAGGGCTACAGGGAGAATGCTGGTAGTGGAGTTGAAATGCCCATCAGCCATGATTGAATGGCGGAGTGGACTCGATGGGCCGAATGGCCTTACTTCCGCTCCTATGTCTTATGGACAGAACCCGCCCCCCCCTTCCCGGGTCCTCAACTCCTAACAGACCCGACTACCAGAGACTTATTTCCCTCCCCACCTCTATCAGTGTTCTAAAAAAACATTTCCTCAGCGACTACGTAAGGTCCACACCCCCCACCAACCTGCACCTCACTTCTGGCATCTTTCCCAGCCACTGCAAGAAGTGTAAAACCTGTGCCCACACCACACCCCTCACCTCTGTCTAAGGCCCCAAGGGATCATTCCACAGACATTTTCGTCAGAAATTCACCTGCACCTCTCCAAATGTCATCTACTGCATCCATTGCACCTGGTGTGGTCTGCTCTACATCGGGAAGACAGAACATCATCTCTGGGACACCCATGCCCACTGTCCCATGGCTGAACACTTCACCTCCCCCTCACACATGCAGGTCCTGGGCCACCTCTGCCAACAAACTGTTACCGCCTGACACCTACAGGAGGAACTCCTCATTCTGCCTTGGGACCCATGCTCCTCGGATGCTGCCTGACTGGCTGTTCTTTTCGAGCACCACACTCTCTCTCAACTCTGATCTCCAGCATCTGCAGTTCTCACTTTCTCCTGAAAACAATTCAAGTTTCAGACCTAGGAGCAGAGATTAGGCCATTCAGCCCACTGTTCAATCATGGCTGTTAAGTCTCTCATCCCCATTCTCTCACTTTCTCTTAGATAGGTTCTTGAGTATCAAGGATTACTATCTCGGTCTTAAATATACTCTCTGACCTGAACCTCCACAGCCTTCTGAGCAATGATCCCTCACTTCGTCATTCTGGCTAAAGACGTTGCACTCCAGCGGCCCCTTCTTTCTCGTCTAACCTGTCCAAATCCTTCTGCAGCCTCCCTAACTTCTCAATGCTACCCATTCTACCTGTCTTTGTATCACCCTGTGTCTGTGTGGGTTTCCTCTGGGTGCTCCAGTTTACTCCCACAGTTCAAAGATGTGCAGGTTAGGTGAATTGACCATGCTAAATTGCTCATAGTGTTAGGTGTGTTAGTCAGGGGTAAATGTAGGGTAGGGTCTGAGTGAGATATAGTTAGAAGGGTTGGTGTGGACTTAGGCTGAAGGGCCTGTTTCCATACTGTAAGGAGTCTATTTACTGAAGACTTTCCTCTTGCATTTGACTTCCCAAGGTGCATAACCTGACATTTATTTGGATTAAACTCCATCTGCTATTTCTCTGCCCAACTTTCCAACTGAGCTATGGGGTGGTACGGTGGCTCAGTGGTTAGCAGTGGTGCCTCACAGCGCCAGGGACCTGGGTTCGATTCCAGTTTTTGGTGACTGGGTGGAGTTTGCATATTTTCCCTGTGTCTGCGTGGATTTCCTCTCGGTGCTCTGGTTTCCTCCTCCAGTCCAAAGATGTGCATGCTAAATTGCCCATGGTGTTAGGTGCAGTAGGCAGAGGGAAATGGGTCTGTGTAGGTTACTCTTTGGAGGGTCAGTGTGGACTGAAGGGCCTCTTTCCACACTGTAGGGAATCTAATCTATATCCTGTCGATAACCTTCCTCGTTGTCCAGAACTGCACCATGTTTTGTGTAGTTTGTAAACTTACTAATCAGATACTGACATTTTCATCCAAATACTTTATAGAGGTTGCATACAAGGGGTCCCTGTGTATTGTTTGACCAAGACAATGTTGTGTCCAATGGAGTTAGATTAATGTTGTTGGGGGGAGGGGGGTGACGGGATGGTGGAGTCCAGCCAGTGACAGCACAGAATGGCGAAGTAGGCTTCGAAGGGCTGAATGGCCTCCACACTCACTTCCCTCCAAGGCCCCAAGGGATCCTTCCATATCTGCCACAAGTTCACCTGCACCTCCACACACATCATCTATTGCATCCGCTGCACCCGATGTGGCCTCCTCTATATTGGTGAGACAGGCCGCTTACTTGCGGAACGCTTCAGAGAACACCTCAGGGACACCCGGACCGACCAACCCAATCACCCCGTGGCTCAACACTTTAACTCTCCCTCCCACTCCACCGAGGACATGCAGGTCCTTGGACTCCTCCACCGGCAGAACACAACAACACGACGGCTGGAGGAGGAGCGCCTCATCTTCCGCCTGGGAACCATCCAACCACAAGGTATGAATTCAGATTTCTCCAGTTTCCTCATTTCCCCTCCCCCCACCTTGTCTCAGTCGGTTCCCTCAACTCAGCACCGCCCTCCTAACCTGCAATCTTCTTCCTGACCTCTCCGCCCCCACCCCACTCCGGCCTATCACCCTCACCTTGACCTCCTTCCACCTATCCCACCTCCATCGCCCCTCCCCCAAGTCCCCCCTCCCTACCTTTTATCTTAGCCTGCTTGGCTACTCTCTCTCATTCCTGATGAAGGGCTTATGCTCGAAACGTCGAATTCCCTATTCCTGAGATGCTGCCTGGCCTGCTGTGCTTTGACCAGCAACACATTTGCAGCTGTGAAGGGCTGAATGGCCTGGTGTTGGCCAACCGGTGACCACGTGATGAGCGGTTCCCCTTTAAGGAGGGTCACATGACCCTGCGATCACGTGACTGTAAGATGGCTGCCTTCCTGCAATGGAGACGGTTCGTTTTCTTCGACAAGGAGCCGCTGCTGGAGCGGGGGGAGGCGGCCGCCGCCGCCACCGAGTTCCGCTGCCCCGGGGACTCGGCCATCAGCGTCTGCACCAGCGGCAGGGGCAGCCTGGTGCTGGGGGATATCCTTCACCTCAGCCCGGGGAGGAGAGGAGGGGGGCGGGCCTCGGACTCTCTCTCTCCCCCACCCCACCCCCGGGGCCTCGGCCTCCCGCCACCCCCCGGGGCCTCGGCCTCGGCCTCCCGCCACCCCCCCCCCCGGGGCCTCGGACTCGTCTCTCCCTCACCCTCCGGGACCACGGACCCTCTTTCCCCCTTGGCCTGGGCTTCAGGCTCCCCTTCCCGCCCACCGCAACCCCCAGGCTTCAGGCCGCTCCCCCTCCTCGGCCCGTGTGCCTCCCATCCCTCCGTGAAGCCTCTGCTTCTGCCTCTCGGACCGGGGCTGCAACCCCAGGCTCGGCTACAGGAATGTGCTCGGTCTGGGGTGGCTCAGTGGTTAGCACTGCTGCCTGTCAGCACCAGGGTCCCAGGTTCAATTCCAGCCTCGGGCCACTGTCTATGTGGAGTTTGCACATTCTCCCTTTGTCTGTGTGGGTTTCCTCTGGGTTCTCTGGTTTTCTCCCACCATCCAAAGATGTGCAGGTCAGGTGAATTGGCCATGCTAAATTGCCCATAGTGTTCAGGGATGTGTAGGTTAGCTGCATTAGTGAGGGGTGAATGCGGATAATAGGTCTGGGGAATTTGTCTGGGTGGGTAACTGTCCAGAGGGTCGGTGTGGACTTGTTGGGCCTGTTTCCACACTTTAGGGATTCTATGAGTTTTTTTATGAGGCTTCCACTCCCTTTAGGAGGAGAAAGTGAGGTCTGCAGATGTTGGAGATCA
Source organism: Hemiscyllium ocellatum (assembly GCF_020745735.1). Lineage (NCBI taxonomy): Eukaryota > Metazoa > Chordata > Chondrichthyes > Orectolobiformes > Hemiscylliidae > Hemiscyllium > Hemiscyllium ocellatum. Next base: position 54,629,917 of record NC_083429.1, read on the forward strand.
GAGCTGAAAATGTGTTGCTGGAATGAAGGGCTCATGCCCCAAACGTCGATTCTCCTGCTCCTTGGATGCTGCCTGACTGGCTGTGCTTTTCCAGCAACACATTTTCAGCTTCCACTCCCTGTCCTTGGCTGGATCAATTTCCTGCAGCAGGTCTTGCTGCTGTTTGGACTGAGAGCAGGAGGGGTCTGAAGCTGCTGCAGTCTCTGTGCTGGTGATTCCGTTTTAGAGGAACAGTTGCCAGTGAATCTTCTCAACCTTCTGACAGTGATCAAGAAAGTGTCTTGGTCCTGATTCATGTTGTGATACTTTCTCCACCTCTCAAAATTGGGTTTGTTGGATTTGTAATGAAGGAATTCCTTAACCACATAGCACATATTGAGGGGAATATCTGGTTTGTGCCTCGAACATTACAATCCACCTCCTTCCAAGCATACAAGCTGCGAGTTACACACCTCTACCAGCTCAAGCAGCACAGTATTCTGGTCTCAGTGGGCGAGGATGAGCTTGGCATTAATCCTCTGGTGAGTGATAACTTTGTTAATTGGCTGATAAGTCTGAGATTCGATTCCCACTGTCCATATGCGAGATTATCAACACATCCCTGACAGTTTGAAAATGCATATCAAGCAAAGAGAAGCTGTAGCAATCAAGTTCATTTGCTCACTTGAGAGCTAAACTTAATATATATTAACATTATTACTTTCCTTTCACCTGCCCCAGTCCAGTTTTTCTATGAACTTTTCATTGGACCCTGTATCCTTGGGTACTGGATCCATAAGCACTCTTTCCCAGCTTCCCCTCAGCGCCTGATCAGGGCATAGACCTGAACCATTGGGAGTGGTGTCACTCATAGAATTTACAGTATGGAGGGGAGGTATTCTATCGATTAGTAGAGCTATCTAGTTACCAGTATCCAGCACTATCTCTGTAACTCTCTCAGTTCATCACTTTCAACTATATATTCAGCTTTCTTTTGGAACCTTGTATGGACTCTGTTTCCAGTGAAGTTTCTCCTCATCATACTCCTAGGTCTCTTGCTGACAATCTTGAAATTGTGATCCTTGTGACTACTGACTTGCCAGCTCATGGAATCCTTTATCCTGTCAAAGTTGTTCATAATTTTGGATATCTCAAGAAAATCACCTCTTAATGTTCTCTGCTTCAATAAGAATAAGCCCATTGTCTCATCTTGTAGCTAAAGTACCCAATTACTGGTATCATTCCAGTAACTCCTCTTTGCACTCTTTTGAAAAGATTGAACAAATTCTTTAAATAATATGCCCATAACTGAAATTGAATACAGTACCCAAATATGGTCTGACCGTTGATTTGTAGAGGTGTAGCATCACTTCTTTGTTTTTATAAATAAATGCATTGAGTATAAACCTATTGATCCTATGAGGCACCTTAACAACTGTTTCAACTTGCCTGGCCACCATTGGAGAATTATGCAGTCGTGATCTGAAATTCCTTTGCTCCTCTATTCCTCTCAGAGTTGTACTGTTCAGCCTGTGTAGTGTCTCCATGTTTCTTCTACCAAAATGCATTCCATTTCTCTGCATTGAAATTTATCTGCCAGGTAATTGGTCAATTTGTCAAAGACCATCTGAAGCCGATCAATATCAGTTTCACAATTCACCCGAGACTAGTATCATCTGTAAATTTCAAGGTTTTGCCCTCAATACCCAGCTCAGAAAGATTTATGTAAATCAGAAAAAGCAAGGATCCCAACACTGATACCTGAGAAACACTACTTTCAACTAGTTTCCAGTCTGAGAAATCCCCATCTATACCTACCCTCTGCTTCCTATCCTTTAACCAGCTTCTAATCCATGCTACTAAGGACCCAGCAATTTCAAACATTTGTAATTTATTAATCAATCTGCCATCAAATGTTTTCTGAAAGACCAAATATGCAACATCCACAGTACTATTGTCATCCACTGCTTGTGACTCCTAATCAAAAGATCTAATTAAATTTGTCATACATGACTTGCCTTGACAAAGTCATGTTGATTGCCGAGAGTATTAACTTGCATTTATCTGTGTATAAATACCTTATCCTGTATTATGGTCTCTGTCAGCTTTCCCCGCTACTGGCAGCAAGTTGATAGCTCTGTAATTTCCTGGGTTGTTATTTGCCCCTTTCTTAAACAATGGTGTCAACATTTCCAGCTGCCCCTGCCCCAGGACTCATTCGACATTCAGAGAGGCATAGAAGATTTCTGTCAATGGCGCCACAAGTTGCTCCCATAGTCTCTCAGCATTCCAGCATACATCCCATTTGGGCCTCGCAACTTCTCTACCTGGAGTGCTGCCAGCCTTTTTGACACCTCTAACACTAGACTGTTTCGTTGTTAAACATCTGCATTTTCAATTCAGTCCTTGTCACATTTTTATAATTTGGTAAAGACAAAGAAAGTACTCATTTCGTACCTCTACCATACCATTGCTTCAGTGAGCGGCTTACCCTGCTTGTCCCTTTTGGAGCTCGCTCTATTGTTCGCTAGTCTTTTGCTATTAATAAGTTTGATAAACATATTACTAGTTGTTTTAGCACAGCCTACTGTTACAACCCGGGGTAAACCTCTCTGCTAATTTAAACTAGCAACACAGAAAAAATTCACCCTGTGCTGTAATTTATTAAAATTCGAGAGGCAAAGAACTATCCCAAAAGTCGTTATTTAAATTAAAAATTAACAACTTTAATTTTTTAAAGTCTAACAGAAAATAGTTAATTAACAACTATTTACAACACATTTATCTAAACTTTTCTTTTACCTTCCCCTCTACAATACTGGCCTGATAAAGCCCCTGATTAAGAATTACAGAAAAATTTAAATTTCAAAACAAGCCAGCTGTTGAATTTTCTCCTGGTATCTTCCTCTGTAGGTTTGCTCTCCAGGTCGGTGTAGGTCCTTTTTCCAGTGCAGGCTCCTTCTCCAGACAGGTACCTCTCGGCTGCCTACATCTGTTGGCAGTTCTCCTCCAACTGTTCAATGTATTTAATATTTATACCCTAAAGCATCAGATTGTTTCATTGGTTTTTAATGTTATCAAAATACCAAATTTAAACTTGATTGGAGTTTAGTATCTGGGCAGATGATGAAGGGGTTATACCCGAAATGTCAACTCTTTTGCTCCTCAGATGCTGCCCGACCTGCTGTGCTTTTCCAGCACCACACCCTCGATGCATAATTTAAATTAATTGGCTGAATTTGAATTTGCTCTTTGTCTCAGAGCAACCCAGGTGCTGCTAGCTGCTGTACCAAATGTTACACTGTAAATTTTCCAGCACTCTGTGTGCTTGCTAAGCCCTTCGACTCTCTTAACGGTACAATACCCCTTATACCTTCATAACACCTACCATCCTTTCCTCATGTTGCTCCTTAGTTTTCCTAATTCCAGCCTTAGCCTCTCCCCTACACATGAGGTAGTCTTCCTGATCTATATTGCCATTGTTATTCCAGTATGCATCATGTGCTTCAGTTTATTTCCTCATTTTTCCCATCAATATTCTCAGTCATCCAGAGTACTCTAGCTTTGGGAACCCTGTATTTCTCCTGGTTGTGTACCTAGCTTGCACCCTATTTACCACAGTTTTGAAATTCTCCCAGTTTTTGCCCTCTTTTATCCACCAAAATGCATTTCTAATTAACCTGTTTCAGATCAACTTTTATACGCCTAAAATCTTTTTCTGTCTGGGATCTTAATCCTTGATTTTTTTGCCTCTTTCAAACTTACTAATTATAACAAGTTTAAATATTATTTCTCAAATGCTTCCCCCGCTCTAATCTCCACTTGGCCTGCCTTAGCTTCCTCACTGTTAGGAATGAAAGTGAACTGTTCCAAAAAATTCTCCACACATTGCAGGAATTTCTCCCCTTTTATGCACTACACTCTATCTTTTTCCCAGTCTACTCTGGGTAGTTCAAATCACCAACTATCACAACCCTACCTGTCCTGCCCATCACCATGATCTGCCTACATGTGTTCTCCCGATCCCTGATATCTGTGCGCAGAGTAAATCTAGACGTTAAAACTGATTGGGCCAAGCTTTCCTGCACCATGACCTACTTCTGCCCCATGATAATTCTATGACTTTGAAAACTGCGAAGTGTGTTGTTGGTATACTGGTTAATCCAGCAACAAGTTGTATTTACATAACACCTTTCATGTAGTTATGACACTGATGGGAGGACTGCACCTGGATATAAAGACTCACTGTTTCCATGGGTGTACCAAATGTAAATGTCTTATTGGCATCAAAAATGACTTAATTGGTGTTAACTAGAACCAAAAAGGCTTTCATGAGGCTTTTCAATAAACTCAAAAATAACACATTTATTATTTCCAAACACCAAGCAAACTGTTTATATCTTTGAGTATACAAATTAGTTGATCTCCCCTTAATCCTAAATCTACACACATACATGTACACAGTCAGGTCACAGAGCTACACAGCACAGATCTGTAGCAATTTGTAGGAAAAAATAGGGGAAAACCTGTTGATTAAGAACTCCAGCTAAAAGGATTGGATGTTTGTTGTTAGCTATCTCCCATTGCTGTCAGTTACAGAAATCTCAGACCAAATCTTATATTTGGAAGACAAACCGTTGGGAGTTTTGAAACTTTATTGGATTTTTTATTCACCCAAACTACTTCTGAAAGCGACACTAGAGAGTGCTGCTTTCACCTTCAAGCTTTAATGCTTACAGACAATATTACATCCTTGTAAGCTCCAACTGCTCACAGTTTCTACAGCGTACTGACAAAGCACCAGCACCTCCGTCCAGAAGCTATTACTAGGCGATGGCATCATCTATCCATTGGGCTTTTCTGGTCTGTTTGCTCAACAATTAAATCAAAAAGCTCCATCTTTTACCTTTCTCGAAATCTTTGGGCACTGCTTTCCAGTTCCAAACAATCTCCTGGCAAATCCTTGCAGTCCAGTAATGTCTGAATGCTTATTTTCCCAAATATAGAAGATACTGTGGAAAAGGAAAAGGAAGATAAAGAATGTGGGGAAATAGATGGTGACATCTTGAAAAATGTCCATATTACAGAGGAGGAAATGCTGGATGTCTTAAAACATATAAGTGGATAAATCCCCAAGATCTGATCAGGTGAATCCTAGAACTCTGTGGGAAGCTAGGGAAGTGACTGCTGGGCCCCTTGCTGAGACATGTTTATCATCGATAGTCACAGGTGAGGTGCTGGAAGGCTGGAGGCTGGCTAACATGGCGCCACTATTTAAGAAGGTGGTGAGGACAAGCCAGGGAACTATAGACTGGTTAGTCTGACATCAGTGGTGGGCAAATTGTTGGAGAGAATCCTGAGGGACAGGATGTACATGTATTTGGAAATGCAAGAACTGATCAGGGTTAGTTAACATGGCTTTGTGCATGGAAAATCGTGTCTCACAAACTTGAATTTTTTGAAGAAATAACAAAGAGGATTGATGAGGGCAGAGCGGTGGACACGATCCATATGGTCTTCAATAAGGCATTCGGCAAAGTGCCCCATGGGAGACTGGTTAGCAAGGTTAGATCTCATGGCATACAGGGTGAACTAGCCATTTAGTTATAGAACTGGCTCAAAGATCGAAGACAAGGTGGTGGTAGAGGATTTTATTTTCAGACTGGAGGCCTGTGACCAGTGGAGAGCCACAAAAATCGGTGCTGGGCTTTTTGTCATTTATGTTCATATCCAAATCATTTATGTAAGAGATACAGTTAGTAAGTTTGCAGATGACACCAAAATTGGAGGTGTAGTGGACAGTGAAGAAGGTTACCTCTTAAACAATGGGATCTTGATCAGATGGGGCAATGGGCTGAGAAGTGGCAGATGGAGTTTAATTTAGATAAATGTGAATTGCTGCATTTTGGGAAAATAAATCTCAGCAGGAGTTATACACTTAATGCTAAGGTTGCGGGAGTGTTGCTGAACAAAGAGACCTTGGAGTGCAGGTTCATAGCTCCTTGACAGTGGAGTCGCAGGTATATAGGATAGTGAAGAAAGCATTTTGTATGCTTTCCTTTATTGGTCAAAGTATTGAGTACAGGAATTGGGAGGTCATGTTGGGGCTGTATAGGACATTGGTTAGGCCACTGTTGGAATACTGCATGCAATTCTGGTCTCCTTCCTATTAGAAGGAATGTTGTGAATCTTGAAAGGGTTCAGAAAAAATTTGCAAGGATGTTGCCAGGGTTGGAGTGTTTTGAGCTATAGGGAGAGGTTGAATAGGCTGGAGCTGTTTTCCCTGGAGTGTCAGAGGCTGAGGGTGACCTTTTGGAGGTTTATAAAATCATGAGGGGCGTGGATAGGTTAAATTCTTTTCCCTGGGGTGGGAGAATCCAAAACTAGAGGACATAGGTTTAGGGTGAGCGGGTAAAGATATGAGACCTAAGGGGCAACTTTTTCACACAGAGGGTGGTATGTGTATGGAATGAGCTGCCAGAGGAAGTGGTGGAGGCTGGTACAATCGCAACATTTAAGGGGTATCTGGATGGGTTTTTGAGGAGGAACAGTTTGGAGGGATATTGGCCAGGTGCTGGCAGGTGGGACTAGATTGGGTTGGGATATCTGGTCGGATTGGACAAGTTGGACCGAAGGGTCTGTTGCTGTGCTGTACATCTCTATGACTCGATGTCCTAAAGTACTAATCATTGGCCTCACCGATTTTAAAAAAAAAGAACATTATGTCAAAGATGATAGATGTGGTTAGAAGCTAAATCAAAATGCTCAGTTTTAAGGAAGGTTTTAAAAGACTGAGAGGGAAGTGAAGAAGTTTAGAGAGACGTAATTGGGTGGTGTGAAAGTGACTGAAAATAAAAGTAATGCTGACATGAAGGAGGTCAGAATTAAAGTATTCATCGCAATAAGTTCAAGGAGAGGCTGTAGAGCTGGAAGAGACTGTAGGTCAGAAAGGATGAGATCCTTTAAAAGCTTTAACATATGAAATATAACTCAGTCATTGAGTAAGGAAGGAGCAGAAGGGATGAGGCAGTCGAGTCATGAATTCCGGACATGATGTGAGAGTGACTGTCCATGATAGTAGCAGTAATTGACTGCATGTGGCATCAAGGAGTTCTAGAAAAATTGGAGTCAATAGGTATCAGGGCAAACTCTCCATTGGTTGGAGTCATACCTGGGACAAAGCAAGATGGTTGAGGTTGCTGGAGGTCAATCATCTCAGCTGCAGAACATCTCCCCAGAGTTCCTCAGGGTAGTGTCCTGGGCCCTATCATCTTCAGCTGTTTCATTAATGACCTTTCCTCCATCATAAGGTCAGAAGTGAGAAAAATTCATTGATGACTGCACAGTTTTTGTGATTTGTCCATATGGTGCAAGATCTGGATAATATCCTGGTTTGTTGTGGCAAGAAGCACATCAGACATTACCATTGCCAACAAAAGGAAATCGATCCATCACCCGCTGATGCTCAATGGCATTGCTGTCGCTAAATCCTCCATTATAAATGGACTAGGGGTTAGCATTGACTGACCAGAATCAACACCTAAACACAGTGGCTACAAAAGCAGATCAGAGACTAGAAATATTACAGCGAATAACCTGCCTTCTGACCCCCCCCCCCCCAATCTACAGGGCACGAGTCAGGAGTGTGATGAGATACTCTCACTTGCCTAGATGGGTGCAGCTCAAACAACACTTAGGAACCTTGACACCATCCAAGACAAAGCAGCCACTTGATTGGTACCATATCCACAAACATGTACTCCCTCCAATCCACTCAGTTGCAGCAGTGTGTGCTCTCTGCATGATGCACTGCAGAAATTCACCAAAGATCCTCAGACATCATCTTCCAAAGCCCAAAACCGCTGCCATTGAGAAGGACAGGGGCAGCAGATACATGGTAACACCACCCCTTGCAAGTTCCCCAGTAAGCCTCTCACCATCCTACTTGGATATATATTACTGTTCCTTCAGTGTCACTGGGTCAATGTCCTGTAATTCTCTCTCTCAGGTAATTGTGGGTCTACCCACAGCACATGGACTGCAGCAGTTCAAGAAGGCAGCTCACCACCACATCAAGCAACTGGGGTTGGGTAGTAAATACTGGCCCAGCCAGCACCACTCTCATCCCATTAATGAATTTTTAAAAAACGTGAAGTTTTTCAAAGACAGGAGCTTAGACTGAACCAGGGTTACGTGAACATTCCAGCAACAGGGTTGAGGGAGGGTTAGAACTGCTCAAGTCTGTGTTCATGATGCAAGTTGTGACCAATCTGATTCAACCTGAGCAAATGGTTTTACGAAACCTTGGTATGTGAAGACTGCATTTATATAGTACCTGTCATAGCCTCCAGCCTTTCCAGGCATGTCTCATCTGACAAAGTAGATTATGAAATGTCATCATTATGAAATTATGAAATGTAGTCACCAATGGGAGTCCCAGCAGCCAATGAGTGCACGTCAACCTCTTCCAAACAATATGAAAATGACCAGATGATCATTGTTTTGTGATGTTACTTGAGGTATAAAGATTGCACCTGAGGAAAACCCCCATTATCATTGTCAAAATAGTGCCATAGGATCTTTTACTCTCACCTGAGAGAACAGACAGGCATGGATTAAATGTTTCATCCGATAGATGACATCCCTGATAGTGTGGCACACTCTCGGTACATGAACTGCAACCTGGATTTTGCTAAAGCCCAACGATTTCTTTAACCCACGTCCTTCTAATTCAGCAGTGAGACAGCTTCCTGTGAGTCACTGCTCACCCTCCAAAGTCAAATATTGACCATGTTCTCTGCTCCTGGAGAATAACTGGTGTTGTGTGTTTATGGCTGGTTTTCTATGAAAACACTTCGATTTGTACAAGAAATTTGCAGTTTTGTTAGTTAGAATTAATAATGAACTGGATTCTCAATAAACTAGGAGTTCGTGGACTTCAATATTTTTATTTTTTTTTACATGCCAGGTGAAGGTCTGGAATCTAGAGAAGCGGGATAGCAGTGGGAATCCTCTCTGCACACGGATCTTTTCCGCGATTCCTGGCAACAAGCCCACAGAAGTTTCATGCCTCACTGTCCACGAGAACCTGAACTACATGGCAATTGGTACGAAACACCAACAGCTGATTGGCTAGTTTGTGCACCTTCAGAGATCAATGCCATGAATCTGTTCACAGACTTCATTCATCATGAAACACTGTTCCCTCCCTCATTCACTCACACACCTCCTCCATCCCTCAAAAACGACAGCACTCTTTAAAGCACTCAGGATTTCTCTAATTTACAAAATACACCATTCAACCCAAAACCTCTATTCTAATGGTTCTCCCTCCTCTACCTCACCCTAAAGGCATAGTCTAATAACTTTCCTGTGTTTATCTATCTTCCCCTTATATACAGTTCCTCACGGTAGACTAGTTAGCAAGGTTAGATCACTTGGAATACAGGGAGAACTCGCCATTTGGATGCAGAACTGGCTCAGAGGTAGAAGACAGAGGATGGTGCAGGAGGGTTGCAATTCAGATTGGAGGCCTGTGACCAGTGGAGTGCCACAAGGGTCTGTGCTGGGTCCACTGAGTTTCATTATTTATAGAAATGATTTGGATGTGAACATAGGAGGTATAGTTAGGAAGTTTGCAGATGACACCAAAATCGGAGTGCAATGGACAGCAAAGAAGGTTATGTCAGAGTACAACAGGATCATGATCAGATGGCCAATGGGCTGAGGTGTGACAGATGGAATTTAATTTAGGTAAATGTGAGGTGCTGCATTTTGGAAAGGCAAATCAAGGCAGGACTTGTACACTTAATGATAAGGACCTGGGAAAATGAAGATGCGGGTAGATAGCATAGTGAAGAAGGTGTTTGGTATGCTTTCCTTTTATTGGACAGTGCATTGTGTATAGGAGTTGGGAGGTCACGTTGCAGCTGTACAGGACATTGCTTAGGCCAGTATTGGAATACTGCGTGCAGTTCTGGGCTCCCTGATTTAAGAAGGATAGAGTCATAGAGATGTACAGCATGGAAACAGACTCTTCGGTCCAACTGTCCATGCCGACCGGATATCCCAATCCAATCTAGTCCCACCTGCCAGCACCCGGCCCATATCCCTCCAAACCCTTCCTATTCATATACCCATCCAACTGCCTCTTAAATGTTGTAATTGTACCAGCCTCCACCACTTCCTCTGGCAGCTCATTCCTTACACGTATACCACCCTCTGTGTGAAAAAGTTGCTCCTTAGGTCTCTTTTATATCTTTCCCATCTCACCCTAAACCTATGCCCTCTAGTTCTGGACTCCCTGACCCCAGGAAAAAGACTTTGTCTATTTATCCTATCCATGCCCCATATAATTTTGTAAACCTCTATAAGGTCACCCCTCAGCCTCCGGAAATCCAGGGAAAACAGCCCCAGCCTGTTCAGCCTCTCCCTGTAGCTCAAATCCTCCAACCCTGGCAACATCCTTGTAAATCTTTTCTGAACCCTTTCAAGTTTCACAACATCTTTCCGATAGGAAGGAGACCAGAATTGCACGCACTATTCCAAAAGTGGTCTAACCAATGTCCTGAATAGCCACAACATGACCTTCCAACCCCTGTACTCAATACTCTGACCAATAGAAGAAAATATACCAAACACCACCTTCGCTATCCTTATCTACCTGCGACTCCACTTTCAAGGAGCTATGAACCTGTACTCCAAGGTTTCTTTGTTCTGGGTCTGTAGATTGTGAAGGAGCAAAAATAGCTTTTAGTAGAGTGATATGTACTTTTTGTCAGATGTGGGAGTTTAAAGAGAGTTTAAGGGTTACTGCAGATTATATCTGCCATAAATGCTGTTGGTTGCGAATCTTATCAGATTGAATGGATCGGTTGGAGAGACAGATAGAAGCGATGAGGAATTTGCAACAGCAACAGTATGTGATGGATGGCAGTTATAGGAAGGGGGGAATGTCTCAGATACAGTCACATAGGTGGGTTAACTCCAGGAAGGGTAAGCGAGGTCGGCACCACGGGCAGGAGTCTTTTGTGGCAATACTCATTTCAAACAGGTATGCTGTTTTGGAAAATGTAGGGGGTGACGGATTCTCAGGGGAACGTAGCACGAACAGCCAAGTTTTTGGTATTGAGACTGGCTCTAATGCAACGAGGGGTATGTCAGATTCCAAGAGATCACCTGTGTTAGGGGATCCACTAGTCTGAGGTACAGACAGACGTTTCTGTGGCCAGCAGTGAAAATTCAGAATGGTGTGTTGCTTCCCTGGTGCCAGGATCAAGGATGTCTCAGAGAGGGTGCAGAATGTTCTCACGGGAGAGAGGGGGCCAGCAAGAGGTCATTGTCCACATTGGAACCAACGACATAGAAAGGGAAAAGGTTAAGATTCTGATGGATGTTGTGAAATTTGAAAGGGTTCAGAAAAGATTTACAAGAATGTGGCCAGGGCTCGAAGGTTTGAGTTATAGGGAGAGGTGGAACAGGATGGGGCTATTTTCCATGTAGCATTGGAGGCTGAGGGATGACCTTATAGAGGTTTATAAAATCATAAGGGGCATGCATAGGGTGATTAGACAAGGACTTTTTACTGGGATGGGAGAGTCCAAGACTAGAGGGCATAAGTTTAGGATGAGAGGGGAAAGATTTAAAAGGGACCTAAGGTGCAACTTTTTCACGCAGAGGTGGTGCATTTATGGAATGAGCTGCAGGAGGAAGTGGAGGAGACTGGTACGATTACAACAATTAAAAGGCATGTGGATGGGTGTATAAATAGGAAGGGTTTGGAGGAATATGGGCCAAGTGCTGGAAAATAGGAGTAGATTAATTTAGGATATCTGGTCAGCATGAACGAGTAGGACCAAAGGATTTATTTGCGTGCTGTACGTCTATGACTCTTGGATCTCAACACTGTTCTGTACAGGCTTCACCGATGGGAGTGTTGTCCTGAAGAAAGGAGACATTACTCGCGACAGACACAGCAAGACTGATGTTCTAGCAGAGGGGACCTACCCCATCACTGGTCTTGGATTTCAACAGTCTGGGAAACAAACCCATCTCTTTGTGGTTACAACAGAGAATGTCAAGGTGAGTTGGATTTCATTGCATTGTTGGAGGGTCAGTATTAAGGGCTCACCACGTTGTCGGAGGGTCAGTATTGAGATATGTCGCAGGAGTTGCTTTCTGGATAAGATGTTCCTACCTGGTGTGTCAGGTCTCATGGCATCATTTAAAGAGGCACAGGGGTCTGTTCCTAATTTCCTGCAAATCAGCATTTGCTGAACCAGGTTATTCCATCGTGATCACATTGCTGCTTGTGGGCTCTTACTGTGCCTGCTGTATTTCTTGCATTAAAACACTTCAGCGATTGTTCACTAGTTTGGGACATCACAGAGTAAAAGTATTATATAAATGCCAACCTTTTTCTTAGTATTATGTTCTCCTCTCTCTTTTGTAGTCATACAATGTTTCTCTGAAGGAGTTCCCAATGGTGGAGCTGGATAACCATGGCTGCAGCCTACGTTGTTCAGCCCTCTGTGACCCCTCACAGGACAACCAGTTGATTGTTGCCGGCGACGACTGTGTGTATCTCTACCAGCCTGACGAGCGTGGGCCCTGCTTTGCTTTTGATGGCCAGAAGCAGATTGTGCACTGGTACCGTGGCTACCTCCTCATCGTGTCGCAGGAGAAGAAAGCCTCCAAGTATGAGAATAGTTTCAGTTCCTGTCTGAGAGGGATGTAACCAATCACTCATTATTCACTCACTCATACTTCTTTATTTAATCAGTTATTAAGAAAGACCAAACTAGAGAGTTGATGACAACATTAGATAAGAACACTGTAGGAGCAGATTAAGAATTAAGCTCCCACACTTTGGAGTAAAGCTACCTCTGCACTGCACCATTAAACATTCCCAGAACAGGAACAGCTTTGGTTTAGATACAGGGTAAAACTTCCCCTATACTGTCCCCATCAAACACTTTCAGAACAGGAACAGCACAGGGTTAGATATAGATTAAAACTGCCCCATCTCTTTTAAACTGAAAATGATGCCCCATCAGACTCCTAGGCCAGGAAGTTTAGATACAGGGTAAAGCTCCCTCAACTCTTTTAAAATGGAAGTAAAGTACCCTTGACACTGTCTCCATCAGATGCTCCCAGGACAGGTACAGAATGGGGTTAGGTACAGAGTGAAGCTCCATTTACACTTTTAAACTGAAAGTAGAGCTACCTCTGCACTGGTAAGCTGAGAGTAAAGCTCCTGGGACAGGTACAGTACAGGGTTAGGCCTTGTCTTGTGAGGAGAATAAATTGCTGGAATTTACAAAATTGACCATGTGGCTTAGAGTCTCAATATGTTCCATAACCACAAGCAGCTCGAGTATGTGAGTGATTGTGAATTTCAGATCTCAATTGGGCGCCTGTGCAGGGAGGTGGGACTGGGCGGCACGGTGGCACAGTGGTTAGCACTGCTGCCTCACAGCGCCAGGGACCTGGGTTCAATTCCCGCCTCAGGCGACTGACTGTGTGGAGTTTGCACGTTCTCCCCGTGTCTGCGTGGGTTTCCTCCGGGTGCTCCGGTTTACTCCCACAGTCCAAAAATGTGCGGGTCAGGTGAATTGGCCATGCTAAATTGCCCGTAGTGTTAGGTAAGGGGTATGGGTGGGTTGCGCTTCGGCGGGTCGGTGTGGACTTGTTGGGCCGAAGGGCCTGTTTCCACACTGTAAGTAATCTAATCTAAGTAATCTAATCTAATCTAATGAAGGAGGTGAATGGAGGTTGGGACCAGAGAGGACGGTTTGAATCCATCATCCCTGGGTGCAGGTGTTACTGCAGTGCTGGATGAGACTTTGAAGTGTGACCAGCTGTTTAGAATGCTCATTTCTCATCTTAAATAGTGATTGGCAATAAATGTCATTCTTAGCATGACTATCATCCTGAGAATTAATTTGAAGTGTTTGTAGATTTAAAGCCCACTGTGGCACCTCAGGGTTTGCAGTGTAAGCCTGCCTTCTCCCGATCGGAGCGATTATAACTTGTGGTTTGGGCTGGAATTATTTTGCTATCTTGAGGGGCTGAGCACTGAGTTGCAGCCACAATGTCTCATTTGGTGTTTCTTTTCCCAGGACTGATCTTGTTGGAGGTAATGAGCAGTCGTCAGAGAAGCAGATTCTCACCATCTATGACCTGGATAACAAATTCATTGCATACACAGCAGTTTTTGATGACATTGTGGATGTGTTGTCTGAGTGGGGCTCACTGTATGTGCTGACCAGCAATCGTAAAATCAGTGTTCTGCAGGAGAAGGACACGCAGACAAAACTTGAGGTACTGAACTGGCAGTGAGAGAGCTATCAGCTTGAACTGGAGCCTCCAGCCGCCCTGTGGAGCTCACTCAATGTGAATCATGTCAGAGGGAGCACACTCCCACCTGTGGTGGTTCCTGGCTGATGCTTGATGAATAATCAAGAGAATAGGGAGCTTTGCTTTCATTGTCTCCTTGTTCTTATGAATTAACTAGAACAAATGCGCCATAACATTGAAGCAAATTGGCTTTTGACTCTTCAAAAATCTGATTTCAGTGATTCAGACGAAGCTTATCTCAGTAGTAATGTCCATGAAGCTGTCAGATTGTCATAGAGTCCTTCAGGGAGCAAACTTGCCATCCTCGCACTGTCTGGGACTGTGATGTCTCCAGTCCCACAGCAAGGAACGATTTTGTATCAAACTGGTACCAGGGTTTAAACATGCCAACCTATTACCACTACCTTTTGCAATTGGGCATGAGAAATAAACGGCAGCAAATCCTATCCCAGAAATAATGATATCCTTATGAGGTCTGAGGCTACTTCAGCATGTGACTTTCTGATCTAGACAGATGATGGGCACAGCATTTGACCAGGTACTGCACTGTCAGAAGTGCCATTTTTCATTCAGACACAGTGGGAGGAGAGGGAGTTAGATACTGAGGTGAAAAGGTTCAAAAGGCTTCCCAAACAAATCAAGTCCAGTTTCTCTTTCATCTCTGAAAGGTCCTAGACATGTTGAATCATTGCTGTTTGCACAGTTAATTTTTTTAAACTCATTTGCAGAATGTGGATGTTGTTGGCATTTGTTGTACTAGTTGTTAAGAGTACCCCACCCCCTGTTGTGGGCACATGTAAGTCAGACAAGGAAAGGACAGGAGACTTGCTTCTCCTAAAAAAAAAATTAGCGAACCGAAAGAACAATGACCATTGTTACACCGTCACAATTAGACTAGCTTTTTTGTTCTGCATTTTTTATTGAATTCACTTTTCACCATTTGCTGTAGTTGCACTTGAACCCATGTCCCTAGAACACCTTAGCCTGAGCGTCTAGACTACTGAACTGGTGCAATTCTCACTCTGCCATTGTCCCCCTGTCCTTGTTAATTAACTTGCATAAACTCCCCCCATTACACTAAAATAAAACATTGCACTGTGTCCATGGAAGCTATATTCATGGAAATATACATTTTTTTCAGCAACTTCCTGTGACAATCACCAAACTAGATGGAAGTGACTTCATTTCTTTCAAAGGTGAAAAATTTAACCTGAATCTCAGAGCAAGGATTCAGCTTGGGCTCACCCAGAATCTCCTGCTGCTCAGTAATGGTTTTATATGTGTGTTCTTTAACATAAAGAAACTGTGACATAAATGCATATTTTTGTTGTAAGATTGAGGATTTTTTTCAAAGTTAAAATAAAAGCATTTGATTGAGTAGGTAAGCAATAGAGTCGATTAGATTTGGGT